>NC_044919.1:6270305-6305305 GCF_003576645.1 Ipomoea triloba | reverse complement strand
ACACATTGACTATTAATTGGGCAATTATTTGCTCAAATTCAAGCAATGATAACATCAGAAAACATAATCGACCAAACTCAATTATTCAATTGCACTATATAATTTTTCCATTTTATAATTTACATAATTGTATATCAATCTAAATATTCTTAACGTATTATAGCAAATCCATTCCGTGCAACGCACGGGCGAAAATACTAGTGTTATATAATTAGAATTATTTTTAATAATTTATTTTTCATGAGATTATAATTGTCCAATCCTTGCAATCATTTAACTTTCTTCTCCATCTTCTTTAATGAACGCCATGAAGGTACATTCATTCTTAAGGTTGAAAGGATTGAAAACATTAATAATGTTCGCCATGAATAGGGTATATTCATTCTTGATTGTCCAATCCTTTAAACCATTATAATGGCATGTCTATTTTGAACTGAGCTTCGTAAGAATTGAAAACATTGTCAACTGAAAATTAAACTAGCTAGCTACCCATTCATTCTTCGCTGCTGGTGAAATCGAAGAAAAAAAAATGATATGAGCTTCCTTCATTCCTTGCCGCCGTACTTATGGCGCATGCTTATGTAATGTTTCTATCGGGACAACTTTCAACTTTGATCCACGATGACTGACTCACGGCAGAAGAAGGAGAAGAAAATTAAATGGTTGAAAGAATTGGACAATTAATTATAACCTCATGAAAAATCAATTATTAAAAACAATTCTAATTATAGATTAGAATTGTTAGATTAAAAAACAATTCTAATTATATAACATGAGGGACCAAATGTAGTGCATTATGAATAATTAAAGGATTAGATTTGTTCAAATCAATTGATAGGGGCTAAATTTCTAAAAGTAAAACAATTGAGGGGTCAAAAGCCCCATTTTCCCTAATAATAATAATAATAATAATAATAAGAAAAAGAAGAAAACGTTACCTGCCATTTCATCATCTTCTTCTTCGACCGGCAGGGAGAGAGAGATAACCGACGGGGAAAAAGAAAAAAAAATACATATGCTACAAAAACAACCAAAACCATTGTGGCATATATATATAATAATAATAATATGTAATAATAATTGATTGCTAAATTTATGAAAATATATACGGTTAACTAATATAATCAGTAATTTACCCAAAATAATTGTCCAATTTACCTTATAATCAATAAATAAATTAATAAATAATCAATAAATTAATTAATTAATAAAATCAATATTTTGACTAAAATGCCCTTAAGTTTGGGCGGGAATGTTTGGGAGGAGGATAATATTTTTATATATAGTATAGATTATGTTGACCGATTTCAAAATTTTTGGACTAAAATGAGCGAGAAAGTTAGCACTTCTGTTTTAATATATATAATAATGTAAAATATAGATGTATATATAGATATATAGATTGCATACATTTAGAGTGTTTAATGGCCTAATTATACTTTTTTTTATTCAGTGGCCTAATTGCATTTTCAGGTTACGTTCTGTGGCCAATTTAAACCTTATTCCAAAAAAAAAAATACAATTAGAGTTATATTGAAATTAGACATCATAATTCATTAAACAACTATCTTATTATTTTTATAATCTGGCAAGGTAACTATAATTTTTTTTATATTTATAAATTTACATACACATATTTATGTGTACGTAATCGTATGCTTTGTAGGTAAAATTATATTTTTTTTATGCTACACACCCCTAATTTTACCATTCACAAACCACCACTCCATGATGTGGCAAAATTCTTGACATTTTTTTTTAAAAACAAAAATTAAAATTATTAATAGAATTACAATTAAAATTGAAAAAGAGAAACTAAGGGTATGTTTGGAAATTCGGAAAATGATTTCTGAAAATCATTTTTTCAGTTTTTCAGTGTTTGGTAAATGGTGAAAAATGTAAGTAAAAGAAAAATGACTCTTTGGTCAAAGAAAAATAACTTCATTTTCTTCGAAAATGACTTCCCCTCTTTTTTGGGAAGTCATTTTCCAATTTTTACACCACCAACACCATCACCACCATACCACCACCACCACCACCACCAGTCTACGACCACACTATCGCTGCCGCCACCACCACCACCAAAGCCACCACACCACCACCACCGTTGTCGCCGCCTCCACCACACCACCACTGTCATCACTACCACCGTAGTCATCACCACCACTACCGCCGCTTATTATTATTATTATTATTATTATTATTATTATTTTATAACAACAACAACAACAATAATAAGTGGTGGTGGCGGTGGTGGTAGTGATGATGACTGCGGTGGTGGTAATGGTGTAATGGAGGTGGCGACGATGGTGGTGGTGGTTGCAATGGTGGTGGTGGCGGCGAGGGGTGGTGGTGGTGTGGTCGTGGACTGGTGGTGATGGTGGTGGTGGTGTTGGTGTAAAAATTGAAAAATGACTTTCCAAAAAATAGGGGAAGTCATTTTTCAAGAAAGTGAGTTTATTTTCCTTTGACCAAATAGACATTTTCCTTTGAATTACATTTTCCAACTTTTTTTTTTGGGTTTACCCAAAGGTATTCCTCCGGCCGACAGCCAGAGGACTAACCCTCGTCCCAACGGTCAGCACACTAAGTGGTAGGAGACTGGCCAAATGGTTTGCTCCATTCACATGGGTGGAATATTTTTCAACCTTTACCAAACACTAAAAATCGGAAAAATGATTTCTAGAAATCATTTCTTGGGCTTTCAAACACACACCCTAAGAGAATGCTATTTTTAAAAATTAAAAATTGAAACAATTCACGAATAACTTTATTTTTTTTAAATGTTAGTATTTTATTTGTGACTTGATTTCAACAAAAAAAAAAAAATTAAATAAAAAATATTTGTGACTTATTCCGTAAAAAAAAGTATATTAAAATCAGGAAAAAAAAAACCCTTCCGTGAAAGCTTGCTAAATCTTTCCTTTTGTCTTTAAAAACCTGGTATGGTCGCGCATTTCATCGATCGGAGAATTGGGCTGAATCAATCGAATCTGAGCTGAGCTGCAACTGCAATGGCTGGTGTATCACTCCAGTGCGGGGACTGCGGGGCCCTCCTCAAATCGGTAGAGGAAGCGCAAGAGCACGCCGAGCTCACCAAACACACCAACTTCAGCGAGTCCACAGAGCCTATTCTCAACCTTGTCTGCACCACTTGCGGAAAACCCTGCCGCTCCAAAACTGTAATCTTTTTTCTAGCAATTAACAATTATATATATATATATATCTACTACACAAACCCTTACTCTATCCAATTGCACCAAGAAAACCCTTAAATCGCACTGTTAGTAAACTCTGGTTATCGACTATATAAACAATCGCACTGCATACTCCGCATGTGTTCAATGCAATTAGGGTTCGATGATTTAGTTTAATGAATAAGAATATATTCTACTTCAATTACAGAATGTGTTTTATTTGGCTTACATGAATTCTGGATGTTATTTCATGGATACTTAAAAGGAGAGTGATTTACACACCAAGAGAACTGGGCACAGTGAGTTTCAGGACAAGACTGCAGAATCTCTAAAGCCCATAAGCCTGGAGGCACCAAAGCCTAAGATTGATGATGATGGTGATGATCAGATGGGAGAGGCTGGTGATGGCAGTAGCAGTGGCCAGCAAGAAGGTAGTGAACATTTTCTGGATGTTCTGTAATTGAATTACAAGTAAATTTTTCTTTCATTTGCAAAAGGAGTGAATTTTGGATAATTTGGCATTGGAATGAAAATTTCCCTTTAGGCTTATCTATGTACAGTTAATCTTGTTTGTAGAAATGTGCTATGTAGCCTACGTGTATTGTTTGGTAATGCATCTGAATGTTCTTGATAAAGATACCATTTTTGTGGTTCCATCTGATAACAATTTTATGATCCTGGATTCTCGTTGGAATCTCAATTCTGTTGTCAACATGTACTGGCTAGTCAACTGAATTTTTGAGCAATTCAAGCCCTTACTTCCCCATTGAAATCTCAATTCTGTTGGTAATGCATCTAAATTTTCCCGCTAAGGGTTCCATTTTGTGGTCCCATCTGATAACAATTTATATGTACCTGGATTCTCACTGAAATCTCAATTTTGTTGTCAACATGCACTGGCTACTCAACTGAATATTTGAGCAATTCAAGTCCTTACTTTCCCACTTTGCTCTTTTTTTTTTTTTTTTTTTTTGGGTTAGAAATGGTTGTTCCTGAAGTTGACCAAAACTTACTCACTGAACTTGAAGCAATGGGATTTCCCAAGGCAAGGGCAACCCGTGCACTCCACTATTCTGGTAAGGCATTGTTATCCCAGTTTGTCTCTGTTCATATCTTCATATGCAGACTCTACTACTCTAGAGATATCCTTTTGTGTGTGATTAGATCATTCAAATCTTGTCATATCTATAAATTTTTACTCTTACTAGTTCAATTCATTCAACTAAATCTGATATAAATTAGTGTTGCTAACTATTTTCAGGCAATGCTAGCCTTGAGGCTGCTGTAAATTGGGTTGTAGAACATGAAAGTGACCCAGATGTGGATGAAATGCCTCTGGTATGCCTGCATTTAGAAGTTTATTTCAAGCATTTTATTAAACAATATTCATCACCTAGAGGAAGAGTAGTTTGCTTAATTGAAATTCTTGAGCATAGAATGGTGGTTTCTAATGTCTTCCACATGCACTGCTTTAAGGCCCTTTTGATAAATTTGATTACTAAATGAGCTTATTTATATGGCTGGTGACCTTTTAATCATGCCATGTGTTCCATCGTTTTACTATCCTGATTGGAGTTACAATTCTTAGGTGTTGTTACAATAGTTTATGCATTGTCTCTTGAGACCATAGTGTATATATGTATTATTTTATATTTATATGCTAATACTGTTGACTACTCTGGAAAAGAATATCCTTGTTTCTAAGTCAAATTGTGGGTTATATTGTTGTCTTATGCCTCGGCAATGTAATTACTCACAATTGTGTAAATAATTTTCTAATATGCCCAGGTTCCTGTCAGTTCCAAGAAAGCTGAGCCCCCAAAGCCTTCTCTCACTCCGGAGGAGATAAAAATGAAACAACAAGAGTTGAGGTAGGTTTTGCCGTTTTGGGTTTTGCCTGTTTTGTTGTTGATGTCGTTCATTGCTTGTTGCTTACCTTGATAAATAGTCTGCCGTTTGTAGTTTGTTATGGTATTTTATTTAAGAAAAGAAACCGGTATATGTAGTATGAATGAGAACTTTCACCATGTAGAGGCAATGGTATAAGTATCACTCAACATGTGTTTAATTCTTTTACCCAATTTGTTTCTGTTTACAAAATAGGCATCTTATGTTCTTCTCATACACGTAAAGAAGTTTTAGTGTTAGAAACTTAAAATAAATTGCATATTGGCACTGTATATACCCTATTGCTGAAATAATGTTTATAATGTCAAATAGAAGTAACAAAAGTGCTTGCAAACACATAAATTTTCCTTCCTGATTTTACTCACCACACAACCCAAACTCATTGTTTCCTAATGCACTTAATCCTTATTCCCAAGAAATTTCAAGTTTTATCTACCTATTTTCTTCACCAGATTTCTCAAGTCAATAGTGAGTTCAATTAATTTTTATTCTGATGTATACAGTGTTGTAAAAATCGGCCTAGGCGCCCCTAGGCGGCTAGGCCAAAGGGATTTCATGCCTAGGCATTAATGTCATTTTGAGCGAAAAGAAACCAAATTTAAAAAAATCCCTAAAGTTATAAGTCCTCCCAGAAAAAAACTTGCAAAAAATCGCGGACTTAGCGTTGTTCAGCACAGCTCTGAGCCTCGCTGTCCCATCTCCCTTCCAACTTCCAAGTTCTGTCACCGGTAGCACACCCTTGCCGTCACAGTGTCGTCGCACAGCCACCCCGCACTCTACAGCGTTGTTGCACAAGCTCGCCGTCGCAGCAGTGCAGCACAACCAAGCTCCTTGTTGTCCGTCGTCACCAAAGCCATACCCCTCCAAGTACTCCACTGTCTCCATGTTTAATGAGAAAAGACGCAAGATAGAGAATGCAAAATAATCTGAACAGAAAGACGGATTTTTGAAAACTAATGAATCCCTCTAGAGAAAGAGGGCCCAGATGACTTGACAACCTATGCTGTCACATAATCATGCCACTTTTCATTTTTTTATTATTTTTATTTTTTTATTAGTTGCCCGCCTAGGCGCTCTAGGTGCTAGGCGCCCATCGGACACCCGACTAGCGCCTAGCGCTCCTTCTACAGCATTGAATATATAATACATGTATAATTCAATATCCCACCCATGAATTACTTGCTTGATAAGTGCCCTGCCATGATTACTGACTTGATAACTCTTTCATACTTTCACTCATAAAATACATGGTGGCTTGCAATATTCTTATACTTTAACTCTGTAAGGCTGCCTTCTTTAGTCTCAAAATTTTCTTTTTCTGTGTGATCCAGATGTCACTTGCAGAGCTTAATACAATTCTTGTGTAAATTTAAAGGTGTTAAGAGTAGTGGAATTTATATCCTCTTCTGTTTTCTTATACCCATGGCTGTAATAATTTATAGGGAGCGTGCTCGTAAAAAGAAAGAAGAGGAAGAAAAACAGAAGGAAAGAGAGAGAGAAAAGGTACATCTTCATTTAATTTAGTCACCATCCCTCACTGAATCTGCCACATTTCTTTTAGAGTTGGCTGTGTATTTATGTTTTTTAAATCACCATCCATTCTTATCTTCATCGATCGATCCATCAATTTATAGTGTACTTCTGAAATTATTTTACATTTGACTTCAGGAAAGAATCCGAATTGGTAAGGAACTTCTTGAAGCCAAGCGCATTGAGGAAGAAAATGAAAGAAAACGGTTAGTTTGGTATTCACATTCATGTATCATTTACTGCTTGATCATATTTTCTTATTCAACATTGCCCTGCAGTTTGATAGCCTTGCGTAAGGCAGAGAAAGAGGAAGAGAGAAGAGCAAGGGAAAAAATTCGTCAAAAGTTAGAAGAGGATAAGGTCAGTGGCTATGTTAAAGCTGTTTCGAATTAATGTGAAAATTGTTTTGGCTCAATGAGTCTGAAGATATTTCTATTTAGTTGCATTACATGCAACTAAAAATAACAGGTTCATGTCAGCAGAACTGTTTTCTTGGGATGGTTTTGGTGATGTTGAGATTTATGCATCGGTTTTGACATTACCAAGCTTAAAATATATCACCTAGACTCTTATGATAACTATTTTAACTGGACAAATATTCCTTCTTCCTTTTTCTCCCTTTCATTGATTTTGGGGTTTTTCCTTCTCTCTTCGTACTGTTTGATACTACTTTGATATGGTGAAAATTATTTGCAATTTGACAGGCAGAAAGACGACGCAAACTTGGTTTGCCTCCTGAAGATCCTGCTCCAAAACCTTCTGAACCAGTAGTAGAGGAAAAGAAGGTTATTTTTGTCATTTGATAAAATTGGTTACTTTTTTCCCAGAACATGTTCTTGTGAAAAGACTAAAACTCCCTTATCCAAATTTTGGTTTGTAGAGCTCACTGCCTGTCAGGCCAGCTACAAAGGCAGAGCAAATGAGGGAGTGCCTGCGTACACTTAAGCAGAGCCACAAGGTAATGGATTCCAGATGTAATTGGTAATTTCCATATATTAGTACTGCACACACAACTGCTTAGGTCATTTCATACGGAGCTATTATGTGAAGAGTGTGCTGGGATCCACATCTACTGTTATTTCTTTTCTTGGTGATATATTGTCATCTGACCTGTGGTTTGGTCATTAAGAGTCTGGTGACATTGTCAGGCAGAGCAGATCTCTAAATGGGAAGCAAATGACAATGGTTTGCTTAAGTGCTGCTTTTCCTTCTGTCCATAAGTCCATTCCTTGCAATGTTTTTCTGTCAGCATGGATTATAAAAGAACACTTGTTTCTTATATTACTTGCATGTCTCTGGATTGGAACTGATACTGCCTGTACTTGTTGAGTATATAGGTATGCATCTTTGTTTTCAGTTATGATCAGTGAATTGACTTCTATTCTTCTTTGATGTACAAGGATGACGAGGCTAAAGTGAAGACAGCATTTAACACACTACTAACTTTTGCAAAGAATGTTGCAACAAATCCAAATGAGGAGAAGTTCCGGAAAATTAGACTCAGTAATCCTGCAATCCAGGTGAGCATATGAAATAAGAAAACAAGCAAAGTATTTGGTTGTAGTTAATGGTTTATTGTTGTTTACTTCTCACATCTTTGCTACGTGAGCTTGAAATCAATTACTGGCGAAACCCTCTTAAAATCTGTCTCTGAAATCCCTGGATGTCATAGACAAAGTTGTGTTCTGCAAAGTAATTTTTGTCAAAAGAGAAAAAAGGATATACAATAATGTAATAATAATGAATACTCTGTAATTACAATAACAGAGACCAATGAGGTGATAGGTCATGTATACATTTGGTCATGCCCTTCAAAGAATATTAACGTTCTTTACCCATGAATAATAACAATAATGGAGACCCTTTAAAACAAATAATAATAATAAAATAACAATAATGGAGACTTGTCTATACTTTGGGCTATTTGCTTCACGAGTACCTCTGGCAAGCAGTTGTGCTTATATTTTGATTCAGGCTGCCACTGTTGCGCAGCAATATTCTCAAAGGGTATCATAACTTCACAGGTAAATAAATGAAAAATAAAGGCACAACTAGAGACCAAAGTTTTAGATTCCTTGATAAGCTGTAACACAGGAAGAGCTACAATGAGGTGTTCTATATAATATTAAATTAAATGCTCTATTATAATTAAGTGTTCTAACCTTTCAAAAAAAAAAAAGTGTTCTAAACTTTTTTTTTTTTTTCTGAATATTTTTACAGGAAAGAGTTGGAAAATTGAAGGGGGGTGTGGAGTTCCTTGAGCTTCTTGGATTTGAGAAAATTGAAGGTGGAGAGTTCTTGTATCTTCCAAGTGATAAAGTAGACATGGCTGTGCTTCACTCTGCCGGGACCGAGTTGAACAGTGCTATCAATAACCCCTTCTTTGGAGTCCTTTGATCCTTACATTAGCCCTGAAACATTCTAAAATTTGTCAAACCTAATATACAGGAATATGTTGAGTTTTCTCTTGGTTTTGAAAATGTACATTGGGGGTGGGAAGGGAAGGGATATGTTTTGGATAATTGCATTTCATTTTGCCGTTAAACTATGTTTGAAAAAAATTATAGTTTTATTTATCATGTTTGGTTTTAGAAGTATGCCCCCAAAGGATCTTCTCCAATTGAGAGTGTGGATACTTTGAGGTAAGTATTTTGGGTAATGCTTTTGATTTGTTTCAACATTTTAACTGTATTTGGAGAACCAAGTTAAATTCAGTTGTTCCTGATTTTACTTTGGAACTATATATATCCTTCTATCTAATAAAGCCATATCGCCATAGCCAATCACATTGCAGCATTTTCCCGCCCATTAAAAACGGCGCCGTTTTGGTCACCTGTATACGTTTTAATATAAATGTATTGCTTTCTATTCATTGCGTTCACACTAGGCCTGAATCAAATATTTATGTCTTTTGCATAGTTCGATGCACTAAATGATTCATTGCAATTACCGTTAAGAAAATCCACAAAACGAAGGGGATAAAGTTATTGATTATTACTTGGGTATTGATCCATAATAAATATAATTCTTTATCCTTTCAAAATTAGTTGCTTATCTCTATCCCAGAGAATAATATATCTATAAATATGTATACATCTCTTCATGTATATATATCCACCCTACCCCTATTGAGGACGTTTACAATTCCGTAGCAAGGTTAATGATTCATTCATTAATGCTCGAAACCTTTACCAATGTAAAGGCTCCTTATATACCCAGATACCTGAGATACTACACGTACCATCCCAGTAAGTCTCTCTCTCATTTTCTCTTCTGCTTTCTCTTCTGCTTTCTCATTTTCTTATATACGTGAAGCTGACTTCACGTCCTTGCAAGTAACATATGCCCTGATTACACGCGTAAAGCTATTGGACTACGGTTAGTAAGGACATATATTGTTAGCGAAGGAAAGAACACTGATGTAATCAAAAGTCAATAATGTCTATTTCACGACTGTGAGGTCAGTTTATTATAATGTATTCACATCTATTTGTTTCTATCTACTGCAATGTTTTTTTTTTTAGTGTTTATGTACTGATGATTAGTAATATTTGATACAACTGTGTTTAAAATATTAAAGTAAATGTTTGATATAGTCACTTACCCAATAAATTAAATCTTCCTTATGCACTGCATTTGATAGGGTGATTCTGTGCCTAAACTTTGTTTTATTCAATCAAAGTTCGTATTATCTACAAAATATGTAATACTGGACTGACAATATATAAAGCATTAGGTATGATTAACATATTTGTAAATGCATTAGGTATGATTCACTCATTGTTTCAATGCAAAGTTAACCAATCTGTAAGTATTTGTTCATAAAATATGCATTTCCTCTAATCTGCATTCTTTCATATATATATTTTTTGCCTACTGGAATGCTAATTTACAAACTGATTGTCTTTTTTTTTTTTTTTGTTATGTAATGCAAATATATTAGCTATACATACCAAGTTTGAAAGTCTACAGTTACTAAAATAAAACTACAGTTACAAATACATTAGTAAGTGTTCTACCTATAAGCTCATTGTGGTAAAACAACAGATTTGTAGACTGGAGAACTATTGAAATACTAGAACTGTTGGTAAATTGCAGGGTTTTATGTGTTGAATCTTACAGCCCAATACCAAGTCTGACAATGACAAAAATGAGAGATGCCACTGATTGCTCTGTCAAGAGATGTTTGCTGGACGAATTCTTAACTATCAAGGCCCAAGGGTTTCAAAAAAGTCAAAGAGACCTCCGTGAAAACTGAAAAAAGATTTTTACTTTATTGTGCTGTGAGGTCTAATGAGAGTTACACTGTGCTGGCCTGTAAATGTATAACTTTTAAATGTATGGCTTGGCATTTTTACTTCATGTTGCTGAGTGCATGGGCTACTATTTTCATTGTATGTTTTATGTGGTTCTGTGTGAACTAAACATTTGTAGAACAGTTTATTGGAATGTCTTATGCGTTAATTGAAGGCTGTAAGTGTCGGTTATTGTTTATAATACAGTTTCCTATATTTTTTTCATGTTTTTTTTTTTTGCAGGAATGAAAATTCTTAAAGAGGCAGAACATATAACCCAACAGAACTCCTGTGAACTATAATATGCTTTCGTCTAACAAATGAATCCTACCACTGAGTGTACAAAGAATTAATAAAAAATTGCAGAAAATCTTATTATCACCTGCAGAGACTATGAACAATGGTTAGAACATACATGCATATTATGAACTCAGTAAAGTAACACTGATTGATAAACGACTGATCAGATTGATACTTTAATTCCAAATGAAAAAACGAACATGTTCACAATAATCTGTATTGGAAAAATTCAGTTCAGTGGATTCAAATGGAAAAATATGTAGTGTAAATTCAACTGTGACAGATAATGGTTTTATTTTTAAAAAATCAAAACATATGGGATGCATGCAGCATATGGTCCAAAATTAATAATATTATATAAATATTTAATATATATTCACATTAACATTAGTAGTATATTAAATTAGTTAATTCATTTATATTTGGAGTTTAATGGTCCAAAATTATATTAACGTTATTAATAATAAAATTTCCAAAGTTTTATACTAAAGTATTTCAATATTAGTAGGATATTTGTAATATTAAGTAATTGGTATGCAATCAACAGTATTATAAAATAAAGAACAATGTTCAAAATATTAGGATAATTTATTATTGTTATATTCGGAGTTTTATATAATTATTGTTTGAACATATTTTCTTATACCATTGACTTATTTGGGGTGACATGTAATATTGTTAGATATAACAATTAGCTTTATTTGAGACGTGAATACTTAATTCTCATTGAATCATATTAGAAAAATTATGTTTTGATTGAAATTAAGAATTTGCTTAATACATAGAAAAAAGTCATCATTAGATGATTATTCACCTATGCCAGTACCAAATGGAAGTAATGCATGCATGTCGAGTAATATGTTGTTGTTCGAAGAAATGTCGTATGACCGGGAATCTTTAAAACAAGAGCGTGATATTTTGGTTTCAAAACTAACTGATGAATAGTTGGTCATCTACAATAAAGTCACCAAACAAGATATAGAATTTCTATTTATTAATTAAGTTTTTTCTAAATTGAAATATAATATGAATTAGATTCATGTATTTTTTACACTGTTTTTAACATTATTGTATGAACTTTTGTGAATTAAATTCATATAATTCTTATACTATATTTAGCATTTTGTTGTATTGCACTTGGGTTTGTTTTTAGAAAGTCTACCTTTAACGATGGTCAAATATACACATTACTTTGAAGCTAAGTAATTCAAGAGGATTAAAAGTTTTGATTTGTAGGGATAATAGACAATCTGTTAGTACGACTAAAAATGTTGTATACAAAAAAAAAAATCAATAATGTGTAATACAATTTCAACGTTAAATGTTATTAAATAATTTGCACTATACAAATTTTCTTATTTTTTTTATTATTATGTTATATTGTTTAATTATATTATTATTATCAATGGCCGTGCATTGCACGGGTGCAAATACTAGTAGCACATAAAGTCTAAACTGAAAATGAAACATGGAGGAACAACAATTTTAGAAAAAAAGAAAAAGAAAAAGACATACTATAAAAAAAATATAGAACAATGTGTAAATATTAATTGTCTAAATAGTTTCATTATTAAAAATAATATATATCTACTGTATGTATGTATGTGTATATATATATATATATATAAAAGCCAAAGAAAGTTAGGCTTATAATGAGTAGAAAAAATGATGGTCAAATTATTAAATCAAATGAATGGTTCAGATTGTTGAGTAGAAAAAATGATGGTCAAATTATTAAATCAAATGAATGGTTCAGATTGTTTAGATTTAAATTTTTCTTTGAGACTTCCTAATTTATCCTTAATTATATAATTATCCATTAAATTTTTCGTTAAATATTCTCTTTTTCATTAATATTCCGTTAACTTTTAACTTACCCATGAATTTCTATGAGTAAGGTCTTAGATTCGAACCTCATCCCAATCAAAGTTGTCATAATTGTTGAACATATAAATATGTTAGAGTATATTATTCAAAACTAAGTACTCCACTCTATTGCTCTTATTAAACCAATGCCCAATGCGTATTTTTAAATTAGTATACCTTAATTTATTAAAGTAGTCATATAATAATGAGAGAGAAAAAAATGCTAAATTAATAAAAACACAAGAAATAGTCTCGATGCTTATATATTTTAATAAAACATAATGAAATTGTAAATAGCTAAATTACAACTAAAATAAGTAGAAACAAATAAACGACTTACATGGGAGCAAATGACGTGTCATCATTGTCACTTGTTTGGACACCAGTCCTACCATTTAAAATTCATGTGTAATTGTACTTGTGATCAAGTACTTTATAGTTCGTTCGGACAGGCTTGACAATGACATTTGAGATGATGTACCATTTGTTGGTTTGTAAAGTGATATCATACATTCCAATGTCATTATCAAACACTATTGATTGAACCCGAATTCTCTGCATTTAAATATAACATTTACAATGATGTTGGTGGTGAATGAGAGCATCTTCATAATAATAATAATAATAATAATAATAATAATAATAATAATGATAAAAATATAATAATAATAATAATAAATGGAGAAAATTTTTATTATTTACTTACTGTTTCATCCTCAAGTATGATGAGCATATACTTTTTCTCAGGCGTTCCAATAGTGCTTTTTAGTTCGTTTTTCTTAATGACATGAACTGTACAACTCCAGCCCATAGTTTGCGTGTCAATATCAACTAACTTTACTGCATTTGTCACTACTAATATCCTTGTGTCATAGAAAATATGTTCATAAAGGATGTTATGAAATAATATAATGGGAACCACAACATAAATTCAAAAACCATAGATTAGGAGTTAGGAGTAACTAAAATGTGTAGATTATAGAGGAATATATAATGAGAACCACAACATTACATACAAGGATACAAATATAGATGAACAGATTATACAATAGATATATTTACATAGCAATATTGAATTTATACTAATTAATGACTATACCATCATTGATTTAAAAAAAAATTGTAATCATTATGAGTACAAATACAAATAATAGAATTAGCATGATAATATTTTGACAAGCATACCTATAGAATGTCAGGTAGATGGTGTGTTGCAGAATATGTTAGGTTTAGTTTTGGATAAATACCAGTGAAAAGGGAAGGGGTTTATATACTGTTGTTTTGGGTAGAATAATAGTTTAGTTAGGAATTTATACAAAATTGTATTATAGAATCTTATTAAGACTTCAATATTCTAATTTTAAGTTAGGAATCTATACAGAATTATATTATAGAATATTGCCAATTTGTTTGAAAACTGCAATAAAGAAACAAATTTCCTAAAGAATTTAATGTTAAACTTCCGTTATATTTAACAGAAAAATTTGGTAAAATTATAAAAGGTTAGGATATATTAGGAATTTAATTGGAGGTTCCACAATAAGAAGAACACAAAGTACAATATGTTATAGCACACTATTACACTAATATTTTTTTAGTTCCAGTTAAGGGTCTAACATTATTAGCTCTTATCATAAGTGTAGAAATAAATTAGTAGTTACAATAAAAAAATAATACATATGCATTTCTTTAATTTATAATTTGCCGTCTACAAAGCTTTTATTAAAAAAAAAAATACTCCGTATTTATTATCAAAAAAAATTTAAAAAGGGATATAATTTTATTAGTTATATTAATATATTTTCTACAATGCAAAGATTTATTATCTTCAAATTTATTAATTAATTATATTCACTACATTGTTCATTTTTTTCTTTGTACACTATTTTGTAATTAAATATCAAAGTTATACTAAAAAATAATGTTATATATTTATTTACCAAGTATTATGTTAATAGCATGGAAATTAAAAAAAAAAAACAGTTTGAAACCAATCATTTAACTACTTAGGGAGGATCTGTTAACAAAGAAGACATTCAAATAATCCAACAAATTAATTTAAAACTCATTATTAAAAATGTAAATGTAATGTAAATGTAGGGCAATAGAACATTGTGACACACTTGATGCATTGAAAAGATGCTGAGCATACAATATTGTTGGAATCAATCTTTCAAATTTAGAAAAAGAAGAAATTTGAAAAATATTCATTAATTTTGTTTGTAAAATACTTAATGTGCATTCTTTAAATATACTAGTACTCCACCCGTGCGATGCACGGGCAAAGTATATATATTGCTCACAATATAGCAAATATAACAAAGTAGGAGGCAGTTACAATCTAAACCAAATTGTAAACCACGCTTTAACTAACAAATAACAATGGAAATTGCTCACAAGTTATTAAACACTTCCTTGTATACAACATTTGTGGTCGAAGAAACAGACTGTCCATCTTCATTGCAAGTAAGAACCTTAAGACCGCTTGGGTTGCTTATTCTAGAAAGCGCCACGTATAGCTGACCATGCACGAAAACAGGTTTTCTAAGAAATAACCCAACTATGGAAAGTGTTTGACCTTGGCTCTTGTTAATTGTCATAGCGTAAGACAGCATAAGGGGGAATTGTCTCCGTTGAAATTTAAATGGGAGAGTTGTATCTGAGGGTGTGATTGTCAATCGTGGAATCAACACACGATTCCCAGCATTATTGCCGAATAGAACTTTTGCTTCGATAACATGCTCAACCAACTTTGTTATAATTAGTCTTGTGCCATTACACAAGCCAGCTGAAGGATCTATATTCCGCAACAACATAACTGGAGACCCGACCTTCAAAGTCAAAGAATAATTTGGCAAGCCAGAACACTTGAGACCATTTAACAACTCGGGAGTATGCAAAGAAGCAGCAATACCAGGAAAGCTCTCAGTAGAGCAAACTGAATCAGAGCTGTAATATGTGCGTGCTTCTGCATCATGCATTGAAGTCATGTAGTCATTTACTTCATCAACAACTTCAAGTGTAGGTGCTAAGATGGCTCTTCCAAGTAGAAACTCTGGTTCTTGTTGCTTCAAATGAAAATCAGGAAATGTGCAATCAACAATTGTCTTTATTAGATCTCCCTTTGTATGCAAGACGTATTCACTTGGTATTTCAATCTCAACATGCCCGTCATTTGGTCCCCCAACATGACCATCTCCCACATCGGCAAGCCAATTAGCAAAAGTAGACAATCGCGAAATTTCATGAGGACAATTTGTCTGCTGCAACCTTAAGTTCTTTGTAAGTCTTAAAACGGTACAATGATTCCATAGGTAGGAAGAATTCACACATGCTCGGACAATGTCGTGCCTAGTACCCTTTGGTATTACAGGTAAGATTTGTCGAAAATCACCACCCAAAACAACTGTCTTGCCACCAAACGGCAAAGTAGAACTCAAAGGATTGGCAAATCTTAATAAATCTCGCATGGTTCTATCAAGTGCTTCAAAACAATGCTTATGCATCATGGGAGCCTCATCCCATATGATTAAGCTGCATTTAATTATAAGTTCTGCTAGGTCACTTCCTTGCGAGATGTTGCAAGTTGAATCCTCATTAACAACAATTGGAATAGCAAATCGAGAATGTGCAGTCCGGCCGCCAGACATCAATAGTGAAGCGATTCCACTGGATGCAACATTAAGCACTATTTTATGCTGAGAACGAAGAGCAGCAGATAAAGTGCGCCAGACAAACGTCTTCCCAGTACCACCATAACCGTACACAAAAAACAAACCGCCATTGACCTTTGAAACAGAATCGAGAACAGTTTCATAAACTTGGCGTTGTTCAGTAGTTAATTTTTGTACCATAGACTCATGTTCTTGTTGAAGAAGATCACAATCATAAGACATTTCTTGTAAAAGTAAGCGATTTTGAGACAATTGCAAAGAAGACATATCAGGTAATGGCATGCATGGATAATCAACTAAAGACTTACTCCAAGAAGACAAGAGTTTCTCCAATTCAACCAAGCCATACATCTTCTTCATATGATCAGACAATAATAAGTCTGCAAGTGGATTAATAAAATAAAAAAGTGGAAAAAACCCAAAAATGGAATGCATTTAATTAGAATAAATTATATCACAACGTAGAATGTGCACCAATATTCCTTAACGTACCTGCATTAACTAATACTCTTCGTTGGTTATACTCAGCATCCTCACATAGATGGGGCCACACAACCTCCCAAACTTTCTCTGGGTGGCAAAGCACATTAGATGTTAGTAACGTAACGAATAAGCGCCGAAGAGCATTAGCAGTTGACCAATGGCTAGCCTCAATGATTGCATCAACATATTCTTTTTCATCAGAAATCAATCCACGAGCATAACATGCATCACGGAAACTTGAATATTGGATCCCATTAACAACACATATATCTTCAAAACATGTTGGACCACACACTACATTCAATAAACACCGTAAGTAGAAGATCTCACCAGTTGCAGGAGGAACATAAAACATCCGACCTATAGAAAAACCTCTCTTTCTTGGTTGCCATTCACGGTCTTTCTTTTTCCAAACAAAAAAAATTTGGGAATTCCCGATACGTTAATTCTCGAGCTTTAGAGTATTTCTTATTAGCATCAAACCATGCCAAGAACATGCTGTCTTTAATTGTTTGTCTTTCAAGCACAGACTGAACAGATACCTCATCATCAAAAACAACACTCTGTTCATTTGGCAAATGAAAACTCAGACGCTCAACAGACGGGTTGCGATAATGGACGTCATAGCCGAATATTCGCCAAGCAGCCTCACACGGAGAAATGTAACGACAATCATAATACATATTAATCTCATCTATAACTTCATTACAATCTTCATCACCAGCAGTCTTATAAAAGTGTGCAGTCACCCGATCATTTCCTTTGTTTACATATTTAAATAAATATTTGATAGAGCGAGATTGATTACACCACTCTACATTAATGTGACCTCTATATTTCATCAACAAATATCTATTATGGGGCACAACAAATCGATTATCCATCTGAATACCACCTTTAAATATAATATTACCATTATCTCGACGCCGATAGATAGGATACCCATGAGAATCTAAACTTGAAGTCTCGACGAAATTCTTTGGAAAGTGTTTTGAGCATCGACCCTTCACCATACATGGAGATTTGACATTTGCAAGACCGCAAGGACCATGTATCATAAACTCTTCAACCACTTTGTAATACTCAAAATCACTATCCTTGTTCGGAATCTCAGCTGATATAATAGAATCAATGTCATTACCAAAAGTAGTAGCATCAGCACGATCAAGAAAGAGAAGGATGTGTGCATGCGGCAAACCCCTTTTTTGAAATTCAATTGTGTACATAACTACAAATTGGAAACATTTATGAGAAATGGAATTTAAAAAAGAAAACAAACATAACATATAAAAACTTGTAGTTAAACGTACCAGCAACAACTTTCCCAAAAACATGGCCAGAACGCAAATCTTTCATTAAAGCTTCCAATTTCATTTTAAAAACACGACACATAATATCTGGACGGTCTTCAGCTTTCAATTGTCGGCGATCCAAGAATCGTTGCACTTCTGGCCACTTTGGATTGCACGTAAATGTGATAAATACATTTGGATAACCAATCCAAGCACATATTGCCATTGCGTCTTGATAATTTTGAACCATATATCGTGCACCACCAGTAAAAGAAGAAGGCAATACAATTCGTCGCCCTTGGGTCGTAGGATCAACTTCACCACGAGTCAATGCATCAAACAAACCTTTATAAGATCCACATCGCAGACTTTGTTGATGTGTGCGAATATAAAGTAATCTAGAAGATTCAACCATTGTATACCCATCAACTAAAAACTGTTGGAATAATCTTCTAGCATATAGAAAAGTTGAAATCTCATTAAGTCGCTCGTGAATACGAAAAGTAAGGTATTCACGAATGGACAAACTGTGCCTCCCACCCTGACCAAATACCTTCTCAACTGCAAAAGGGATGTCTTCTCTATAACCATCTTCACCATATGGGAACAGAATTGGATACTGAAGAGGGAGATATGCCGGGTTAAGTTCACTAATCCTCTTTAGTAATCCAGACCTTGTTTCTATCAATATATCCCTTTCACCCATCGATGGATCCAAATCTCCAACAACTATAGCAGCCACCTCAGACACAGTTGGTAAATTGTAAGTCTTGCCATCATGGTTGCGTTTCCCCAACAATTTCATTCTCACATCAACTGTAGGATTTGTTAGAATAGCATTTCGTGCCACTCTAAATGACTGAACCAAGACATTATTCTCATCTAACACTGATTGAAGATCAGACACAATATCTTCATGAAGATGATTAATATCAGTAGTACCCCTACAAAACGAAGTCAAATAAATAAATTATTAATTATGCAAGCCCGTTAATACATCACAATGCCAGGTTTTTTTTTTTGTTGAATATATATATATATATATATATATATATATATATAAATGTATGTATGTATGTATTTTTATAAATGCGGAGAATTGTTTGTATACATATGTATTTCAATAATAATATTTAACTTTGTATATTATTATACTCAAAACTATGTCAGTAATTGAAAAGCAAAGATGTATACAAGTTGAAAAATGCGAAATAATCAAAGGAACGATAATCACCCTACTGAGTTGAGGCGATTAAACAGTTCTTGTTCAGGGTCATGAATGTACAGTTGAGCAAATTTTGGTTTTGTACCAGGAGCAGGTAACAAACTACCAATCAAGTGGAAGTTTTGACCGTTTAGTCTAAAAACTGGAGGTGCTTTTCCAGTATTTATATCTCTATCAATACGACCTCCCAAAGACGTGAAGCTGAACATGTTGTTGTACGCACGAATATGCTGTAAAAAATGTCGGCTCCTTGCTGTTGGTTTGAAAAATAATTCTAGAATGGTTTTTGGCGGGACAGTTAACCTCGGCAATGCAATCTTCCCTTTACAACAACAAACTGAATACTTTGGTCCACCAGCAACCTTGACATTTTTCAATTTTTCATCCGACCAAAAAAAGGCACCACAATGGTTGCAACTATGCATGGGGTCACCCAAATCATAATACCCGCCACTACAATGAAACAAATGTATGAGTTATTAAAAAAATTGAAAATTTCATTGCAATAAATGAATTACAAATGACACACTTACAAAAACAAAATAAATATTTTTTTAACTGACAAACATGACTTCAAATATGAACTTCATCCAACACCATTATACATTAATAAAAAAATATTAATAGATAAGTTATCTTAAAGACCAATTTATTTTTTTCTATTTGAAAAAAAATACAAAACAACAATTGTTATTAACATTATTGATCATTATTTCGTCTCATATTCATTATTATTACAATTACAATAATAATAAGTTATACTCAACATACATTAAATGTGAACAGAATATTATTATTCATTATTTTTATTAACAAAATTACGATTTAAAATGTTACTTTAATTGCAATCAATACAATTTGTCTTTTCTATTTTACATTTTACTGCTACCATTACTAATAAGAATAATCGTTTATTAAATGTATTAAAAATAATCACAACTTAAATCACTACAAATACTTTAACATGGAATATTCAACAAAAAATGAGGCTGTAAAACTAAGATATATTTCATTGTTATTATTACAAATGCATTTTAAAGTCACGTAACACAACTTTAATCGATATCACATAGGAGAAATCATACTTTGTTTATTAATATTATTATTATTATTATTATTATTATTATTTAAATGCTATAATAATATTCTAAAAAACTGAATTATATAAAAAAAATAGTTAAAAAAAGAAGAAGAGAAACAATATTAAATGGAAAAGAACATTGATGTACCATTACTACAAGTAGCCATCGTTGGGCATAATGATGGCATAAGAATTGAAGATGATTTTCTTTGAATAAGTAAGTCATTCAAATCCTCATCTCGAGAACAAACAGCAGAATTTCTTTGAGCACCAATATTTTCTACAATAAATAAATTACAAACCCAATCTATTAACAATTTACCAGCCAAAATATTTAACAAATGCTATAATAATAACTAAAATAGTGAAAAAAAACTTTAAATAAAAAAAATCAAGACCAAACTACAAATTCATATATATAAATCTTTAATTATATTAATAATTCAATCTTAAAATCAATTAAATAAACAAAAGATAAAAACTATACATATATATGAATTTTTAATTATTTAACTATATATTTATATACATTTATTATATTTATTTACATTTATTTTATATATATATATATATATATATATATATATATATATATATATATATATAATTTCTTTGTTTATATACATATATGTTTAGATTTTATATAAAGAATTCCATCAGAAGCCCAAAACTGATATCAGTAACATATTACATATATAATGTAAGGCCCAAAAATAACCCTAAACCCAAAGAAAATACAAAGCCCACAAATGTTATCATTTTTATATTAATAAAAAAATCAAATATAAAAACAAAAAATTCGCGTCCAAACATCACGTACGCTTCGCGACTCTGTCCTCTCCAAACTCTCACATTTCTGGAAACTTCACCCCCAAATCCAGAGCTCACAACACCACACACAAACTTCATCATCTTCGACCCTATCCAAGCCCGTCACCAATGGCTTCTCTAAGCACAAACAACCTATCTACCATAATATCCACCGAATCAAAGGAAAAACCCCAAAACCCTATCATCCATATGCAAAATATCTGTTCCAATCAAACCTAAAGAACTTCAGATCTACCTTTTTCTACAAATCTACACCCCCACCATTCTCACAAAAACATTAGATTCCCATTTATTCAAACCCTTAGACTTAATCGGTACGCAGTGGAGAGGAATCAACAAACCGTAATCGACATATCTTGGAAAAAAAAACACAACAAACGACAGAATCGAAAGCCATCGTAGAAGAAAGAATTGCTCACATCAATTACCATGCAGAGTACAATAACCCAAAGGTAAAACCTAATCTGTTATTTCTATCTCTTAATGGAATTCTTTTTCATTATTAAGCTATTTTTCTCATTATTTGTTCATATATAACTGCGAAAAACCTGGAAAGTATATAAACTAAATATAGAAACAGAAAAAAAATACGGACAAAAATAATCTGTATGCAAAAAATCATGTTTTGTATGTACTTTGACTTAATTTATACACTTACACTTAATATAAACAGTAATTATCTATAAGTTCCAATTTGTAAGTAATTTGAAAATTATGTTATTTTACTGCATCATTTGTGCATATTTAAACACACAAAAAAATGTAAATACTAATAAGTAAGCATTTTAAAAATGCAGTGCAACCCTTACATCACAATGAACTGCAAACACTTATTTAAACTCTTAGTGATAATAAACTGCGAACATCAAAACACCAAAGAATGCCATAAATTAATTTCACAGTGAATTTAACAAATAACTTTACCTGATCTTAAAATGTAAATGTAATCTTCTTCTTTTTCTTTTTTTTTTTTTGTTTTTTTTTTTGTTTTTTTTTTCTACAGATACCCTCCAAATCGAATATTCAATACTGGAAAGTGCTCTTACTTTCATTTCTGGTTACAACAGGAACTATAACAATATCCATCCAACTTCTCTCACTAATGGTAAGTAGTACCTAAATATATCTTAAATTCTTTAATTTACATACACCTACACTTTCTCACGTATAGATTTTTCACATTTAACATAGCTATATGTCTATAAAAATTGCTAATATATAGTTTTTTTTACAATTGCATGGCAGATAGGAGTCATAAATTCAGAAAGAAGATCTGAAAAATTTGGAAATCAATGAGAAGGTATAATTGCAGTTTATATATATAGCTAAAAAAAAGGTATGTATCGAGATTACCTTTGTCTTCAAGATGCAGTTTTCTTTTTCCACATATATTACTTGAAGTTTTGCTCTTTTTCATAGTTGTTTATATTGTTTGTTTTGTATTTGGAGAAAATTGAATTGCCTTTAAATAACAATGCTGATTTGTTTACTTAAATGTTAGCTATATATATACACATCAACTTGCATACATGTGTAGAAGTCACTATCAAAATTAATGTATAGGGGTCAATACTTAAAATCAACAATTAATGCTTGATAGGAATAGGAGTATGGGCAAAGTACTCCTACAGTCCTACTTCTTTGTATTGGGAATTCTGAAAGTTGTATTATACCAATAAAATTTTGATGTTTTTTTTTTATATTTTTTTATGTTCACACAATAATACATGGACATGAACTTATACTAATAATAAAAAAAGCCTTGCAAATGATGACAAAGGAGTCTGATGCTTTTTTTTTTCCCCTAGCCACAGTGTACAAAAAGTGATTTTCTGAGAATGTATTGTGTACCAGCAGCTGCCTTTCTTTTTTTTATGCATGACATACTGCTATTGCAATCTATAAAGATTGTTAGATTCTATATTTACCTGACATTGAAAATTTGAAACTGAATAAGCCACTTGATTGTAGTATAGTATTATAAATCTAAAGCCATGCAAATGATGACCATGATTTTCAGAAAATCATTCATGAACATGAACTTACACTAATAATCAAGAAAAGACGCAAATGACGACAAAGGAGTCTGATGCGTTTTTTTCTTTAGGTAGCGACAGATCAAAAACGTGATTTTTTGAGAATTTATTTAATATACCACCTGTTTTTTTCTATGTGGCATACTGGTTTTGCAATGTAAAAAGCCTTAGAGTATTGACAAGTTTGATATATACTATGTTTACCTGACATTGAAGTTTAATAAGCAACTTGATTGCATGCGTATTACATTTCTAAAAGTTTAATAAGCAAATTGATTGCATGCGTATTACATTTCTAAAAGCTTAATAAGGCACATGTTCTTGTAAAATTTCATTGTAAATCTATTTCATCTTAATTTTCTCTCATTTAAATGTTGTCTGCTTTTATAGCAAAACTGTACTTAACTGGCTATTTGTTAAGTTGTTACTTTACATAGTTTGAAATTGCATATCCCATCTTAAGAAGTATTAATTTTTTAAAATATGGGCAGATGATGAAAAAGAAATCTGATGCTGTATTTTAATCCTTTATTGGTAGCTTTAATTTCCTTGGCCTTTTTTTTTTTAATGTTTATGTCATATAAAATTGTATTTTCTTTTTTTGCAAATTTGATAACATTACGCGTTTGAATAGTTCTAGTATGCAATTGCTTTGATAACATTACTTGACTGAAAATAAGCTATAAGATAATATAGGATAAGATTCAAATATAGGATATATTCAAAGTAGATCATTTTAGGCCTTTAAGCAGCCCTTACAATACAATGGCCAAGATCTTAGAATAAAATGGCCAATTTCAAAACAGTTGCCAAAACCCAAAAGAAAGCCATTTTACAACCTACCAGGGCCTTTAAGCCGCCCTTACAATTCAATGGCCAAAACAGTTGCCAAAATACAGCACCCAAAAACACCCCAAACATACCATTTTTACTTACTACAACCATTATATTAAGCAAAAGATTAAACATAAGGTACTACTTTTCCACCTTCACAACAACCACAAACACCTTATCCAAACTACATCTTTTCCAGCTTCACAACAATTTCCTTAGCCTTCTTTGAAGTTCCTCCAACACAATCAAAAACATCAATGAGACAACGCTTCAGGGGAAGCGTAGCTTGTTCACTGCTGGAAGCCCCATCACTGTCACCCAAATCAACAATTTTATCCTTCTCCATTTCTTTATACATAGCATCCAGTCCACGACTTCCATCATCATCACTCACAATCCCATCCTGAAAGAAAATATATCAGATCCAGAAAATTACAAAAAAAAAAAAAAACACAAAAACAGTAGGAAAAAACCTCAGAATTGTCTTCAAAATCCAACCAATCACCACCATTAGTAGCAACCAAATCACCTTCATTTCTATCAAATAAACCTGAACAATGTTGTGTCAAGACTACCTCATCCCTACAGATTCTCAACACTGTAAAAGCTGAATAGTAATTGTCCACTTGCTCCTTTTTCATGACAATTTGAAACAACATAGACATCCCACGAAGAGCAGCTATTTCATTAGGAATAACATGAACACCCTACAACAAATCAAATAACCCCAGCATATAAATAGCTAATAAACAAATAATAATAATCACTATAATTATTAATTAGAAATTTTTACCTCAGGATATTTGCCCTTTAATTCACCTGCTGACATACCTACCAAACTTGCACATTCACGGTCCCATATAAGCATTGGTGCATCACCAGTATGGTCAGCAACTCGAACTACCAATTTATACCTTAAAATGCCTTCATGCCAAGAACTTTTACAACCAACACAATACATCATACCACCACTTTCACTCAGCTTTCTCTTGCACGAATTTGACTTGCAAGACATATAACACCAATCCAACAGACTTTCCACACCCAACCCAATAATTCCCCAACTATTCAAAGCAAGAAATAGATTGGACACTTAAAAAGGTATAAGCTGCCTAAGTTAAGTAAACTGAAACAATACACTTAAATACCTCTTTCTTTTTATAGATGTCCTCAATAGAAGTAATGATTTGATTATTAGAACCAACACCATTAATGGGGAACCCAACAGCAAGCCTAGAAGCTGATTCAATACACCTTAGAGGGGTATAATCGCCCCTGAAACTAAAAAGAACAAAAACAATAGCAAAAATCAGAATCAGAATAGTTAAAAAGGTTAATGAACCAAAATAGAAATGCAAACTGACCTGTTTTTGAAATTAACAAACTCCTTAGAGGTATGAGTGAAGAACAGCTGAGTAGCATCAAACGAACTGCAAATGTGCACTTCACCATCTAAAAAAAAAAGAAGAGAGAGAATGAAGACAAATTTAAAAAGTAGAAAACAGAAATAGGAATTAAGCTGTAAATTACATAATGAACACTCACTATCCATGAATTTAGCACGGCAAAGTTGGATGATTAGTATCACTGGATCAACAACGGTAGAGTTGTAATAAGGAATTAGTTGATCAACATGCTCATCCCAAAGGGTACAATGAATCTGCCTTTTACTGAAAAAAACTGAGTTAGAACACTGAAAATATAACTTAGACTGCTGTGTGAATTAGATAATATAAAGAATAGAATTACCTAACATCTTCAAGAACAAAGTCAATTAGTCTTGTTTGTTTTCCACCAATCACTTTCTCCATTGGAGAGTAAACTTCCACTATTCGACCAATGACATCTATATAAACAGAAGCACAATATTAGACACTGAAAACTGAATATAGCAATACTAAAAAAATAGTAACATAATCATATTAAGATGAGCTTTTCTAGAGTGTTACCAAATAAGACTTTTTCATCTATTCCTTGTTTTGAAAGGATACACTCGAAACTCTTGAAACGGAACATTATTTTGGGAAACTTCATACGCTTATACTCCTTTACAGCAGTATCATGCTTGAACTTTATCATATAACGCAAAGTGCTTGTTTTATACTTGAAGAAGTTAGTTATGCATAGGAAATTTCGAATGCCATAAACTTGCCCCTCCTTGAACATATTCTTGTACTTGGAAACAATACCCTTAGGAATGTGCACATGAATAAACTGCCCCTATAGCAAATAAACAAAAAATTAATAATAATAATAACAGATCAACAAAAAAACAACACAAAATAATACATGTATGAATATCAGACCTCTTGATCATGAAAGATGCATTCCTGACTCCTAATGGACTTTTCTTGATTGCTTTCAGTGACAAAATAACTCCTAACACACCTCAACCTTATGGCTTTAGTGGTCTGCTGTGGATGTAGCTGAGCTGCAACAATGAACTGTCCAGACATGCTGCAACACCTTGAAGTGATCTCTTTTAGTTAGTCTGCTGTGGATGTAGCTGAGCTGCTTTGGATTCGGTTGCTAAGTGTTTGCTTAGAGTTACATTATGCATGTATATATAGTGGTGGAAGTAAGATAGTAGAAGTCTACGACTGAATGTGGTAGACATTAAAAAAAATAAAAAAAAAATAAAATAATAACATAAAAGTACAATGAACAGCAGGCCCATACCCTTTCATTCAGAAAATCACACCACCTAAGCCCAATACTACACCAACTCCATAATAGACCACTACCCTAATTGGACTATTCAAAGATTCATTTGGATTCTGCAAATAATCAGGGGTGAAATACACAGATTTCAAATGCTAGATTGGGCGGGAAATAGACCAAGTCAAAGGGAATTTGAAAAAATAAAATCCAAGCCCATACCCAATTGACCACTTTCACACACAATCTACCCACTTAGAGTACTAACTCTACAAAACAGCCCCATTACCTACAATTCAGCCTAAAATTACAAATTTAAAAATGGGTGAATTTAAACAATTTGACTTGCATAACCAGTCAAACCAAAATAAAAATGCAAAGACACTTGGAGGCCATTCATTGGCTGGTTTCCAGCTCCCTTTATATATATAAAGATTAGAACTAATATAAATTTACAATTCATTTCATTTTTTACAATCAACCAGTTTGTATTGAAGACAAAATCAGCATCCATCTTGACAACCAAAATAATTGGTATATAGGATGTAGCCACTGTTTAAAAATGTTTATGTACAAAGTGACAAATTATTTAACTGCATGCATTGTGATGAAAAGACAACATTAGTAGAAAGAGCAAGGCCAACTCGAAACTCTAAGAGAAGCAGAAGCTCATGAACGGCACGAATCTCATCATTAACAACGACGTGGCTTTGAAGTCGTCGTGAGGGTGATGATGATGATGACGGGAGGTTATTTTCTTTTGGGTTTTGAAATGTAATGGAAGTTTCCGGCGGAAGTGGAAGGACAAACGTTGCCGGAAATCATGTCCTTAATAAATAAATAAATTTTATAAAAAATAAAAATAATAAAATATTTAAAAGAGGACACGTGTCAAACTGGTAATGACTTAACCTGCTAAACAAGTCACTTTGAACTTAATGGAACAATTTTATAGGTTTAGGGGATCTGATTGGAGCTTTTTTTAGTTAGGGGATCCAATTGCACTATCCGATCGACTTAGGGGGCTAATTTGACACTTTTCCCATATATATATATTATGTATAAATTTAAAAAAAAAAGTCTTTTATGTATTTTATTATAATTAGTGACTCGAATAGAAGTTGTACTTCATCTACTAACGTTAGAAAAGTAATGTAAATTTTAATATCTTTTAAATTTTATTTCAATTTTAATAAACTAATGTATTTATGTGCTATATATATATATATATATATATATATATATATATATATATATATATATATATATATATAGTGTTCTAGGAGTGATATACTGATATAGTCATCAATGTTGCATCAAGTGGCATAACAAAACATTGTGTGAGACCGTCTCACCGCGAAACGGGTCGGGTCAATGTGTAAATGTGATACTTATACACAGAAATATCATACTTATAAGCTCAAATGTAATACTAATTAAGAATAAAATTTTTGTTACTTATAATGTTAAATGTAATACTTTTAAGAGAAAATATAATACTTATACATTTCGATTTAAAAGTATTACAATTTTTCCTTAAAAGTATTATATTTTTCTTATAAGTAAATAGAACATTACTTATTATGGAAAATGTAATAGTTTTGATGGAAAATATAATACTTTTACATCAAAATGCAAAATTATTACTAAACATTTTTTCAAAAGTATTACATTTGAGCATATAAGTATGACATTTGCGCATATAAGTATGGCATTTGCATGTTGATTCAACCTGACCCGACCCATTATAAGAATAAGGATCCGTGAGACGGTCTCACACAAGTGTAACCCTAACTTCATTATTTTTGTCTGGTGGTAGGACACCTATATCAATAAATGAAAACTTCAAGTGTAACATTACTCAAGGAAATGACTTAGTCAAGTTGGTCAACCAGACCAAGCTAATCATATGGGATAAAGCTATGCAATGACTATTAATAAGAGTCAGGGACAAATTATATCACATGTTGTACTACTACTAAGAAATCAGCCTTTGTACGTTGTTGCATCTTGGATTAGAAAATCTAAATGATTAAAAATATTAATTTGACCCTTTACCTTAATTTTGTAGTGACTCAAACACCGGTAGTACTTCAACCACTAACGTTTTTACAAAAAAAAATATTTAATAATGTGTAATATTTTGTTAGGTACATAATATGACAGTTTATTTATTTATTTTTTATTTTAAAAAAAAAACTAAACTCTTATTCATGTTTTCCTCTCTTTTTTTTGGGTACTTCAAATACCTTTATCATAGTTGTCATCTAATAAATAAAATCATTTTTGATTCACTATAGCATTACCAATTAATCTTTAATATTTATCCGTGCATCGCACGGGACAATACTAGTTATACTATACACTAACAAGAATATGTATTTTTTTCATATACATATAAGTACATGTACGGCCATACATACACATATACAAAAATATACATAATTCGAAATATGCATATATTGTGTGTTTGTGTATATATATAAGTATACAACACAAATATAATCATCTTCCATAAAAATCTTATGGGACATAAATCATTGATAAATTCATATTATCAAGAAATCACATAGGACAATTCACAAATTTGCATAAACCAAACATTTTAATATATTAAACCATACAAATATAGGTTAAACATAATAGGGCAGAGCATGAAGGTAAAGTCTCCTTACCTTAAAAGCTTATTGTTCTTAATAATCTATGCCTCAATTGTCCAAAGCTTCTACTTCTATCAACCATCAACCCACAAAACACACAATAAACACGTAAACAACAAAAGCCTTATATCTATTTTACCCAAGAGATAAAACTATAAAGAAAATTAAAAAACTTACTGATGCAAACCAGCCCACACATGATCCATTAAGAGTCCCTATTGGTCCTATTACTAGGTCCAAGACTAAACTCTTAAGACAATTATACATTGGGTTTGTGCAACATTGGTGGAAGATTCATGAATACCCAATAAAGAGTCCAAGTGATGATGGTGGATACTTAGAACATTTTTCATGCATAAGAGCTGATTTTGAAGAGCCCATAAATACCATCTAAGATGTCTAAATTCGTGGCTTTGCTTGGGAGGGTACAAAAGAGGTTGAAATAATTCACCAAAATCAGATTTTGAGGCACATGGACATGTTTTGGCATATTAGGAAGACTATTGGTCTTTCCTAGACAAGTTATGACATTTAATCTCCTTGATAGTGATGTATTTTTACTATTGATGTCTTTTGATCTCCTTGATGTACTTTTACTATTGATGACATTTGGAGTCCCCTAGCATGTGTATAAATAGGGTGTGTATTTCATTTGATGAATCAAGCATTTTTCAGAATTAATCAAAACTTCCTAAGTCTTCTTTACATTTGTGTAAGAATTCTTTCTTCTATTCGTGGTCCTATCGAATAGTGTTCTTGATTCGTGGCCCTATCGAATCAAACCCGCATTCTACCAACCTTAGATTTTAGGAATTGTGGTTCTATCAATTCATAGAATCAAGGGAACTACTAGAGAACCCACTCTAGTTGTTTGAAGATTGCGTTCTTGAGGAACTTGAGGCGTGCTAAGGGTTGTTTCTTGGTCCTTCGTGGAATCGGGGCTCAAGGGTGATCTTGTGTGCACCAAAGGTAACTCCTTATCTATTGAATTTGAGAACATCTTGGGCAATAATTCCTTGTTACGGATCCTCCTTACGAAGATTCGTATCAATTTGGTATCAGAGCTTAGGTTTCGTTCTCAATTCTTTGCTATCTTATTTTTTGCATATCCATAACAAAAACCTCAAAAAAATCTCTATTGTGTCTTTGATTGTTTTCTTGTATTCCTTGTCCATTTTCTTATTGTTATAAAAAAAAAAACACACAAAAAAAGTGAAAAAATAAAATTTCAAGTCTTTGGCAGTGACTATCCAGAAAGTTTCTTCCCGGCGCAGTCAAGTTCAAAAATTCGTGAAAAATACTTCCAAACCTTATTTTCCATTGAATTTTTTTCTGGAAGTCCTACTCTTGTTGAAATTGATATCTGGAGATTTTGGTCCAAAAATTCCTTACCAATATTTCACAGAAAATTCTTAAAGTTTGCTCAATTTTCTGCTTAGTACTGTCCAGAATTTCTGCCTAGCGCAGTCAGGAAAGAAAATTCAAAAAAAAAATACTTCAAATATTCTTTTTAACTTGAATTTTTTTTCTTGAGGACGTCAATTTATAATACTTGAAATCCATAAAAAAGTTTGGGTAGAAAAGTTGCTCCAATAAACACAGAAAATTCCGTGAACTTCTTGGCAGAATCTGGTAGTTTTTGTTCCTGACTAAAGCAGTGTTCTTGAATTGAAATTCCTTGTTCCTTTATTCTTCTTTGTTGTTATTGCTCTATTTCTTGTTGTTGTTCTCAAACATTACCTTATTATTTGGATTACCCTTGTTCTTCAATTCCCGAAGACTACGAGGCTCCGGAGGTAAGTCTTTTGTACTTTGAGGGCGAATCCACAACAACCTGAGCAACGACTCTACATTCCTTTGTAAAAGACTGGTGAGACTATTTGTCATTAAGAGGGATACACGAGAGGAGTGGTGAGTTGTGAGCTGTGTGTAGCGAACTTCACAACCTAAAACAACCCCAAACCCGTGAGTAGAGCGAAGCAAGGGAGAGATCTTTGTTTATACTAACTTGATTTCCTAATTGTTTGTTTCTTGTTTTTGTGTTTTCTGTTCTCTTTAGTGTCAATTTCTAACAATGGCTGAAGGGAGTGAACAACCAAATTTAGAACAACAAATGACCACCATGATGAGGATGTTGGAACAAATGCGTCAAGATGTGGACAGTCTAATGGCACGACCACAGAATCAACCTATTGAGGTGAGTAATGCACCAAGAAATACTGAAGCTGCAGGTTGGGTGAACCAAGTGCGTCAAGGCCGATTACCTAGAGTTAATATTAGACCAAGGAGGCTAAATGAAGTTGTTGAGCATGATGAGCTAGATTTGCCACAAGAGGAGGAACTACAGGAGGATTTGGGCAATTTTAAGCTTGAATTACCTAAATTCAATGGTGAAGGTGATCCCGGAGATTATATAGAATGGGAAGATGCTGTACAAAGTGTTTTTGATTGTAAAAGATATAGTGAACTAACAAAAGTTAGACTAGCTATCTCATCTTTTAAAGGTTTTGCAGTTATTTGGTGGAAACAACAGGAGCAAGAAAGGGAGTTCTCTCATGATGCACCAGTTGCTACGTGGGACAGGCTAAGGACAATGCTTAGGCATACGTTTCGACCTGCCACATACTATTTTGAGCTTGAGAAGCAACTACATGGGATCCATCAAGGTAATAAGACTGTTGATGAATATTACAGGGAAATCTAGACTTTGAAAACTCGAGCTATGGTGCGTGAAAGTGAAGATAGAGCGATTGCTAGATTCTTGCAAGGGCTCAATCGTGACATCTATTGTGTAGTAAACATGCATTGTTACTACACCATGGATGATGCCTTGTATGCTGCTCGGCAAGCTGAGAAGACAAATAAGGAGATGAAGGCTTATAGATCTCCTGCTAGCAGTTCAAGGTGGACAACACAAAGGCCAAGTGCACCATTTAGGCGTGAGGATGTTCGACCAACCCGTGAACAGCCTAAGGAGGACAATAGAGACAACGGAAAGACAAAGGTGATTGAAGCCCCAAAACACGCTCGAGATCGTGACCTTGTTTGTTGGAAATGTCAAGGGCGTGGTCATATGGCTAGAGATTGTCCTAATAAGAGAAATATGAAAGTCTCCAAACAAATGGAGGCTGTGGCAGCAACAATCCAGTATGAGTCTGAGGAGGAGGTCGATGAACAAACTGATGTGTTTGAGCAAGATGATGAGGATGTGCTCTTACCCCTTGATCCGACCCGTGATGATGATGATGGACATGTTTCCAATAAGCATGCCTTTGTTGTCAAAAAGATTTTGAGCGCTAAGTCCATTCCTGAGCAAGAAGAGAGCCAAAGAGAAAACATATTCTACGCAAAGGGAAGGATTCATGGGATGCGTTGCAGTGTCATTATTGATTCGGGGAGTTGCACGAATGTGGCTAGCGCTGCTATGGTAAGTCATCTTAAATTACCTCTTATTGATCACCCTCATCCATATAAATTGCAATGGCTTACTGATTCAGGGGAGATAAAGGTGACTAAACAAGCACTGGTGCCTTTTTCTATTGGTAAGTACAATGATGAGATTCTATGTGATGTTGTACCAATGCAAGCAACACATGTGTTGCTTGGATGGCCATGGCAATATGATAGACAAATCTACTTTGATGGAGTTGCCAATACATACACTGTTACATGCAATAGTGCTAAGCATACGCTTAGACCTTTGACCCCAAAGGAAGTAGAGGAAGAGCAACTGAGGTTGAATAAAGCTCGCCAACCAGTCTTGAAGAAGGAGGATACTAAAGGGAACAAAATTGATTCTTCCCTTTTGGAGATAAAAACACCATACAAATCCAAGGATGCAGCAAATGGTGTGCTAAGGCAATCTCTTCTTGCAAGCAAAAAGGATATTAAGCAAGCAATAAGAAGGGGAGATACTTTCTACTTACTTTTTTTTCAAAAAAATGTTTTTGATTATGTTGAAATTGATAACTCTATTAATGACTTGCTTGCTGAATTTGCAGATGTTTTTCCCAAAGAGATGCCTAAAGGATTACCACCTATTCGGGGAATAGAGCATCAAGTTGATTTGGTTCCTGGTGCCACACTTCCAAATCGTCCGGCTTATAGGACAAACCCAGAGGAGGCCAAAGAGATTCAACGACAAGTGGAAGAGCTTTTGGAGATGGGACACATTCGAGAAAGTTTGAGTCCATGCGCTGTCCCAGTTCTCATTGTTCCGAAGAAAGATGGTACTTGGAGAATGTGCGTTGATTGTCGCGCAATCAACAACATTACGGTAAAGTATAGATTTCCTATCCCAAGACTTGATGATATGCTTGATGAACTCTATGGTGCTAAGCTCTTCAGCAAAGTAGACTTGAGGAGGGGATACCATCAAATTCGAATGAAGGAAGGAGATGAATGGAAAACTGCCTTCAAAACGAAACATGGTTTGTATGAGTGGTTGGTTATGCCTTTTGGCCTCACCAATGCCCCTAGCACATTCATGAGACTAATGAACCATATTTTGAGGAGGTTTATTGGTATTTTTGTGGTAGTCTATTTTGATGATATTTTGATTTATAGTAAGTCTAAAGGTGAGCATATGGCACATCTTCGACTAGTTTTTGAAGAACTACGAAAAGAGAAGTTATATGCTAATCTTGAGAAGTGTTGTTTTTGTGCTGAACATGTTGAATTTCTTGGTTTTGTTGTGAGTTCTCAAGGCGTACAGGTTGACACACGTAAGGTGCAAGCCATTCTTGAATGGCCAAATCCAACTAGTGTTAGTGAGTTGAGAAGTTTCCTTGGTTTGGCAGGATTCTACCGCAAGTTTGTGCGTGACTTTAGCTCCATTGCAGCACCACTCCACGAGCTCGTGAAAAAGGATGTCAAATTCACTTGGGGTCCAAAACAAGGGCATGCATCCCAAACCTTAAAGGAGAAACTCACTACTACCCCGGTTTTAGCACTACCTTGTTTTGATAAGACTTTTGAGTTAGAGTGTGATGCCTCAAGTATAGGCATAGGTGCTGTTCTCATGCAAGAGGGACGCCCCTTAGCTTATTTCAGTGAAAAATTGAGTGGTCCTAGCCTCAATTATCCCACATATGACAAGGAACTTTATGCTATCATCCGTGCCATGGAGAC
>NC_044919.1:6262522-6269640 GCF_003576645.1 Ipomoea triloba | reverse complement strand
GTGAGTTGTGGGCTGTGTGTAGTGTACCTCACAACCTAAAACAAACTCAAAACCATGAGTAGAGTGAAGCAAGGGAGAGATCCTGTTTATACTAACTTGATTTCTTAATTGCTAGTGTTTCTTATTGTTGTTACTGATGGCTAAAGGAGGTGAGCAGCCAAACTTAGGACAACAAATGACCAAAATGATAAGGATGTTGGAGGACTTGCAACAGCAAATGCGTTACATGTCACGTCCACAAAATCAACCTATGGAGGTACAAGCGGGCAATTTCAAGCTTGAATTGCCTAAATTCAATGGTGAAGGAGATCCCGGAGATTATATAGAATGGGAGGATGATGTACAAAGTGTTTTTGATTGTAACAAATATAGTGAAATAACAAAAGTTAGATTAGTTATTTCATCTTTTAAGGGTTTTGCAGTTACTTGGTGGAAACGACAGGAGCAAGAAAGGGAGTTTACTCATGATGCACCAGTTGCTACTTGGGATAGGCTAAGGACAATGCTTAGGCGCACGTTCCGACCAGCCACATACTACTTTGAGCTTGAGAAGCAGTTACGTGGGATCCGACAAGTAAACATGCATCGTTACCACACCATGGATGATGCCTTGTATGCTGCCTGGAAAGTTGAGAAGACAAATACGGAGATGAAGGCTTATACATCTCAAGCTAGAAGGTGGACAACACAAAACCCAAATACCCCATTGATGCGTGAGGATGTTCAAACGACCCGTGAACCCCATGAGGAAGAGGTAGATGAACAAATTGAGTTGATTGAGCAAAATGATGAAGATGTGCTCTTGCCCCTTGATGCGACCCATGCTAATGATGATGAACATGATTTCGCTGTCAAAAACTATGAACAAGCTGACGAGAAGGTAGATGAACAAATTGATGTGATTGAGCAAGATGATGAAGATGTGCTCTTGCCCCTTGATCTAGCGTGTGTTGAAGATGATGAACATGGTGCCAATAAGTCAATTCTTGAGCAAGAAGAAAGCCAAACAAGAACTTGTAGCATCATTATTGATTTGGGGAGTTGCACGAATGTGGTTAGTGCCGCCATGGTGACTAAACAAGCACTTGTGCTTGTTTTTACGATGAAAATGCATAAACTTGCTAATTTTCCTTTCACTAAAGATTTGGATTCGAGGACGAATCCTTTTCAAGAAAGGGAGAATGATAGGAACCCATCCACATGGAGGAAACAAGCAAGTCCAATAAAAATTCCATTTGACAGGGGAAAGTGTGATTCAAGGACGAATCATTTTCAAGAAAGGGAGGATGATGCAAACTAGCCCATACATGATCCATTCGAAGTCCAAGCATGCCAAATAAAGAGTCCAAGTGATGATGGTGGATACTTAGAACATTTTTCATGCATAAGAGCTGATTTTGAAGAGCCCATAAATACCATCTAAGATGTCCAAATTCGTGGCTTTGCTTGGGAGGGTACAAAAGAGGTTGAAATAATTCACCAAAATCAGATTTTGAGGCACATGGACATGTTTTGGCATATTAGGAAGACTATTGGTCTTTCCTAGACAAGTTATGACATTTAATCTCCTTGATAGTGATGTATTTTTACTATTGATGTCTTTTGATCTCCTTGATGTATTTTTACTATTGATGACATTTGGAGTCCCCTAGCATGTGTATAAATAGGGTGTGTATTTCCTTTGATGAATCAAGCATTTTTTAGAATTAATCAAAACTTCCTAAGTCTTCTTTACATTTGTGTANTGTATTTCCTTTGATGATCAAGCATTTTTCAGAATTAATCAAAACTTCCTAAGTCTTCTTTACATTTGTGTAAGAATTCTTTCTTCTATTCGTGGTCCTATCGAATAGTGTTCTTGATTCGTGGCCCTATCGAATCAAACCCGCATTCTACCAACCTTAGATTTTAGGAATTGTGGTTCTATCAATTCATAGAATCAAGGGAACTACTAGAGAACCCACTCTAGTTGTTTGAAGATTGCGTTCTTGAGGAACTTGAGGCGTGCTAAGGGTTGTTTCTTGGTCCTTCGTGGAATCGGGGCTCAAGGGTGATCTTGTGTGCACCAAAGGTGTAACACCCCAATTTTCAACTCTTACATTTATTACAAAATCCGTAATAAAACGCTGCGGAAGCTTACATCATATCAACAGAAAACCGGGTGCTACCGCCACACCTAGAGTGAATTCTATCACCTCTTTGACAAACTCCACTCTAAGTGCACAGGCTAAACTTACAACATTAATAACAATCCCTGTCTACATCAAAGAGTAGACCTCAACCTGTACTTCCCTTCTATTCCGAGCTCATCGGCTACAGGGGCCCACACTAATCTGCAACTGATAAGAAACACATTGAAGTGCAGTTAGCGCGACGGCTAAGTAAGGAAATCCGATGTCACTCAAAAGTAGACAAAGGTTTGAAAACATAATCATTTGGAAAATAGTATATCGTTCAGTGAATCAAAATCCACTCGTCTCGTAAGACAAAATCATTTCTTTCTCAAAGACGTTACAGAGTAACTCTTTACTCATTTTTAAAACTTCCTTAGTTTCATATAGTAAGAGTGAGGCCTACAACCTCGGGCCATGGCACTCCAGCCCTCCCGTAGGTTCCTCCCTTATCCCAACCCCGGGCCGTGGCACTCAAGCCTTCCCGTGGGCACCTCTCCTTATTCCAACATGACGACATAACGGCGAATAGACTTCGCTCTAACAATATAACGACCACTGGGCAAGGGCACTTAAAGCCACCCGTGGGTCAATCAAGGTCCTCCTCAACTTACTTTAGAAACTACGGTTTTGAAAACATGATTCTTCCTTCAATTTTTCTTACTCAAATCATTTCTTTTGGACATATTTCACCAATGAGTCCAATATTTGAAATCGGCTACCTCTTTAGCCCCTGAAGGATTTTCAAACATCATTTTCTCAAACAATAAGGTTTTGACAACCTTTATATCAAAATAGCATACGTTTTTCAACGTAAGTTTTCATAAACATTTTTGGATACACTTCATATGTCCATCTCACACTTAAAATCAACCAACATCCTTAACTATCGTCCTCAACAACTTCCACTATGATCAACACCATTAGATCATAACTTGAGGATATCGTACATCCAAATATATATAAATTCTAATAGGTAAGGTCATTGCCTAACCATAACCCAAAAACATCCAACAACTACTTTCTCAAGATTCACCATATACAACCTTTATCTCAACATTTCCATATGACAATTTCCTCAATACACATCATAATAATATCTTTACCTAACTTTATCACCATTAACTCACTAACTACCTCACAATTATCATTAACACATCCATAATCATACTAAGCATAATTCAGAAAATTCAGCTTGGCGCAGTCCGAAAGATTGAGCCGGTAAAAATAGTTCCCGAACTCTTTTTCACTTGAAATTTTTATGGTAGAACCCCAACTTATAGTACTTGATGTCCATAAAAAGTTTTGGTCATTTTGATCCACGAATAAACACAGAAAATTCCATTTTTGCCCTTGGCAGTGGGCTGTCCGGAATTCTGTCTCTCCCTGGACCAGTTTTGGGAAAAATTCCGAAAACCATACTTCCACTACTCCGATCATTATGAAATTTTATATGCGGGTTCTACACTTATAGAAATACATGTCTAAAAAAAATTGGATCAAAATACCTTACCAATTTTTCCCAATAAATTTCGGAAGTTACTGCCAGAATCTACCCTGATTTCCTTTCACTATTTTCACAAGTATAAGCTCATATGAACATAAATACAACATATACAAGCATATCCAAGCTATGAACATGTATACAAAAATATTCCCAAAGCTCCAAAAACACCATATTTCAACCAAAATCAATTATCCAAATTCAAGTGACTAATTCCAACTTAAAGGAATTCCTTACCTTGTAAAGGATTTCTAACACCTTAGGAAGCAATTTTGGATCCTTTCCCCAATTTTCACCTTAAAACCTAGGTTCAAAATCAACACCATAACATCATGTATCAAGAAATTAAACATAGATTCATAACCTAGGAAGGATTACAAAGCTTTCTACCGAATAATATCGAAAACTTACCGAATAAATTGGAAGTTTAGAAGGATTTGGCTATGGAACTTTGGAAGAAAAAATGGTGGAAGATGATCACACCTCTCTCTCTCTCTTTTTGGCATTTGGGGAAGAAAAGGGAAAAAAAATTCCTTTTATATTTAATCCCAACTTATGGGATAAGCTTTAGGAAAAAAAATAATAAAATAATAAAATATCTCCACAACATATCAGTTGTGGTCCAAACAGATAAAGTTTCGGTGGAAAATAATCCAGAAAGAATAATTTTCGAAACCACAAATTTATTCCAGTCAAAAGCTCCAAAATGGGCTAGGTTCGGTACACTGCGGAAATTTCGCGGTGTACGATCAGAAATAAATTTCGACCCTTATAGCTCATCCAATTTCAACTTAACTAAGCAGGAAGTTCATACTTAGTCATAACATGCCTAATCATCAATTTTTAAGGAAATCCGAGCTGAAAATTCGTCCTCGAAAATTTTACGGTTCGTGACCGGCACGAACGATCGCAGCTTAATGACAACTATACCTCCGTATAAAAATTCCCTTGACATATCGGGAGATCATCTTATGAATGTCATAGCCTAAAGATATATTTTCCGACCCTTAGACTTATCGGAAAGACGAGGGGTTACAGTCTACCCTCCTTAAAAAGAGTTTCGTCCCCGAAACTTCCTTCTTATCATCTATGGTTTCAAAAGACTACTACTATTCCCCAAAGATTCAAACTTAAAGTTCAAACCTAGATCTCAACCCTGAGCTCTGATACCACTTTGTAACACCCCAATTTTCAACTCTTACATTTATTACAAAATCCGTAATAAAACGCTGCGGAAGCTTACATCATATCAACAGAAAACCGGGTGCTACCGCCACACCTAGAGTGAATTCTATCACCTCTTTGACAAACTCCACTCTAAGTGCACAGGCTAAACTTACAACATTAATAACAATCCCTGTCTACATCAAAGAGTAGACCTCAACCTGTACTTCCCTTCTATTCCGAGCTCATCGGCTACAGGGGCCCACACTAATCTGCAACTGATAAGAAACACATTGAAGTGCAGTTAGCACGACGGCTAAGTAAGGATATCCATGGGTTATCCAAAACTAAATAAAGGTTTTGTAAAACTTGATTACATCAACACCCTATCCTTACTCATCGGCCGAGGTTCTACCTGCAACCTTTACGAATAGCAATTTATACACATAATAGGCAACAATTTCAATATCATCTTAATCATTTTCCCTCTAGACGAGGTCATATAATAGTCATTTGCCTACTCAGATCATATAATGCTAAACATTTAAGCATATAAGCAGAAAAAGGGAAAACACAAATCCCATATTTGTTTTCAAACATATTCTTTGAAAAATCTTTCCTCAAAGGACATTCTCCTCACTTTTCACCATCTCCTTTCCGTAGCTACAGCGTAACTACATTTTCATACAAAATTTCCACTTAGTTTCTTTATAGAAAGCGTGAGGCCTTTGGAGTATTCACTTAACTCCTTCCCTGACCACTTGGATCATCGAACTCGGGTTCAGTGGTCATCACCCGGTCTAACACTGATCCCCTGGACGTAAGGTTCGTTAAAATGATCCCTAGCTGGCCCTACTAGGTCCATAAAAACGACACCTACCCGGACTTCTCAGAGTAACTATACTTTAAGTGTGCACACCCCCGCAGGAATACCTCATCCAAACGAGTTATATAGTACCCGGCGAATAGACTTCGCACCTTTAGTATGAATGATCATACTACATACAACAACCTTGGGCAAGGGCACTTTAAGCCACCCGAAGGCTAATCAAGGTCCTCCTCAACTTTACTAGAAACCAAGGGTTTGAAAACCATTTTCCTTCCTTTCTCATCCTCCTTGAGTCAAAAATCACTTTTTTTTTTTGACATGTTCCACGAAATCAAGTCCCCCTTTTTAAATCGATCACCATTCTCAAAATAGTTCAAAGTCTTGTTTCTCAAAACATTTTCCATCATCACCACACATATGTATATATGCATTCAATCATAACATTTCCCACATTTATGCATATTCACATAAAGTACACATACTATATGTATATATATACACGTTAAGTATATATACACTGCACATACATGCTTTATAATATACATAATACAACATTTTGTACATACATTACACACACATTATAATATACATAGCATGCTTAACTTAAATATTTAGGCACATTAACAACCACCTCATACCATATATAATATGTATATATTACTTATATATATACATATATATGTTACACTACACATACTATATATATAGAGATACAACCTTCATTTAATTATACATATATACTCATATATGTACATATATACATATATATATAGTTTAAACACACACACATCACACGTGTATATATATATATATATATATATATACATAAAACACACATAAATATATATACTACACGTATATACATAGGTTTCATATACATAATACCACTTCCTTATAAGAAAATTTCAGCTAGCGCAGTCTGAAAGATTGAGCCGGTAAAGATAGTTCCCGAACTCTTTTTCACTTGAAATTTTTATGGTAGAACCCTAACTCATAGTACTTGATGTTCATAAAAAGTTTTGGTCACCTAGGTTCACGAATTAACACAGAAAATTACATTTTTACCCTTGGCAGTGTGCTGTCCGGATTTTCTGCTCTCTGGACCAGTTTTGGAAAATGATTTTGAAACCACACTTATACTACTCCAAAAATTATGAAATTTTTATGGTAGCTTCTAGACTTATAGAACTACATGTCTAAAAAAAATTGGATCAAAATACTTTACTGATTTTTCCCAGAAAATCACGGAAGTTACTGCCAGAATCTACCCTGATTTTTCCTTTCACTATTTTCACAACTATAAGCATATATGGGCATAAATATGATATGTACATGCATTTTCAGCCATTATCATGTATAGAAACATATTCATAAAACCCCTAATCTCATCATTCACTATCAATTATCTAGTTTCAAATAACCTCAACCAAATAAAGGGATTCCTTACCTT
>NC_044919.1:6211760-6262417 GCF_003576645.1 Ipomoea triloba | reverse complement strand
ATAATAATAATAATAATAATAATAATAATAATATTAATAATAATTAAATATGTGGATGATTATCCACACTTATATATATAATAATAATATTAATGATGATAATAAAATAATGTATGTGGAATACTTATCCACAATTATATATATAATAATAATAATATATCTTCCAACTTATCAGTTGGGGTCCAAACAGATGAAGTTTCGGTGGAAAATAATCCAGATAGAAGAATTTCCGAAACTAAAAATTTATTCCAGTCTAGAACTCAAAATTGGGCTAGGTTCGGTACACCGCGAAATTTCGCGATGTACGATCACAAATAAATTTTAGCTGCTATGGGCTAATCTAATTAAATAGGAAAATCCAGAATAATAGTATGATGTCTAAAAATCCATTTCCTAGGAAAAACGGGTCCGAATAGTAGTTCCTAAAATTTTTACGGTTCGTGACCGGTACGTAGGTTCGCAGCTTAATAACAACTATACTCACTTATAAAAATTCTTTTGAAATATCTGAAGATCATAACTTAGGAATGTCAACGCCTTAGGATAATGTTAATAAAATACGGGGTATTACAAAAGGTAACTCCTTATCTATTGAATTTGAGAACATCTTGGGCAATAATTCCTTGTTACGGATCCTCCTTACGAAGATTCGTATCACTTACTAGGCTTTAATTTGAAAGGATGATTCCTAACACTTGAATTTTATTTTATTATTTATTGGAAGGCAATTTTGGAAAAGAAGAAGAAAGAAGAAGGAAGAAGAAGAAGAACTCTTCTTGCTATCTTGGTAATTTTTTTTATTTTTATTTTTTTTGCCAACAACGAGAGGAAGGGGAAGACTAACTCTCTCCCATTAACCAATAATATAAGTAGGATTAAAGAGTCATTAGTAGCCAAGCACCTTGTGCTCAAATGGCATGTAGTGGCCTCCCTCAAATTAAAGGTCATGAGTTCGAGCCTCAATGGAGGAGATATTGAAATTGACTCTTTGTGCAAAACAAGTTGAGAAGAGTAGAGATGAACATATACCCCAATGTAATAGGGTCAGTTGTATACAAAAACATAAAGAGTCATTAGTACGGATTTAGTAGGGTAGTGTCACCACCAAGACATGATCACTAGCTTAAATGCAATATTTAAAAAAATTAAAATTTGGTTTATGTCTGTTTTTTCCGTTAATTTTTGTTGTACCTAATACTATAAAAATTGTACTACATAATTTTTTGGACAGAAATATCCCTACCGTTATAACTTCTGTTATCTTTTCACATTAACATTACCATGCACATGCATACACAATATTTTTTCTTACATTCTTCAATGGTAAGTTTGAATTCATTTATATTTTAATTAAATATTACCATAGTTATATTTAATAATTTATCATTTCTATAATTCTTCCTTCAATAATATATATATACACACACACACACACACTATTATTTAAAAATATTAATATTATAAATGAGCAGCAACATAATGCATTTGCAGTTGAATTGAGACAAGATTTTTGGATATCAATCTGTGGAAGTTGTTGAATTGAGATAGTAGAAATCAAGTATTATGTATATCCATATATGATTATGAATTTATAAGGGATATATATCTAATTAGAAGAAGACTATATTTTTTCTCAAAAAAAAAAGAGACTATATTTAAACAAATTTTATTCATTTTCAAAGAAAAAAATATTGTAATACAATGTTGAGTACCTTTAAAATTACAGTGGAATATATTCATCACAATGAATTTGAATTTCTTGTATTAATTTCAAATACATACACAACAAAAATTTTACTCGAATATTTATGAAACTTCGACAACTAAAAAAAAATGCATTATATCTATTTCAAAATGATTTACTAATTGAGTTTAAATATTGGGCACAAGTCTTCGTGCAAAGCGCGTAGAAAAAAACTAGTATATATATATATATATATATATATATATATATATATATATATATATGAGAGACCGTCTCACGGATCTTTATTTGTGAGACGGGTCGGATCGGGTCGGGTCAGAGTAACATGCAAATGTCATGCTTATATGTGCAAATGTCATACTTATATGCTTAAATATAATACTAATCAAGAATACAATTTTTGTTACTTATAAAAGAAAGAGTAATACATTTTTTATAATAAGTAATGTTGACAAGTGTCTCTTAATTATAAGGGAAAACATAATACTTTTGAGGAAAAAAGTAATACTTTTAAATCAAAATATAAAAGTATTGTATTTTCTCTTAAAAGTATTACATTTACCCTTATAAGTGACAAAAATTTTATTCTTGATTAGTATTACATTTGAGCATATAAATATGACATTTGCATCTTAATCCAATCCGACCCGACCCGTCTCACGGTGAGAAAGTCTCACACAAGTTTTTGCCTTTTATTATTATTACATAGCATGCATTGGTACCTAATTGACATAATTAATTTAGGAGTTGTAACTATAGTTTAATATATTATGTACTGAAATTCTGAAAATAAGGTATCACAACTTACAAAAATATTTCAATAATATAATTATTACACTCAATTTTTATACTCAAATAATATATATACATATATATATATATATATATATATATATATATATATATATATATATATATTACTCAAAGCAGTATAAACAATACTAAAAATAATATTTATAAAATATAATGATCAAGGATTTAAATGAATAATAGGAGAAAAGAGTGGTATGTCCAAAAGAAATAACACCGAAGGTCCAAAAGAGATAATTTCGGGGGTCCAAAAGAAATACTATCTGGAAAAAAATCTTCGGTATCACACACTAGGGGACAAGATTCCCCTCCAAGAAATCACTCCCCATGCTTTCTATTGTCTGGTTGTCCACGTTCTTGTCCACACTCGTGGATTATTTGTTGAAAACTTCCAGAAAGCTCCACGACCTCGCCCACGCTCGTGGATGGGAACGTGGTTTAATTCCAAAAAGTTCCACGTTCCTGTCCACGTATGTGGTGTAACCCTCTCATATTTTAAACAATTTTTATTTCAATAAAATATTTTTGAGAATAAAATTTATTTTTCAATCCTAAATATTTTAACCCAAATGCTTTCAAAAAACAAATTATTATTGCTTCAAAGTTCAAATAAATTATTTTATACCTAATAATTTTATTATCTAAAATCATTTTCTCTAAACTCTTATTTTATTAAGTTTTTACAATAAAATTATATATGTAATTTAACTTCCTACAAGAAATTTTTGTCAAAAGAAGAATACAATTAAATATTTTAAACTCTTTATTTTAAATGGTTTGATACAAAATATTTATATAATGGGTCACACTTGTGTGAGACCGTCTTACGGATCCTTATTCATGAGACGGGTCGGGTCGGGTCAAAGCACCATGCAAATGTCATACTTATATGTACAAATCTCACACTTATATGCTCAAATATAACACTAATCAAAAATACAATTTTTGTTACTTATAAGAGAAAAAGTAATACATTTTTCATAATAAGTAATGTTGATAAGTACCTCTCACTTATAAGGGCAAATATAATACTTTTGAGGAAAAATGTAATACTTTTAAATCGAAATGTAAAAGTATTGTATTTCCTTTAAAAGTATTACATTTACCCTAATAAGTAACAAAAATTTTATTCCTGATTAGTATTACATTTGAGCATATAACTATGACATTTGTGCATATAAGTGTTACATTTGCATCTTGACCCGACCCGATCCGACCCGTCTCATGGTGAGACGGTCTCACACAAGTTTTTGCCTTATATAATTATTTGTGGTTTTAAAAGTCCTATTTAAGGGATACATTTATTTATCCAAATCTTGACCCAAAACTCTATCTGAGAGTCAATTAGTACCATGCACCGTGGTGGACGTAGCATTGTGCACCAGGGCTTAAAACGGCGCCGTATTATGCATTAGCAAGTAACTGGACCTTTTTTTGGGAATCACGTCCGTTTCCACCGTTAACTTCCTATTATATATTAAAAAAAAAGAAACAGTGAATTGTTTGTGTTGTGGCGGTTATGGCGATTTTCTTCTCCGATATGTGAACTCACAAATAACAAATATACAGTCGTAGCTGTTGGATTCTCAGACATTAGGATATGCAAGACGTCAAATCGCAGCAGGAGGTGGTTGCGACTGAAGAACTCGATGATCCGGTTGGATTGGCTAATTCAGACGATCGTAATCCAGGTTTTTTATGTTTGATTTTGTGATTTTGTTTGTGTTTATGAAAATCATTGAATTCGTATATAATATTCGTGTGTTTTGATTATATGATATTGGTTTTAGGATTGTTTTATGATACAACTATGCGATTGGAAGGGTAGAGGATGAGTTTTGTGTATTTATGTGGATATTATGTGTATTCTTTTAATGAATTGTGAGTATTTCAGACCAGGTTTCTGTGTATTCATTGTAGTTGTATGTAAAACATAGGGTGTATTGTGTTTTGTGTAGCGAATGTTAGTCAGGTGGATTTTTGTGTGTTTTTGTGAATATTTTGTGTATTTTTTCAATTCAGTCTGTGTATTTTGGACAGAGAGTTTGTGTATTCATGTTAGTTGTAATGTAAACACAAGGTGATGTGTGTTTTGTATTTTGGATTTCCAATATTCTATGTATTCCTTTTATACACTATGTGTATTGTAGGCATGTATTCTGTGTATTGATTGTAGGGGTACTTAAACATTGTGTTTTTGCAGCTGATCAGGATTTGTTAGGGGTGTCAGTGAGTTCTATTGATGAAGCATATGAGGTTTATAATGATTATGCTTTCAGGCTAGGTTTTAGTGTGAGGAGGGGTAAGCAAAGATATAGTGCTGGTACAAAACAATTGAAGATGAAGGAGTTTAATTGTTCAAAGTCTGGGTTTAAAAGGGTTTTAAGAAAGGGAAGTTATTTAAAAGTTGATGTATGGACAGGTCGTTGTGCATCTGTTCAATTTGATTTAGATGGGAATGGGATGTGGACTGTGACAAAGCACCAGAAGCTTCATAATCATGAGTTTGTTCCAACGACCAAGAGTTATCTTCTACGGTCACATAGATTAGTGTCTAGAAATCATCTTTCCTACCTAAAGGATTTGAAGAAGAGCGGTGTTTCTGTGGCTGATGGTTTACGGTTTCTTAAAACACAATCAGGGGGGTCACCACTCGTTGGTTTTACAAGCAGGGATGCATATAACTCGTTGTGCACTGATGTATTGAACAATTTGGATGGAACCGACTCAAACATATTAATTGAAATATTTAGACAAAGGCAGTCAAGTGAAAAAGATTTTTTCTTTGATTTTGAAGTAGATATGAGTCAAGGTTGTGCAGTTTTTTTAGAGAGATGGGAAAATGATCCGAGACTATGAATTGTTTGGAGATTTGTTAGTTCACGATACGATGTATCGTACTAACAAATATGATATGATTTGTGGTCCATTCGTTGGTATGAACCATCACTGTATGAACGTCATGTTTGGATGTGGTTTTTTGTTGAACGAGAGGATTGAGTCGTTCGTATGGTTGTTTAGGTCATTTTTAAGATCAATAATTGGGAAAAGTCCCCAAAGCATAATGACCGATCAATGCGCTGCCATGGCTGCTGCTATTTCCCAAGTTTTCCAACCTCAAGACATCGCCTATGTATATGGCATATCGGTGAGAATTCAAAGAAGCACATCAAGGGATTAAGAAATCAAAAAGATTTTCTAGACATATTCAATTGTTTGTTGAAACATACCGATACAGAGGCAGAGTTTGAGCTTTATTGGACAAGGTATGCTTTCATTAAACATTCTGTCTATTGGTGATGGTATTTATGTTTATTTAGTTATAGTATTATGTGTATTATACTTTTCCCAATTGCTTACATTATTATACAGAGTTGGCAATACTCACCCAGATTATGTGTATTCTCTTGATATATTCTGAGTATTATAGTGTTAGAGTATGTTTATTCTATTGACTCTGTGCTTTCATTTCCATACCTTCATATCTGATAATACTCCCCGTATATTATGTGTATTCAATTGAATGATCCTGCGTATTTGTATATGAGAGTCTGTGTATGCATTCTAATATATGAATAGGTCTAGTTAATATATATGTTATGGTATTTCAGGATGGTCACAACATACAAATGTCATAATAATTCTTGGATTGGAAAGCTGTATCAATGTAGAGAAAAATGGTGCCCTGCATTTAACAAAGATTATTTTTCTGGTGGTATTTTATCTTCACAAAGGAGTGAAACCACAAATCACTCTATTTCTAGAAGGTTATCCAAGACTGATGGGCTATGTGATTTCTATAGCTAGCTCCTTTGTTGGTGTTGTTTCGGAGTGGAGGAGTAGAGAGAACGGGGAAGATGTCCGATGTTCCCAAGGTGTACCTACAATGGCTATGGATCACATTAAGATTTTTTCACACGCTAGGGATATTTATACGATTGAGATATATTACTTGTTCGAAGAGCAGNTTATACGATTGAGATATATTACTTGTTCGAAGAGCAGTTTTTGAAAGGGGCATCATGCTATCAAGAGTGTGTTCTATTTGAAGGTGGTGTGTATAAGTATCACGTTTGGAAGCCGGAGGTTGATATTATTAGGCATGAAGTGATTTTTAACGTTAGAAAGTTAGATATTTGGTGCAGTTGCAAGCTGTTCACTGAAACCGGGATCTTATGTTGTCACTGTTTACGCATTTTAAACGTGCATTGTGTGTCTGAAGTTCCCAATAAATATATTCTGAAGAGATGGACTAAAAAAGTTTTGGAAGTTGAGAATACTGGTATTATCCCCCCATCTCAGTGCTTTAATGTTCCCTCTTCTGTTTAGTCTTTAGAGATCACTAGGAAATTTCAGAAGTTGGTTGTTTATTGCCAAGAAAACAGTGAAACACGCAAAATTTTTGAGCAAGCAGTGTTAGATGNCCAAGAAAACAGTGAAACACGCAAAATTTTTGAGCAAGCAGTGTTAGATGCCAAGAGAAAAGTTGAAGATGAGTATGGCCCTATTTTCTTCGAAGGTGAAGATTGTGATGTGGAATCGTCGAGCGATGTTATAAAGGATCCATCAAACAGGCGGTTGAAAGGGTTACGTAATAAAAGGGTGGCTAGTGTGATTGAAAAGAAATACAAGAAAGCAAGGGGTCGAAAGCAGCTTGCTCATATAGCTGCATCTAAAACAAAATCGGTTGGGCAGTCTCAAGTTGAAGATGCTATTTCTAATATTGTTGGTAATGGATATCTGGTGTATCCAATGTCTGGAGGTTCAATTTTTTGTCATTTTAGTTCAAATGCAAATCAAGAGGACAATAAGAGTATGTCTTAATGTCTGTATGCATTCAAATGATATAGGTTGATTTCTGAGTAGGTTTTTGTTTGTTAGTTTTGTTTTTTCAAGATTTGCAGTTGTACTTTTTATACACAAAACTATTACAAGTAATACACAGACTGTTTCCGCAGGATACACAGAATTATTTACCACAACAACAGAAACCATTTGGTGTTATTTCTTTATATTGCACTCTGTAATACACAGAGTGATACTATGTAATACACAGAACAATACTGCCGAATACACAAAATATGAATTGCAATCTATAACATGTTCAGAGTTAGAAGACAGAGTTGGAAGTCATGGTTTAGCATTAGGGTTTAGGGTTTATGGTTTGGGGTTTAGCACCCAGTACTATGTATACAGATATATTTTTGAATACACAGAGTTTAAGTCAATAATACACAGAATATTACTATGTAATACACAGAATATTATTATGTGTTATGGTTTTAGGGGTTAAGGTTTAGTGTTAGAGTTATGGGTTACCATTTACTGAATACACAGAAGGGCAGCTGTAACCCCTCGTATTTTCCGATAAGTTTGAGGTTCGGAAAATAGGTCTTTAAGTTATGACATTTAAGAGAAGACGGTTTGATGCTCGAAATAATTTTTTTTAAGGATTAGTTATCGATAGGCTGCGAACTACGCACCGGTCACGAACCGGTGAAAATTTTAAGGATATAGATTCAGTTCGAATTTTCTAGAATTGGGATTATTAAATATCATGCGATTAAGCCTGAATTTCTAGTTAGTTCAAGAAAATTTTAAACGGACTGTAAGGAGGTAAAATTGTTACGAACCTCGTACCTATATTTCGCGAGATACCGAAAAATTCCCAATTTTGGTGATTAGCGATGGGATTATTTTTAGGATAATTTTGGTGTTAGAATTTTCCCGAATTAAGTTATAATCCTCCGAGCTTTCATCTGATTTAACCATAAACTGGCCAAATAAATTGTGATCTTCCTAGAGACTCCATAGGGTGATGACAAGTGGCAAGCAAATCTAGACTAAGATTGATCATTTAATGCTAGCTTTAATGAGGTATGGAGGCATTGCACTTGGTTGCTTGATCTTCAAGAACAAAATCCCAATAGGATTGGATCATTAATTGTTTGTCATAAAGGGTATGGAGGGGTTGCACTTGTTACTCCCATCTCAAGCCAAAGTTATTGATCATCCTCTCTCTCCTACACACTCCACCTTCGAAAATAACACAAGGAAGAAGAAGGAAGATTAGGCTTAGTCTTCCATTGTGATCAAGGAGCTCCCAAGTATTTTTCCAACCCAAGAGACTAAGTGTAGGTAAGTGTAACACCCCAATTTTCAACTCTTACATTTATTACAAAATCCGTAATAAAACGCTGCGGAAGCTTACATCATATCAACAGAAAACCGGGTGCTACTGTAACACCCCGAAAAATTCGTTCAAGCCTTACTACCGATAATTAATTCCTTGGGTAATTTAATTAATTCCAATTGGGCTAATTCTTTCAATTTGATATATATATATATGTATATTCCTTGAGCCTAATTTAATTATTCTAATCAAGAGCCCAATTAATTGAATTTATTCTTGTAAGGGATTTTATTCAATTTGGATCCTTACAATCTTTGCAATTAAATATTCCTACAAGCCCAATTTATTGATCATATATTGAGGTAAGGAATCCCTTTATTTGGTTGAGGTTATTTGAAACTAGATAATTGATAGTGAATGATGAGATTAGGGGTTTTATGAATATGTTTCTATACATGATAATGGCTGAAAATGCATGTACATATCATATTTATGCCCATATATGCTTATAGTTGTGAAAATAGTGAAAGGAAAAATCAGGGTAGATTCTGGCAGTAACTTCCGTGATTTTCTGGGAAAAATCGGTAAAGTATTTTGATCCAATTTTTTTTAGACATGTAGTTCTATAAGTCTAGAAGCTACCATAAAAATTTCATAATTTTTGGAGTAGTATAAGTGTGGTTTCAAAATCATTTTCCAAAACTGGTCCAGAGAGCAGAAAATCCGGACAGCACACTGCCAAGGGTAAAAATGTAATTTTCTGTGTTAATTCGTGAACCTAGGTGACCAAAACTTTTTATGAACATCAAGTACTATAAGTTGGGGTTCTACCATAAAAATTTCAAGTGAAAAAGAGTTCGGGAACTATCTTTACCGGCTCAATCTTTCAGACTGCGCTAGCTGAAATTTTCTTATAAGGAAGTGGTATTATGTATATGAAACCTATGTATATACGTGTAGTATATATATTTATGTGTGTATTATGTATATATATATATATATATACACGTGTGATGTGTGTGTGTTTAAACTATATATATATGTATATATGTACATATATGAGTATATATGTATAATTAAATGAAGGTTGTATCTCTATATATATAGTATGTGTAGTGTAACATATATATGTATATATATAAGTAATATATACATATTATATATGGTATGAGGTGGTTGTTAATGTGCCTAAATATTTAAGTTAAGCATGCTATGTATATTATAATGTGTGTGTAATGTATGTACAAAATGTTGTATTATGTATATTATAAAGCATGTATGTGCAGTGTATATATACTTAACGTGTATATATATACATATAGTATGTGTACTTTATGTGAATATGCATATGTGGGAAATGTTATGATTGAATGCATATATACATATGTGTGGTGATGATGGAAAATGTTTTGAGAAACAAGACTTTGAACTATTTTGAGAATGGTGATCGATTTAAAAAGGGGGACTTGATTTCGTGGAACATGTCCAAAAAAAAAAGTGATTTTGACTCAAGGAGGATGAGAAAGGAAGGAAAATGGTTTTCAAACCCTTGGTTTCTAGTAAAGTTGAGGAGGACCTTGATTAGCCTTCGGGTGGCTTAAAGTGCCCTTGCCCAAGGTTGTTGTATGTAGTATGATCATTCATACTAAAGGTGCGAAGTCTATTCGCCGGGTACTATATAACTCGTTTGGATGAGGTATTCCTGCGGGGGTGTGCACACTTAAAGTATAGTTACTCTGAGAAGTCCGGGTAGGTGTCGCTTTTATGGACCTAGTAGGGCCAGCTAGGGATCATTTTAACGAACCTTACGTCCAGGGGATCAGTGTTAGACCGGGTGATGACCACTGAACCCGAGTTCGATGATCCAAGTGGTCAGGGAAGGAGTTAAGTGAATACTCCAAAGGCCTCACGCTTTCTATAAAGAAACTAAGTGGAAATTTTGTATGAAAATGTAGTTACGCTGTAGCTACGGAAAGGGGATGGTGAAAAGTGAGGAGAATGTCCTTTGAGGAAAGATTTTTCAAAGAATATGTTTGAGAACAAATATGGGATTTGTGTTTTCCCTTTTTCTGCTTATATGCTTAAATGTTTAGCATTATATGATCTGAGTAGGCAAATGACTATTATATGACCTCGTCTAGAGGGAAAATGATTAAGATGATATTGAAATTGTTGCCTATTATGTGTATAAATTGCTATTCGTAAAGGTTGCAGGTAGAACCTCGGCCGATGAGTAAGGATAGGGTGTTGATGTAATCAAGTTTTACAAAACCTTTATTTAGTTTTGGATAACCCATGGATAGCCTTACTTAGCCGTCGTGCTAACTGCACTTCAATGTGTTTCTTATCAGTTGCAGATTAGTGTGGGCCCCTGTAGCCGATGAGCTCGGAATAGAAGGGAAGTACAGGTTGAGGTCTACTCTTTGATGTAGACATGGATTGTTATTAATGTTGTAAGTTTAGCCTGTGCACTTAGAGTGGAGTTTGTCAAAGAGGTGATAGAATTCACTCTAGGTGTGGCGGTAGCACCCGGNTATATTTGGATGTACGATATCCTCAAGTTATGATCTAATGGTGTTGATCATAGTGGAAGTTGTTGAGGACGATAGTTAAGGATGTTGGTTGATTTTAAGTGTGAGATGGACATATGAAGTGTATCCAAAAATGTTTATGAAAACTTACGTTGAAAAACGTATGCTATTTTGATATAAAGGTTGTCAAAACCTTATTGTTTGAGAAAATGATGTTTGAAAATCCTTCAAGGGCTAAAGAGGTAGCCGATATCAAATATTGGACTCATTTGTGAAATATGTCCAAAGAAATGATTTAAGAAAGAAAAACTGAAGGAAGGAAAATGTTTTCAAACCCTTAGTTTCTGGAATAAGGTGGGGACCTACGAGAAGGCTTAAATGCCACGGCCCGGGGTTGGAATAAGGGTGGACCTACGGGAGGGCTGGAGTGCCATGGCCCTAGGTTGGGATAAGGAGACCTACGGGAAGGTTGGAAATGCCATGGCCCGAGGTTTGTATGATCAATTCATACTACAGAGCGAAGTCTATTCGCTGAGAAGAGATGGAGTTATGAAAAAAAAAGAAAGCCTCGTGCTTACTCAGGGGAAACTAAGTGAATTTTTGACTATGAAAATTATTGTTACTCTGGGCTGCGGTTCAGATTATTATGAGCATTAGAGCTGCGGTTCTATTTGCAAATGATGAAATTCTTGGAAATGAAAGTTTTGCAAACTTGTCTGAAAGGACATGAAAATGATTTTTTTTAAACTTCTAAACTAAAAATGTTTTCAAACCTTTGTCTACGCTTAAGTGACAATGGATTTCCTTACTTAGCCGTCGCGCTAACTACACTTCATTGTGTCTATTATCAGATGCAGTCTAGCATGGGCTCAGGTAGCCGATGAGCTCTGAATAGGATGGAGGTTGAGGTTGAGATCCTAGAATAGACACCCTGGAAGAATTATGTCCACTTGTATTAAGTTGGACTTTGGATGTATTTTGATGTTGTAAGTTTAGCCTGTGCGTTTGGGTATAGAAGAGATACCTAAGCGTGGCGGTAACACCCAGTTTTCTGCTGGTTAGACGCTTCCGCAATGTATTATATTTTAAGGATTTCGTAATAAATCCAAGATGTGAAAATTGGGGTGTTACAGCAGCATGTAATACACATAATGTTACTGTGTAATACACAGAATATATAATTGAAGTCATGCTTAGAATAAATTTTGTGATCAACAGAATAAACTTAATAGATATGGCACCCTATAATATAAGATGTGACAAAAAGCTTTTTTTCATTTCAGAGTTAAAAGAGTTTCCAAAATAAAGAACACAACTCAGATACTTGTTTCAATTTAAGTTTAATAAAATCAACATCTTTACAAATACGGTCACTTTGATTCTTTGTAGATTTCCTTGGCTGCATTTGTCACATCTGGTAGCAGGGTATTCCATTCTGACATGAGTATGGTTGCAGCATATTTAGCTCTTAGTGATGTGAGGAATGTATACTGCAAAAATAGAATGCAAAATTAATTAGAAATGAATTGTTAAATATTTTAATATGGAAGAAAGTTGAAAGAATATTTTTATACTTACGTCTTCTTGGCCTCCAGTGAGTCCTGCATCCCAGTCTGCTATTGATGTGCTTGTATAAGTCTGCATATGCCTCATGGTGTATATGGCACAATCTACAACATTTTCTTCATTTTGCCAAGGCATCTGCATGTATTGCACTCTCATTGATTTCATCTTCTTTGCAAGTGGACTCTTCTTTGTGGCTAGATACTTAGTAAAGGCAATCAACTGTAGAATATCGATATAGTTGTGTGTAATTAGTATGACAGAATACACAGAATGACAACATGTAATACACATAATATATAGTCTAAGTCCTATACAGAATAAACTTTGTAATATACAGAATACACAGAATGAAATGTTAGAATACACAGACTCACTCAATAAGATACACAAAATTTAATAGAGATAAGATTTCTTACTAGTTTCTCTGGACAACCTTCATACTTGTCTTGTGCTTTAATTCCTTCAGGAATAGGCCTGTTGTCAATTATTTGAAGTCTTGATGTCAAGAAATTAAAGCACATCAAGTAGAAATGTTGGTGTCGGAGGATACTGAAGAATACCTGTTAAGAGTAGTCAGAAAAAATAAACCAGTTTGTGTTATATGGACAATTCAAATTAATAATATACAGAATAAAAATAATTAAGGTACAGTTATTTTGTACTTACAAGGCTGGCATCACTTATATCAAGAGAAATTGATTCTAGTTGGTAATCAATAGCTCCGCAGAAATCTTTCAAAATGACCTTTGAGGCNAAAGCACATCAAGTAGAAATGTTGGTGTCGGAGGATACTGAAGAATACCTGTTAAGAGTAGTCAGAAAAAATAAACCAGTTTGTGTTATATGGACAATTCAAATTAATAATATACAGAATAAAAATAATTAAGGTACAGTTATTTTGTACTTACAAGGCTGGCATCACTTATATCAAGAGAAATTGATTCTAGTTGGTAATCAATAGCTCCGCAGAAATCTTTCAAAATGACCTTTGAGGCAGCACTTTTACTATTCTGCAAATTTGTTGCGCTTTCTAATGTCATCTGCAAAGTTTTTTTTTTTTTTTTTTGTTATACAATGCATTGGTATGAATAAAGGAAAGAAAAAAAAGTTTAGAGTAAAATGTTTACTTACAGAAACAACTTCAGAGAAGAAAACCCTTTTTGGTTTATCGATTGATTTTCTTATGTCTAGCAAACTCATCATTTGACACCAAATTTGTACAATGTTTGTAGATACGTAACCGGATGCCAATGTCATGAAATCTTCCCGGTTAGCCACCAAATTGTTTCCTAAATAAAGCATGTCACTACACAGAAGAAAATATAGATTAATCATAAGGAAATAACATGTTAAGTAATATGATGTATGTCTAGTAAAAGTTATCAAAATGGAATTTACTTCATTGAATATTGACCACCACAAGACAAGAATGCGTAGTCTGAAAAGATTTTTTGTTTAGCTGAAATATTTGTCAGCTTTGTTTTGTTTTGTGCCCAATATGGTGAGCGTAAGGCCAGTGGGAGTTGTTTCAACTTTCTCTGTGGTCTTTTCTTTGGGTGGACATCTTCAATATCCTCTTCAGGTTCTGCAAGAATGCTGTGTATACACAGAAATATAATAGTCAATACACAGAATGACAACATGTAATACACAAAATACTACCATGTAATACATAGAATATATAGTCTAAGTGAATTACATAATAAAAATTGTAATATACAGAATACACAGAATGAAATGTTAGAATACACAGACTCACTCAATAAGATACACAGAATATAAGCACAAGTATTAGTAAATTATCAAGTGTTATAAGCATAGGTGTATACCTTTCAAATTCAATTTCAGCTGGTGTTTTTGGTGTGGTAGCAGATGGTGTTGTTGGTGTTTCTGTTAGTGGTGTTATAGCAGATGGGGCTACTTGTTGTTGCTCTGCAGCCACTTTAGAAATATTTTCAACCAAAGATTCCAACATGGCTGCTATTTGGGGAGATTTTGGAGATGGTGTTGCTTCTTGTTGTTGTTCTCTCTGTGTTGGTGGTGGTGGGATCTTTTCCAGTGAAGGTTAGGCTGATTTTCCTCTTGGCGATCGCCTTCTTGGGGATAGTGTTGTTGTTGTTGGTGCATGCGATGTTGCTGCTGGTGCTGTTGTTGCTGGTGTTGTTGTTGCTGTTGCTGCTGCATGTGATGTTGCTGCTGGTGCTGTTGTTTCTGCTGGTGATGTTGCTGCTACTTGTTGATTTTCACAATGTGGTGGTGATGGTGTCGGAGTTAACAGCTGGAAAGAAGGTGCATTGATTTCAGGAGTGATGTTCCTCATGGTTGCATAGAAGGCAGCTTCAAGTTCAGCGACTGCCTCTAAGAAGCTTGGCTTGTTGAAGACATCATCATCTTTTAGCAGGCTCTCGGGTGGGACCGGTGGGGTTGGATTTGGACTTGGCGTTGGATTGACAGTGTGGGAGAAGTTGACAAAAGTGTTCTTTATAATTTCAGCTGCTGAATTGTTGGTTCCAATCCCTGCCATGACTTCACCAAACTCTGCAATAGTAGAAGTCATTTTCTTCAGGGAGTCAGTGACTCGTTGCATAGTTTCAGACTCAATTGGTTTATGAGTCACTTCCTCCTCCGGCATTGGCCTTCTATCAGTGACCTTTCCTCTACCATACTTCCCTAGCTTCCTATGCATTGCAAGCGTTGCTTTAATGTCTTTTGTTGTCCATTCTCTAATGGTTTGAGGGTTCTATGTGAGAACAAGCCCCCTGATCTAGACTTGATCAAGGTAAGAAAGCTTCAAAGAGTAAAAAACAAAAAAAACAAAGATTAGAATTGTATAATAGAATACGCATAATGAGTAAATAGGATACACAGAATCAGTAAGATGAATACACAGAATATAATACTAAGTATTATTAGTAGGTCAGGTATTGGTGGTCACAGGGTTTAGGGTTTAGGGTTTATCATATAGTGGTTATGATCTAGGACTTATGGTTTAGTATTTAGGACTATGCACAGAGATATATAAGTGAATACACATAATGACTAACTACAATACACATAATATTACTCAGTAATACACAAAATGTGAACATGAATACACAGAAACTTTCAATAGAGTACACATAGAATACACAGACTCAAGTAAGGCATTTTATTCAATACTTTATAGAATTATAAGAATAAGTTAGTATTGCGTACCATTAGAAAGTTGCAGGCCCACTGTATGAGGAATCCTTGTTTGATTTCCAGGTTTCTGCAGTGTCTAGCAGACTCTTTATGGTGTAAGCACACCAATTCATTTCTTTGATTTTACTCACATCTTGTAGTGAGTATAGAATCCTGTAGTTGCAGAAAGTGTTCTTGTATCCCCTTATCAGTGTTGTAACCACAAAGATGACAAAGTCACGCTTGAACATGTCACCACTGTCCTGTCTCTCGACAATTTTGTTTAGCATTTCAGTGGTTGTTGGGGTTCCCTTCTCTATCGCCCATCTCTGTCTCCAATCCCTGACCAAAGTGTTGAATCCTTCAGTCTCATTACTAGAAGTGCCCTCTACGACAGGGAGTTTACCCCGTGGGAGTCCAAGTGTAGACTGTACATCATCCTCTGACAAATAGAGCTCATCATCACCATCACCAATTTCAATGGAGCATCGTTCTATGTCCATTTTCTTTAATATGTGCTTGATTAGCACACTATCACAATGAGTGAGCTTGATGTCCAGTAATGGTCCAAATCCTATATCCTTTACCGCTTGATGCTGATCCTCGCTTATACTACTGACAAGGCTGAACAACTGCTTAGGAGTTGTTCGGACAGTAAAGTATTTCTTGGTTTTTGGTTTGCCTTCATCTACTTGCTTCCCCTTCTTTGTTCATTTGGTTGCAGACTTCTTTCTCTGTTTTTCTTGCCTTTCTTCTGTTTGTGGTTTTGATGTAGCTGCACTATCTCTCTTTCTCTTCCTTCTTTGTAAGGCAGTTGCCAGGACTTGATCACTTTTGTCAGAACTTGACATTGCTGTCACACAATAGAAAACACAGAATTAACATGGTTGTATACACAGAATGACATGCTACAATACACAAAGTCTTTAACACTAATACACAGAATCTAAGCCCTATTATCAATAACCTAAACACAACAATGTGGATAAAATGCTATAATAAACATAGTCAGTAAGAAGAATACACAAACACATTAACACGAATACACAAACTCATTAACAACAATACACATAATAAACTTCTCATTATTATCAGTACACCAAGAATGTTGGAAACTTGGAATCAACAATGTGGATGGTAACATGCTTGTATACACAGAATGACATGCTAAAATACACAAAGTCGTTAACAATAATACACAGAATCTAAACCCTAGTATCAATAACCTAAATTCAACAATGTGGATAAAATGCTAGAACACACAGAGTCAGTAAGAAGAATACACAAACACATTAACACGAATACACAAACTCATTAACAACAATACACAGAATAAACATCTCATTATTATCAATACACCAAGAATGTTGGAAACTTGGAATCAACAATGTAGGAATGGTAACATGTTAAAATGCACACAATGATATGATATAATACACAGAGTCTTTAACAATAATACACAGAATCTAAGCCCTAGTATCAATAACCTAACACAGTTGTTTGATGAGGTTTAATATTGAAAATCAACAATGTGGATAATAAAATGCTATAATATTGAGAATTAGTAAATGTTCATGCTAGAATGCGAATGAAAATGCGTATGTGATATATATACAAACATTATGTATTTTTTTTTTTGCACAATGTCGTTGATCAACAATGTTTTTTAAATATTTACCTTTTAGTTCTGTGTGTTCTTGATAGTCGATGAAGATGTGTATTTGTTGTTGAGCAATGCGTATTTGTTCTAATGTTCTTGAGTTCTGGTGTGATCGTTAGTGTTTTGCTTGAGAGTGTTGTTGATGAAGTGCAGTGGAAGTGCAGTCGAAGTGGAGCGAGAGAGTCGGGAGTCTTGTTAAGGAAGATTCTCTTCATCGCTTATATATTTTAATTAAAAAAAATAACGTTGATTAGATGGACTAAACGGCGTCCGTCCCGTCACTTAGTAAAACGGTGCCGTTTAGTCCCACGGTGCACATTGCTATGTGCACCGTGGTGTAGGGTATAACGATTGTATCTGAGATGAACCTACTAAGTCATTTTACATGTATCAATTCTCTTAGCCCAACAATATTCATGATCCAATTTCTTAGCCCAAATTCTAGCCCAAATTGTTTATTTTAGATATTTATTTATAAATAAAATATGATTTGTGAGACCCAAAATCCTAAATATAAATATATGCCTATGTATAGTATATCATCCTCAATTGTTCATTGCCTAACTGACAAAACAAATAGCCATTCTCTCAATCTCGCTCGTCCCTCTCGCTCTCTTCTCCTATGAACGACGAACAGCCGGCGACGGTAGTGCATACCGGCGGCGGGGCAGCCAGACGATGGCTTCTAGTGGCGGTAGACGGCGTAACATGTAACCCCTCACCTATTCCAATAAGATTGAGGTTCGAAAAATATTTCTTTAGGCTATAACATTCATGAGACGATCTCCCGATGCCTCAAAAGAATTATTATAAGTGAGGATAATTATTAATAAGCTGCGAACCTACGTACCGGTCACGAACCGTAAGAATTTTAGGAGTTGGTATTCGGACCCGATTATCCTAGGAAATGAATTATTAGACACCATACTATTATTCTTCAATTTCCTATTTAATTAAATTAGGCCATAGCAGCAAAAATTTATTTTTGATCGTACATCGCGAAATTTCGCGGTGTACGGAACCTAGCCCGATTTTGAGTTTCATTCTGGAGTAAATTTTTGGTTTCGAAAATTATTTGAATTAAATTAGTTTCTACCGAGAATTCATCTGATTTAATCCCGATCAGTCTAGCTAAGATATTTTTCCAAGATCCAGCCATAGGAAGGTGACACTTGTCACAATTATCTACCATATGTTGAGGAGACTAGTCAACCAAGTGGATTATAATATAAAGCCATTTTTTCCCCTTCCTTCTTCATTGTGGCCGAAATATTCAAGGAGAAGAAAGAGTGAGATCATCTTCATTCTCCATTAGAGCTCACATTCCATAGCCAAGAATCTCTACACAAGTCTCAAACTTTTCGGTAAAACTCCAATTTTATTCGGTAAATAGCTTTATTTTCCCTCCTAGGACATGAATCTAAGTTAAGATTTCTTAAAATTATGTGTTATGATGTTGGTGGAATTTTAGGGTTTTAAGGTGAAATTGGGGAAAATCAACTCCAAGAGTCTTCTACGAGATTAGTAACCCGGTTGAGGTAAGGAATCCCTTTAATTGGTTGAGGCTGTTTGAAACTAGATAACTGATAGCTAGGTTATGAATTGTTGTTAACTTGTGAACATGAAAATCTATGTGATGAGAAGATTATGTCTTAGTAGTATAGTAATGATATGATAGGGATACATATGCTAAGAGGAAGGACAATTATGTATTTATGTGTGTGTGTATATATATATATGTGACGTGTGTGTATATGTATGTGGGTGTGTGTGTGTCGTGTATATATATATATATAGCTGTGTGTGTGTGCCGAATATATATATATATAAATGGTAAAATGTCACATTTTGAGTATAGCTTATGGTATGTATAAACCGTAAATATATATGTTGTTAGTAAGAAGTGTAATGCTATGTAGTTAGGCACATGTGTTATGTAGGTAGTGTTACATATGTGTGAACTTATGAATATTATAAGGAGGTGGTATTATGTGCATGTAAAGAATAAATGTATTTTGTGTGTTATGCCCACGTTAAGGTTGGGAAGTGTATATGTTATATGCATTGAGGTATAAATGTGTCAAGTATGATACTTATGTGAAAAATGTGGAGTTAAAGGTGTGGGATAGTTACACTTGAATTACCATTGTGAAAGGTTGTTAGTGGACTATCCAAATGTTTTGCAAAAGAAAATGGGAATTTTTGGATTTGGTTAAAGGGGGAATTAATTTCCGAGTATTGGAATTGACCCAAGTACGTTCAAAATATTTTCAATGCAAGAAAGGAAAATAGTAGAAAAATGTTTTCAAACCTTAGTTCTAGTAAAAGTAGTGAAGGACCTTGTTAACCTACGGGATAAAGATGGGCTTAAAGTGCCTTTCCCACATGGTAGTTATGTGTATGATCATTCATACTGTGGGTGAAGTCTATTCGCCGAGTACTATATCACCCGGAAGGAAAAGGTACTCCTACGGGGGTGTGCACACTTAAGTATAGTCACTCTATGTTCGGGTAGGTGTCATTCTTATGAACCTAGTGAGGCTAGCTAGGAATCATTCCAACGCTCCTATAAGTCCAGGGGATCAGTATTAGACCGGGCGATGACCACTGAACCCGAGTTCAACGATCCAAGTGGTCAAAAGTGGAGAAAGAACTCCAAAGGCCTCACACTTTCTATCTAGGACCAAGTGAAATTTTGAAATGTGAATGTAGTTACGCCGTAGCTATGGGAAGGAGAGATGTGACAAGTATTTAAATACCCAAAGGTTGTGGGTGATCTCTCTCTTTGAAAAGTGAAAAGTGATGAGAATTTCATTTTGAAGGAAAGGTTTTTCAACTAAAGTGATTACTAGTAAAATGTGTGATTTATGTTTTCCATTATTTACTAGTATGCTTAATTGTTTAACAATACGTCTTTGGGTAAGTAAATAATTATCAATTGATCTCGTCAAGAAGGAAATGGTTCGAGATGGTATTACATTTTGTCTATTGTGTGTACAAGTTGCTATTTATAACTGTTGCAGGTAGAATCTCTGTCGATGAGTAAGGTATAGGGTGTCTATGCAATAATTTTACAAAACCTTTATTTAGTTTTGAATAACCCGCGGATATCCTTACTTAGCCGTCGTGCTAACTACACTTCACTGTGTTCCTAACAGATGCAATCTAGTGTCAGTTCCTGTAGCCCGGTGAACTCCGAAAGTTCACCGGAGTATGTTTGTGAAGGCATGGATTACGACGTGTACATACAGATGATGGAGGGTGAAGACCCATACGCACCTGGTTATGCTCTTGTAGCTCCCACTAATCCAGATACTCCTGTGGCTCCGTCGGCCCCTTTTGTTTCTTGCCCTGTTATGGATGAGGTCCAGGCTTCTTATGGCTTTTACCCCATAAAGCCTTTAGATGGTAGCGATCCCCTTGAGTTCATAGTGCACTACTCCTACCCTTGGGACCCTAGCCATCGGGACGTTTGGGAGGAATGGTCGATGGTCATAACCACCTCTCGGTTTTTGGACCATATCACCTGGTATGAGGGGGAGTGGCACCTGGTTTGGGGAGAGTTCACCGACCCCGTGTACCGCATGATTGACTAGACGTCGAGTTCTGGGGAGTTTGTTTTGTGTACATACTTTTTGTAGCCTTAGTGATGGCTAAACATGACTAGTCAGGTTGTAGTTGACCCTTGAACTGTATTTTGGCCCGAGGGGCAAACTCATGAATATATATATAAGTGCAAGAATGTATATTTCGCTTAATTAAGCTTTTCAGCTGATATGTATAAAAGTGCTTAAGTATCTGTTGGGTGGCTGTTGTGGTTAGAAGAGTTTTCTTTTTGCCTGTGCACCTAGAGTGAGGTTTATCGCGAAATGATAGAACACTCTCTCTAGGTGTGGCGGTAACTCCCTCGGATGTACGGGAAGGTAGGTCCGGGGTGTTACATAGCAAGTGGCGATGGTAGCTAGACTTCAACCCTCCTGTATTCTCTCTTTCTCGACGAAGGCAGCAGCGACAGTGGTTGGAGTCGGCGACGGCAGAGTCGCGGCGAAGGTAGCAGCGGCGGTGGCGTTGCCCCTTCTTCTCCGGCCTCCTCTTCCCCGTCCGACGAGCAGAGCGAAGCAACAACGTACGGAGGTGCTTGAGCAGAGCGTCGAGCTTGGCCGTGACTGTCGGACTCCCTCTCCCTCCTCTCCGGCTTTAATCTCCTTCCGACGGTGTGAACGAGACTCCTGCCGGTGTGGATTGGCGGCGGCGTAGCTCGGAAGCAGTAGGTGAGGCTTGAGTAAAATAGCATTAATGATTTAAATGGTGAAATTATCTAATAATTGATGGCGAAGCCTGATGATAAAGAATAGGATTATGACAATTATTGGATTATTAATGTTGTAGATTGATATTAAGTATGGGATTAATGATGATGATGATGCTTTGATTATGATAATGATTGAGTTAATGAGGGTGATTAATGATTAAGATTATGGCTTAAATTGGTGATTGGTGAAGCAGTATTGTGTAGGGGTTTGATTCGTCAAAAGATATTTATGTTAAAACGGAAAGTCTGTGACTCCACGAGTGTCGGTCTCGAAGGAGGGACGTGGAGGTGTGTCAAGCGTTCGGGAGTTTACTTGATTGAATCATGCATAGGACTCGAGTGTGGTGAAGGGTGGATTTGTGAGTGAGAGTAGTGCATTTGGTTGGTTTGAGTGCAAGAGAGTACTAAAGTAAAAGTGATTTTGTGAATATGTAAAAGGGGTAGGGATTGGATAGTGTTCATGAATATTGCATAATGGAGTGCCCAAGGTTATGGATTAAGATTGCTAGCATATTGTCTATTCAAGAGTGTGTTGTCTTAGTCCTTTTCCACCTTTGTGTACTAAGGCTTCTTTGACTTAGGAGTGCCTTCAAGCATCCAAAGTTCTAAGAGGAATTTTATCAAACACTTAAGCTACACACTATCCTACTATTCTTAAGAAGTCCATAGGAACTTTGATTGTGTCAAGCTTCAAATCCTAACTCTAATCAAAGACATGAAAGAGTCAAGAGCTCAATCTCTCATCTAGATTGGCCAAATCCAAACAAGATCTCATCAAAACAACAATCAAAAGACAAGAATAGATAATCCATCAACACAAACTCATAGATCCAAAATATAGAAATAAGATCATCACAAAAGCAATATTCAATCACACAATCCAAATCCCTAGACTAAATTAGCTACTCATAATATGAAATGCAAGCAAAAGCTAATTTAATCCAAGAACAAGATAGCTAAAATTATAGAAATGAAATAGAGATCACCTAGAGAGAAGAAGATCTTCAATCCAAGCTTGTTGTCTTCTACAATGGAGATTGATCTAATCTAAAAACTAAGAAAAATGGAGAAAGTTCTCCAAAGGAAAAACTAAGAAAAGGAAAACTAATTTTCTGGGCTCCTCCTCTGGAAATTCATGAAAGGGGTTTAAATAGTCTCCGAAATGACAACACTAGCTGAAATTCGCGCATCACCGTCTCTACGCCTCTCACACGCGTATGAGCGTGCGTGGGAAGCTTCTGGAAAGTTTTCACGCCTGCTCACACGCGTGTGGCCTTCCAATTTGGTCTTCCGGGGCTCCGCTCTTGCCTGGTTTGCTCTTTAAGCTTATCTTTTGGTCCTATTTGCTCCCGGGGCTCCTGTTTTACTTCTTTGAAGCTAAAAATAGCTTTTGTGCATCAGTTAGTGATTTTCAAGTATATACGCACATAATTTATCAAGTAAGGATACTATAGACACGATAAAACACCCTAAAATGTGCCTGAAATAAGGGTATCTCGGAGTCTTATCAGTGATTAAAGATTGATGATGATGAAGTGATTAAGTTATAATTAGGTTATTATGAGTTAATAAGGACGAATTAATGATGACCGTGATTGGAGGTGATTATTTATGGTGGCAAAAACTTGTGTGAGACCGTCTCACCATGAGACGGGTCGGGTCGGGTCGGGTCAAGATGCAAATGTAACACTTATATGCACAAATGTCATACTTATATGCTCAAATGTAATACTAATCAGGAATAAAAATTTTGTTACTTATTAGGGTAAATGTAATACTTTTAAGGGAAAATACAATACTTTTACATTTCGATTTAAAAGTATTACATTTTTCCTCAAAAGTATTATATTTGCCCTTATAAGTGAGAGGCACTTGTCAACATTACTTATTATGAAAAAGGTATTACTTTTTCTCTTATACGTAACAAAAATTGTATTTTTGATTAGTGTTATATTTGAGCATATAAGTGTGAGATTTGTACATATAAGTATGACATTTGCATGGTGCTTTGACCCGACCCGACCCGTCTCACGAATAAGGATCCGTGAGACGGTCTCACACAAGTGTGACCCATTTATGGTTAATAAAGATTAATGTTAATTATTAAATGATTGATGATAGTGGTTAAGTTAAAGTTGATGAAGATTGACTAAGAGATTATGGTTAATGGTGGTCAAATGTTTAATAATGGTAGTTATAGGTTAATTATAGATTAATAAGATAATTAATAGTTTTTTTTTTTTTTTTTGGCGAAAGAAAGGAACCAAACAGCTCCAGGAATTAACTAAATCTTCTAAACGGGACTTCCCTTGCGTCACGATTCATGAGGGTCCCTAAGCTTTCTGGAGGTGAAGCTAGGATTGTTGTGCCCCACTGAGAAGCCTGCCCCAGGTTAGCCAGAAAATCAATGTATTGGTTACCCTCCCTCAAAACGTGATTCAGATCAAATCTTTGGAAGCGGTTGATGAGGAACTTGCAGTCTTATATGAGAGTGCCAGCTGCGTAAACAGTCGCTTCATTCCTAAGAGCTTGAATGACTTCTTTTGAATCAGATTCTGCCAAAACTCTATTAAAATCGAGGTCCAAGGCCAGTTTTAAACCCTATTGGATACCCTAAAGCTCCGCTAAGAAGCTATTTGCATAGCCAATTTTAGTGACAAAGCCCACTAACCAATCGCCATGGTGATCCCAGAGAATTCCTCCTACACTGGCCAGCCCCGAAAAGGCTTTATAAGCGCTATCAGTATTAATCTTAATGACACCTTGAGGCGGTGGGGACCAGTGAACCCAAGTTTGTTGTGCTGTCATCGGACCCATACGCTGTAGGAGGTAATGTTGAGCTTCATTGGACTCCCTTTCTGCTTGCTCCAGCGTGAAGTCCGTAGGAGGTAATGTTGAGCGTCATTGGACTACCTTTTTGCTTGCTCCAGCTTGAAGTCCGGCGTGAAGTCCGGCGTCCAGCTGACTCTGTTGAAGACTCGGTTATTTCGCCCTTTCCAGATGTTCCATAGGATATGAGGAAAAAGTAGATTCCAGTAGCTAAGCTTGTGTCCGTCTCTCGATCCCGTGCAAAACGTTTCCAGCCAGAGGCGAAGCGGCAAGTGGTTGCTGCTATTGAATCTTGATGGCGGATTGGAGAATCTCCGGCACACCTTGGTTATATCGCATTGTCTAAACATGTGATCAAGGAATTCTTCACCTGAGCCACATCTCGGACAAGTATCATCGGTAGTAAGACCTCGTCTCCGTCATTCTACATTAACCAAGAGACCATCCTTCAACGATTTCCACAATAAGAGCTTAATCTTTCTGGCGTAGTTAATTCTCCACACCCATGCATGTGATGCATCTTCTTCATTCTCGTGACCTGAAATAAAGGAATAAGCCGAGTTAACCGTAACCGTAACCGTACCTGAATGAGGCCAATAGAGGCTGTCATCTTGATTGTTATCGACGGGAAGTATAACCGCCTTGATTCTAGATATCCAGTCGTTAGGTAGAAGCTCCTCCATTGTCGGAATATTCCATGTGTTGCCGTCCGTGATGAACTCCTTAACCAATGTGAAACGATATCCTCTAGGAGCAAGCGTTGTTGATGTTAAGGCCAATAACGTATCGCCCACCCAACAGTCATGCTAGAAGTCGATTTGTGTGTCTTTGCCAACCTTCCACTTTGTCCTGGACCGTAGTATCTCTTTACGACTTTACCCTTCATGATACTGCGCCAGCCCCACGAGCGACCGTTGGTGCAACTGGTAGTGAGAAAATCATTATCCTTAACTTATTTTTCATGAAGAGCTATGACCCATAATCTATCTTGGTTAGTAAAGATTTGCCAGACTTGTTTAGTCAGAAAAGCTAGGTTGATATCCTTCGCCTTTCGGAGACCAAGACCACCCCTTTGTCTAGGTTTGCAGACCTCGGACCAGTTAATGGTATGGATTTTTTGAGTGGAATCCTCATGACCCCATAGAAAGTTTCTACAGATTCTGTTGATGTCCTTGCAGCAACTGATTGGCAACGCCATGGCTTGCATTGTATAGGTTGGGACCGTAGCGAAGGAGGACTGAACTAGGATCCGTCTACCTGCCATGTTCAAAGATGATTCTTTCCACATTGCAAGTTTAGCCCTCATTTTATCAATTACAGTAGCGAACATGTCTTTGGAGACCTGCCTTTGGAGCATGGGTATACCCAGATAAGAGTCGAGTTGAGAGGTGATGGGCATACCCAATTTGTCGCCAATAGTCTTCGTTAAACCTGCATTCATGTTAGCTGAGTAATAGACTTGGGATTTAAAGAGGTTTACCTTAAGTCCAAAGGCACAACTGAACCTATTCAGATAGTTCGAAATAACCGTGGCCTTGTGGATTGAGGCTTCCCCGAAGAGCATGAGGTCGTCCGCGAAGAAAAGGTGGGACACACCTAACCCTCCTCGCATAATGTGGATCGGCTTCCAACTGCCCTTAGTAACCTCGGCTTGAATGTCATGGGCGAGCCTTTCCATAACAAGATTAAAGAGATAAGGGGCCAAGGGATCACCTTGGCGGAGGCCCTGACCTGGAACAAAAGAATGGAGACGCCCTCCGTTCCAGAGAATAGAGATATCACTCTCTTTTAAAGAGAAAGCAATAAGGTCAATAAGGTTTTTGGGGAAACCGAACCCTTCAAGGGTCTCAACAAGGAAGGACCAGTTGACGCTACCATATGCTTTGTGGAGGTTAACTTTAACCACCATGAGCCCTTTCTTCCCATGTTTTTTTATTCATGGTGTGGATAATCTCTTGAGTTAGAATCACATTGTCCATCGTAAAGCGGCCCGGAAGAAAGCTGTTTTGGTGGGGGCCAATAATCCTGCACATTAGAGGTCTCATACGATTGACAATAACCTTAGAAATTACCTTAAAGGCCACATTGAGAAGAGTAATGGTGTAACACCCCGGCTCGGCTATACCGTACATCCGGAGTGGTTACCGCCACACCTAGACTAAACCCAATCAAATCCAGAAAGAGTCCACTCTAGATGCACATGCTAAAGAAGGAAAACTGTTTCACACACTTTCTACTTGACAAAAGCTTTACGTATATATTGCAGCGGGAAGAAAGGAAGGTAGCTAGGTTAGCTACTACTATATATACAAGGATCGACCCATTGGGTCCAAAAACATGAAAGTTTAAGTTGTTCACAACTTGTTAGCCATACTAAGGCTACAAAAGATATTTACACAAAAAAAAGGGAGTTGTTCTAGACAGTATACTTCAGAGAGGGCGGAGCAGGAGGAGCAGGGGGAGCAGGAGCGTAACCGGGAGCGTAGGGGTCATCATCAAGCAGGAACTGCACATAGTCATCATAGTCCAACACTGGAAACACAACTCAGATGAGCTCTCAGCGCTCATCGGGCTACAAGAGCCCACACTAGACAACATCTGTTAAAAACACATTGAAGTGTAGTTAGCACGACGGCTAAGTAAGAGAATCCATGGTCACCCAAAATTCAACAAAGGTTTTCAAAACACGTATAAGAGAGTTTTGTAACTTTTACTCATTTGATGAGATTTCTCCTGTAAATAAATTAACAACGAGGACTTGCACAAAAAGTGATTAGTGAACCAAAATCAACATGTCTCTTAAGACAAAATCATTTCTTTCTCAAGGTCGTTACAGAGTAACCCTTTTTTCATCTTTAAAACTTCCTTAGTTTCATATTAGCAAGCGTGAGGCCTTTGGAGTATTCTCATAACTCCCTCTCTGACCACTTGGATCATCGAACTCGGGGTCAGTGGTCATCACCCGGTTTAATGCTGATCCCTTGGACGTAAGGTTTGTTAAAATGATTCCTAGCTGGCCTAGCCAGGTCCGTTAAAACGACACCTCCCCGGACTTCTAGAGTAACTATACATTAAGTGTGCACACCCCCATAAGAATACCTCATCCTATGAGTTATACAGTACTCGGCGAATAGACTTCGCCCTGCAGTATGAACTAATCATACAATATATCATAACGACGAATAGACTTCGCCCTGCAGTATGAATGATCATACAATATATCATAACGACCACTGGGCAAGGGCACTTAAAGCCACCCGTGGGTCAATCAAGGTCCTCCTCAACTTTACTTTAGAAACTAAGGTTTTGAAAACATTTTCCTTTCTTCAGTTTTCTTTCTTAAATCATTTCTTTTTGGACATATTTCTCATTTGAGTCCAATACTTGAAATTGGCTACCTCATTAGCCCATGGAAGATTTTCAAAATACTCTCAGTACCCGCAGGCTTTTCAAACACCATTTTCTCATCTTTCTCACGTAAAGTACACACTCATTAAAAGTGGTATTTTCCTTCAAAAAGAGTTTATTACCGAAATGGTCCCTCAACTATTGCGAAATTACCAATTTGGTCCTCGACAATTTTTCGTGCCTAATTAAGTCCATCGACTTTGAAAATTTTAACCAATTTGGTCCTCCGGTTATTTTGCCGTTAAATTTCCGTTAAATCAGGACCAAATTGGTAATTTTGCTATAGTCAAGGGACTAAATTGGTAATTAAATTTTCAGTGAAATGGTCCCTTGACTATAGCAATATTATCAATTTGATCCCTTGACTATAGCAAAATTACCAATTTGGTCCCGATTTTAACGGATGTTTAACGGCAAAATAAACGGAGGACCAAATTGGTTAAAATTTTCAAAGTCGAGGGACTTAATTGGACACAAAAAATTGTCGAGGACCAAATTGGTAATTTCGCAATAGTCGAGGGACCATTTCGATAATAAACTCCTTCAAAAATAAGGTTTTGACAACCTGTGTACCAAAATAGCATACGTTCTTCAACGTAAGTTTTTATAAACATTTTTGGATATACTTCATATTCAAGTCTCATACTTGAAATCCATCCACCTAGTTATACCCTTATATATTCTACTAACACAACACAAAGCTCATAAATCCCTATTTCAACTATCAATTATTAAATCTTAAGTGACAAAACCAACTTAAGGGACTTCTTACCTCTTGGTTGAAGTACTTTTTGCAAGAAGGATTTTGATCCTCTACTCAAATCTTTCACCAAAAATTCCTAGGAAAAACATATCATCATAATAATAATTTTAGGAAATCTTAACCTATAGTTAGGTTCTAGGGAAGAAAACAAGGCTTTTAACCGAATAAAAATGGAATTTTACCGAATAGGTGATGATCTTGATGAAGAAATTGGCTATGGAAGCTCTTGAATTCAAGGAAGAAGATGAAGTTTTCTCTCTCTCTTTCCTCTCCAATATTTCGGTCACAATGGGGAAAAATAAAATAATCAAGCTTATATATTTTCCCTTATAAGATTAGGATGAGGAAGCTTGGAGAAAAAGTTACATTGTTTCTTATAAGGGAAGAAAGGAGAAACTTGGAGATCAAGTTTCCATTTAGATCATCTCCAAAAATCATTTTAATATTAGCATGTGGCTAGAAGGAGTGACACTTGTAACAATTCCATGGTGTGTCTTGTAGAGTAAGACTCCTTGCTAGTTTGGGATTAAATCAGATATAGCTACGGTAGAAAATTGTAACACCCCGAAAATTCGTTCAAGCCTTACTACCGATAATTAATTCCTTGGGTAATTTAATTAATTCCAATTGGGCTAATTCTTTCAATTTGATATATATATATATATATATTCTTGAGCCTAATTTGATTATTCTAATCAAGAGCCCAATTAATTGAATTTATTCTTGTAAGGGATTTTATTCAATTTGGATCCTTACAATATTTGTAATTAAATATTCCTACAAGCCCAATTTCTTGATCATATATTATATAATATATATGTAATGTTCCTAAGACATTTTATGGGTTTCCTTATTCTAATTCTTATAATTAATTGTAAGGGGTGAATTCATTTAGCCCAACTTACTAGTCTTGGACATATATTTAATTCTTGTAAGCCATTATAATATGTACTTAAGCCCATCTCATATTAAAGTCTTACACCCTAAATATTGTATGTATTCTTAGTATATATTTTGATGATCAAAATACCCTAAAAGCTTTCACTCCTCTTCCTCCCTCCCTACACTCTCACGCCATTTTCACCATTCTTGCATCCAAAAATTGATCTCCATTTCCCTACAAGTTTTCAAGTAAAGGTTGCTCTTTTATGCTTGTCTAGGAGTGGGTAAGTGCATCTAGCCTAGAATCTCCTTTGTATTTTGTGGTTTGGTTAGTCTTTTTGCATATTCTTATAAATGTTCTTTTGGGGTTCTTTGGGTAAAAGATGATCATCAAGAAGGTGGGGCTTTGTGAGCTTGCTTGAGGCTTGTTGGATTAGGAAAAAGCTCTTTGAGGTAACCACTATGTCCATCAAAACTATTTTTATTCACTCCTATTCTATATGATGTTCTTGGTGTTGGAAATCCTGAAAATTCTTTGTGATTAGCCTATTTTGTTGGATCTATTTGTTGGATTTCATCTTGATCGTTTGATTAGTGTTGTATGATCATTGATGGTTTGGATTTCCATGTCTTTGGCCTCTAAATTGGATGAAATGTTGGTGTATTGGGTCTGATTTTGCTCTCTGGAAATACCTCTTTCGTGTCTGCTGTTGATGTTCTGGAACTGGGGTTGGAGTTGACCTTGCGGAGGTCCTCGGCGGCACAATGTAACCCGCCGGGGAGTTCCGCAAGGCCAAGGCGGTTGGGTTGAACGGAGAGTGGTGTTCCGTTGAGGCAGTCCGCCTCCTTCCTGCGGAGGAGTGCGGCGGAAGACGGTGTTCCGTCAGTGTGTTCCGCAAGTTCTCTGGGAATCTGCTCCCAGAGGCTGCTTTGTGATGTTGTTGTCTGTTGTTTCTCCTTTGTTTCTGATTATTGTTGGATTGTTTTGTGGAGTATTTTACCATGTCTTTGGAGTATTTATCCATGCCTTTTGTTGGGTATTTACTACCTTGTCTTGGAGATTTATTCATGTCTTTATTTCCCCTTTTGTACTCTTGGTCTATTGATTCTTGATATTCATTTACCTGGGAGTTTGTTTGTGTTCATAGATGAGATGAACACTTTGTTTGGTTGTTTTGGGATGATGTTGGAGTATGAGTATGTGATGTTGGTTGTTGGTATCATTGGAGTTTGTTGGGTGAACTAGTTGTGCTACTATTGTTGGTATTCGGGTTCATTACCCCTGTGATTGGGTTCATTACCCCCGTGATTGGGTCGATGACCCCTGTGATTGGACTTAGGTCCCTGTGATTGGACTACGGTCCCTGTGATTGGGTTCATTACCCCGTGATTGGGTTCATTACCCCCGTGATTGGGTCGATTCACCCCTGTGATTGGACTTCGGTCCCTGTGATTTGGGTTTTACCCCTGTGTACTTGGCTTCTGATTTGGGGCTGGGTTCGGTATGATGGTTGGTGTGAAGTTTGGTGGTTGGTGTGGGAAGTTTCTTTCGGTTCTTTGGTTGTGAGTCTTTGTTTATTCGGTTGATACCTCGTTGTTCTCGATTATGATTGATTGTTCCTTATACTTGTGTTCAGTTGGTACCTTGGTTATGACTCGTTGTTGTCTTATGCTTTCATCGTTGAGTTTTGGCTTTATTCGAATGAGTTTTGGCTTATGATTTGTTCAGCTTATTGTTGTTGAGTATCCGTTTTGAACTATTGTACAGTTCGTTGGTGTTTATATTCTATATGGGTGTGTAAACCTATTTACAAGCTTATTATATATCTATATCTCCTTGCGGGTGTGAATGGTGGTTGCTTAGCATTCTTTTGCTAATGGTTCTTTGCGTGTTTTCCAGGTATGGAGTAGTCTATGCGAGAGCGCGCTAGAGTTTCTCTTTCTGAGGATGCGTAGACTTAGCTTACCTTGTTTAGACTTTGGTTTTGGGCCTGTGTGCCTTGAGATATTATGATATACTCTTGATTAGTCCTTTGGGTACTTTTGGATAATTATGGATTATGTTTGAGGATTTATTCAGTTTTATGATATGACAGCTTAGTTTATTCTTATGTTTAGCCTGTGCATCTAGGCTGTGTTTATACCTAGATGTGGCATGACGCCCTTAAGTTTTAAATTCGCTTCCGCTTTGTTATGGTTTTGGTTGAGATAGGCAGCTGTTGTGTTAAGTTTTATCTATCTCAGCCTGTGTAAGGTTGGGGTGTCACAGTTGGTATCAGAGCCTGTGTTGAGGTCTGAGTAGAGATCCTAGGGTTGAACTTTTGAGACTCTAGGACTTGATCAGTAGGAATTAAGATGTTTGAGAATCCTAGGATGTGTGAATTCTAGGAATCGCGGTGAGGACACGCCTTGTTTGTTTATGTTGTTTGTGTTTTGTTAACCTTGTTGTCTGCAGCTTGCGGCTCATCTACTCGGTAAGTCTTAATCGCTTTTGGTTAAGTTGCTTCGTTTTAGTTTTGCCTAGGAGCCTGCCTTAGATTAGGAATAAGTAGTTAGTTGATGCGGAACGATGGATAGCACCGTATGCGTCTAAGCAATCAGAAGATCGGGCGGCTCGTCAAAGAAGACTAATCCACTCGCAGCTTGGAGTTATCGACAGCAATCTACGTTCTTCGGGAATGGCGTCTTCGCGTGTGAAGCGTCGTCGGCAAGATCTTCGTTCACCTCAAGACTTGAAGAACAAGTTCGTGCAGCTGAAGTGCGATAAGAAGACGAAGAAAGCAATAGGAGCTCGAAGACTGAAGACTCGAAGACTCTCGGCTATGAGGGATCGGCACGAGCAAATGCCGACGCGTCAAGGAAGAGTTAAAGCACGCCAAGTAGGAGCTTTCAGGTCGGCCATAAGGAGTCTCGTGCAAGCACTCTAAGGAAGGAACCTCGGTGGCAAGAAATAAATAAAGGAATAAACTAAGCAAGATAGTAAACGACCGAATCAACCGCATATCAAGACCAACCGAAGTGAACCTAAAGGCTAGCTCAATCCCCGAATTTTCCAAAGTGGAGTTGGCCCGTAGTGCTAATGGAGTTCCGTAGAAGACTTAATCTACCGAGCAAGTAAGCAAAGGCGCCCTTGATCGCGCTAAACACAAAGATTAAAGTTGAGAGCTGCGTTCCACTACTTTGGATGACCAACAAGAAGAACCAATGAAGAGTGGAAAAATAGGTTGATATGTGTTCGTGCTATTGACCTGCAAGAATCGCAAGAAGAACACCAAGATTTGACCGAACCACCTTACAACGAAGATTGCCAATCGAATAAATAAAGGACTTCTCGTAGAACCCTGAACGATCAAAAGAGCAAGAATTCTTAATGCTAAAGAAGATGCACGCGTTACGTCGGCTTTAGGACCTCGATGTTTCAAAGTACAAGAAAGTAAACCTGGTTTTCAAGATCACCAGTAATCATAGGCGAATCTCCTTTCAAGATCAGGCGATACCTCCCTAGTTGAACCTACCTTTTCATGAAGCTTCCTCAGGAATCCCTCGTTCTGCACCAATCAGTCTTTAGTAATCCATCGCCTTCGACTTCTCCTGGGGTGGCAAAGGTTGTGCGTGTCGTACCTTACGAAGTAGAGCGTATCCGAACTGTAGACCCACGTTGCGTAGGAAGCAAGGTCAAGATCCGTCAATCGGTCAGAGTATCATGGTCAAATCGTCAAGCTGTGGAAACCGCTTAGAGTTGAGAAACTCCTTATTCTTCTTAAATCTGAATTCCTCTTTCATCCTTGAAATCCCAATTATCCTTTTGTTGAGAAATCCCTTCTATATGTTCTAATCATTATTCACATCTCTTGTGGGAAACTAAATTCTTCTTTGTTTCTTGAGACTCCAAATGCCTTTTGCTGAAACATCCCTCCTATTGATTCTAGACCTCATTGCTATCGTCCCTTGAAACCGAATTTCTCTCGTTCCCTTGGAAATTGTATATCCTTTCGTTGAGACGTCCCTTCAGTTTATCTTAAATCTCATTCTTACCTCCTTTCAAGATTGAATTTCTTTCTTTCCTTTGGAAAATTGCATACCCTATCGTTGAAAATCATTTATGTCTTTTCAAACCTCATTCCTAATTCTTCTTGGAACCTAATTCCCTCCTTTTCCTTGAATAAGCTGGATACCCTATCGTTGTAAAACTCTTTTCGCGTTTTCAATCTCGTTCCTATCTTTTCTCAAATCCGAGTTCTTTTCATTTCTCTTCCTTGATGAAAGAACTAGATATTTCCTCGGCTGTAAAATCTCTTTTATCTTTCAAACGTTACTATTGTTTGCTTCTTGAAAATATCTTGTGCAAGGTGACAACCTTATTTCCTAAGTTGTAACCTTGGTAACCTTTGATTCTAATCTTAACCTACGTTGTCCTTGAATCTTGAACCCTAAACCTTTCATTCTTTTTCCTTGTTGGATCAACGTTTTTCTTAATGAGCATGCCTTCTATAAATGTTTTCCTCTATATACTACCGTACTAGTTTTAACCTTCTGTCCCCAATACGAATTATCCTTATGCAATGGTTCTGAGTTGGATCTTTCAAGAAAATGGAGTTCGCCTAAGCTGTCAAAAGGTTAAAGCAAAGAAGTGTAGCAGCTCGTTCAGTTGGGAAGATTTGGTAATCAAGTGACCCTAAGATCGTAGCGTCTACATGTGTCATCGGAAAAGTTGAGTTGGTTCACGAAAGAGTGAAAGCTGCCCATGATCAATAGGAGTCATATGCTGACCAAGTTAGACTAGATGCGTGATGCGTTTCACGTTTGCTGCTGAAGATATATGTACATGATGCGCTTCGTGATATCCACCTGGAAGTCGTAACGTTCGAAGATGCTCTATCTTACGAAGAGAAGCCAACAAGAATTTTGGACGCCCAGTCAAGAGAAGTGCACCGGCAAGCAATGAAGTCCGTGAAGGCGGTGTGATCCAACCACGTGGCCAAAGGAGCGACCTTGGATATGGGGGATGTGATGAGAAATCAGTTCCAAGAAGTTCGGCATGAGGAGGTCACCCAGTTCAGTTGATAGCTTCCGTGCATATGTTAGATCTTTGTTAGGAATCCTTTTTACCTAAGTAAGTAGCCAGTTTAGTTCTTGCATGCTAGTTTTGGGTTGGGTAAGTTATAAGTTTAGAATGTTAGAAGTTAGTAAGTTCTTGAGTTTAGTTGCATGTTAGTGTGTTCTTGAGTTTAGGATTAGTTGAGCAATCGTTTTCTTTTCAATCTTTCGTTGAATCCCTTGTTCTCTTTGAATCGTTCTGTTTCAAGTTCCCGTTAGCTTCGAGCTTCGGGGACGAAGCTCCTTTTAAGGGGGGTAGAGTGTAACACCCCGAAAATTCGTTCAAGCCTTACTACCGATAATTAATTCCTTGGGTAATTTAATTAATTCCAATTGGGCTAATTCTTTCAATTTGATATATATATATATATATATATATTCTTGAGCCTAATTTGATTATTCTAATCAAGAGCCCAATTAATTGAATTTATTCTTGTAAGGGATTTTATTCAATTTGGATCCTTACAATATTTGTAATTAAATATTCCTACAAGCCCAATTTCTTGATCATATATTATATAATATATATGTAATGTTCCTAAGACATTTTATGGGCTTCCTTATTGTAATTCTTATAATTAATTGTAAGGGGTGAATTCATTTAGCCCAACTTACTAGTCTTGGACATATATTTAATTCTTGTAAGCCATTATAATATGTACTTAAGCCCATCTCATATTAAAGTCTTACACCCTAAATATTGTATGTATTCTTAGTATATATTTTGATGATCAAAATACCCTAAAAGCTTTCACTCCTCTTCCTCCCTCCCTACACTCTCACGCCATTTTCACCATTCTTGCATCCAAAAATTGATCTCCATTTCCCTACAAGTTTTCAAGTAAAGGTTGCTCTTTTATGCTTGTCTAGGAGTGGGTAAGTGCATCTAGCCTAGAATCTCCTTTGTATTTTGTGGTTTGGTTAGTCTTTTTGCATATTCTTATAAATGTTCTTTTGGGGTTCTTTGGGTAAAAGATGATCATCAAGAAGGTGGGGCTTTGTGAGCTTGCTTGAGGCTTGTTGGATTAGGAAAAAGCTCTTTGAGGTAACCACTATGTCCATCAAAACTATTTTTATTCACTCCTATTTTATATGATGTTCTTGGTGTTGGAAATCCTGAAAATTCTTTGTGATTAGCCTATTTTGTTGGATCTATTTGTTGGATTTCATCTTGATCGTTTGATTAGTGTTGTATGATCATTGATGGTTTGGATTTCCATGTTTTTGGCCTCTAAATTGGATGAAATATTGATGTATTGGGTCTGATTATACTCTCTGGAAATATGATTTTTCGTGTCTGCTGTTGATGTTCTGGAACTGGGGTTGGAGTTGACCTTACGGAGGTCCTCGGCGGCACAATGTAACCCGCCGGGGAGTTCCGCAAGGCCAAGGCGGTTGGGTTGAACGGAGAGTGGTGTTCCGTTGAGGCAGTCCGCCTCCTTCCTTCGGAGGAGTGCGGCGGAGGACGGTGTTCCGTCAGCGTGTTCCGCAAGTACTCTGGGAATCTGCTCTCAGAGGCTGTTTTTGGGATGTTGTTATCTGTTGTTTCTCCTTTGTTCCTGATTATTGTTGGATTGTTTTGTGGAGTATTTTACCATGTCTTTGGAGTATTTATCCATGCCTTTTGTTGGGTAATTACTACCTTGTCTTGGAGATTTATTCGTGTCTTTGGTTTCCCTTTTTGTACTCTTGGTCTATTGATTCTTGATATTCATTTACCTGGGAGTTTGTTTGTGTTCATAGATGAGATGAACACTTTGTTTGGTTGTTTTGGGATGATGTTGGAGTATGAGTATATGATGTTGGTTTGTTGGTATCTTTGGAGTTTGTTGGGTGAACTATATGTGCTACTATTGTTTGTATTCGGGTTCATTACCCCTGTGATTGGGTTCATTACCCCCGTGATTGGGTCGATGACCCCTGTGATTGGACTTAGGTCCCTGTGATTGGACTACGGTCCCTGTGATTGGGTTCATTACCCCGTGATTGGGTTCATTACCCCCGTGATTGGGTCGATTCACCCCTGTGATTGGACTTCGGTCCTTGTGATTGGGTTTTACCCCTGTGTACCTGGCTTCTGATGTGGGGTTGGGTTCGGTATGATGGTTGGTGTGAGGATTTGGTGGTTGGAGTTGAGGGTTCCTTTCGGTTCTTTGGTTGTGAGTCTTTGTTTATTCGGTTGATATCTCGTTGTTTTCGGTTATGATTGATTGTCCCTTATGATTGTGTTCAGTTGGTATCTTGGTCATGGTCGTTGTTGTCTTATGCTTTCGTCGTTGGACTTTGGCTTCGTTTGAATGAGTTTTGGTTTATGATTTGTTCAGCTTGTTGTTGTTGAGTATCCGTTTTGAACTATTGTACAGTTCGTTGGTGTTTATATTCTATATGGGTGTGTAAACCTATTTACAAGCTTATTATATATCTATATCTCCTTGCGGGTGTGAATGGTGGTTGCTTAGCATTCTTTTGCTAATGGTTCTTTGTGTGTTTTCCAGGTTTGCCTTAAAGTCTTTGCGTGAGCGCGATAGAGATTCACCCGTATGAGGAGGCTTAGATAGTGGTTATGTTTTAGATTTATGCGTTGGCCTGTGAGCCATTTGAGATTTCTTTATAAACTCTTGACTAGTGTTTGGATGTTTTGAGACTTGACTTAAGGATTATCGTTTATACAGTTCAGTTTTTATGGTTAGCCTGTGCATCTAGGCCGTGTTATCTTACCTAGATGTGGCATGACGCCCTTAGGTTTTAAATTCGCTTCCGCTATGTTCTGTTGTTGGTTGAGATAGTCAGCTGTTGTGTTGAGTTTTTATCTATCTCAGCTTGTGTAAGGTTGGGGTGTCACAAAAATAATTTAGGGACAATAGGGTGGCTGCCTAGGTTTTAGAAGAGACAAAATAAAATTAAAACATAGATGATATCAGTCAAATAATTGGTATCAAATTGAAGAATACATGTGCTGGCAGAAAGAAATTGGCATAACACTGGATCCGGATTAAAAATATTATTGGGAGTATTTGGTAAGGTATTTTGATACCATTTTCTTCAAATATGTAGTTAAGCAAGTCTAGAAGCTACATATAAAATTTCATAATGATCGGAGTAGTATAAGTATGGTTTTCGAATTTTTTTTCCAAAACTAGTCCAGAGAGAAAAATTCTGGACAGCACACTGCCAAGGGCAAAAACGTAATTTTCTGTGTTTACTCAAATATCCAAATGACCAAAACTTTTTAAGGATATTAAGTACTATAGGTTGGGGTTCTAAAATAAAAATTTCAGGTAAAACGGAGTTCGGGAAGTATGTTTACCGAATAAATCTTTCGGACTGCGCCGAGTTGCAATTTTCTGAAAAATGAATAGTTAGAAACATTTTTGGCTAAAAATCATTTTGTAACAAAAATGGTGAATAAATTTCGGGGTGTCACAAATGGGCCTGAAATCTGCAATAGACTCGGGAACCTCTTTTTTCGGGATCAGTGTCATGAAGGCCTTAAGCATGGATTTATGAATCACCCCTCTCTCCAGGGCATGATTAACCATATTGGTCAGGGCCAATCTCCTCCTAGAAGCGTTGGTAAAAGAAAAGATCACCTGGATCCCGTCTAGGCCCGGGCTCCCATATTTCTTCATCCCAAAGGTAGCTATGACAACCCTAAATTTTCACGCTGAGATAGGCATACACTTAATATAAAAGTTAGCAAATCTCAGAACCAAGACAGGATAAAGCGGAAGCAAATCTAGTACTCAGAGGGTGCCATGCCACATCTAGGTAAGTCTGCCCTAGATGCTAAGGCCAAAAATCCACAATCTAATCCATTAGAAGTAAGCATAACTGAATAAGTCAATACATAAACATAGTCTAAGGCGCGCAGGCCTGAAAATGTCTAAACCAACCAAACAGATCACTAACTAAGCATAGGACGAAGTAGATCATCTCTAGCGCACTGTTGGCTCAATTTACTCCATACTTGGAAAACGGTTAGAAAATATTAGCAAACGAATGTTAAGTAATCAACCACTCACACTTGTGAGAAATACAATAGTATAGCATAGGTTGTAAATAGGTTTACACACGCATATAGAATATATGCACCAACGAATCTGTTCTTTATTTAAATCCAGATGACTTAACAACGATAAGCTGAATGAATCACAAACCAAAGACAGTTCCAAATGAATCCAATATCAAGGAACGAATTCATAATACAACAGTTCTACAATAAGGCTCAATAAAAGCATAAGTTCAACAGAATAACAAGTGAAACCAACCCAACACAATCTCACATCACTCCCTTAGAGTGACCCCAAACCAAGATACAAAGGGTAAGATCCAAACCACAATCACCAACCAACACCACCAAACCATTACCACTAAACCATCACCAACAAACCATGATACCAATACCACACCATAGAGGCAACATATGCCCAATTACATAGGCGTAAAAGCCCAACCACAGAGGCACACGGTGCCCAACCACAGAGGCATAAAGCTCATTACCACAAAAGCATACAAACCCATTACCACAAAGGCACAAAGCCCATTACCACAGAGGCATACAAGCCCAACCAAAACAGAGGCAACATAGCCCAACTAATTCCTCTCATAATAACATCCACCTGTAGAGCCTTAGTTCAAATAATCACTCCCAAAGGGTACACAAGACTCAAGAAGTCAAGGAATCATTCATAAGGACTCAAGGTCTCAATACATCAAACTCATATTCAGTTCTAAAGGAAATACTCATATGGACAGTACTCAGATTCAGAACATGGACACAGTACATGCTCAGAACAATAACCAAGGAATCAACCACAATACTAGTTCAATAATCCAAGAGAATTGACCAACAATCGTGAATAAATACTCAACAATCAAGGTAGGATACTCAATAGCATACTCAGAACATATGCCAGAATCAATGGTGAAACAACAGAGTCAATAGACCACAAAACAACACTGGAACAAAACAAGAGATGAACTAACGGAACAACCTGGTGGAACGCCACAATCCACCACCCTAATCCGCACGAAGGCTGCAAAGGGGATCCACGGATCACACCTCACCGCCGCACTGCACCGCCATGTTCAAGAGGAAAGGAGTAGCGGGACACATAATACTGCCACCCACATCCGCAAGAACAACTCCCACCCAGATTAATCAGAAACAAACCAGACACGAAGCGATGAAAAATAAACCATTTCCAGTACCTAGATAAAGAACAGAATATACATTTCCAAAAGCCAAATAATACATGGAATCCATAATAGCAACACCCAAACACATCAAGGTTCAAGGATAATGAACACAACTCAAGAATCACAAGATAGGCTCATCAAATCAACAAATCAGGACAAAACCAAGAATAATCCATAGGATTCCACAACACCAAATAATATTCGTATATTCAAGAGTGAAAGTAGGTTTTAGTGTAACATGGAAGATTACCTCTTGAAGCTTTAACAATCCAAAAGCAATCACCCTTCCTATGCTCAATCCCGCAAACCACCATCATCTCCTTGGTCATCTTAACCCAAGAAACCCCAAAGAAGAATAATAAGAACTTGTAGAAAGACTAGGAAATCATAAGATGCAATGCAATCTTACTAGGTATTAGTACTTACCCAAGCACCATAAATCCTAAAAGAGCAATTGTAACACCCCGAAATTTTGTAAGTATTTTTTTAAAAAAATATTATTATTATTTTTGAAATATTTATGTTTTATGTTGACAAAAAGAATATTTGAAAAATATTAAGTATGACAAAATATATTTTCAAACGTATATGGATATATATATTTATTTCAAAAAGAATCCACAAGTATTAATTTGGCTTGATGGATAAAACCTTAAGATTTATGTGAGACTTCTTTGGTTCGAATTTAGGTAATAACTTATTTATTTTGAAAGCATATCATTGCTACCAGAAAATGTTGAAATATATATATAGTATGCTCATATTATGGGAAAATTATACCATGCACCGTGGTGGACGTAGCATTATGCACCAGGAATCAAAACGGCGTCGTATTGTCCTTTAGCCAGTAAGTGGACGTTATTTTGGGAATCACGTCCGTTTCCTCCGTTAACTTCCTAATAAAAAAAAACAGTGAATTTGAATGGTTTGTGTTGTGGCGGTTATGGCGATCTTCTTCTCCGATTTGTGAACTCACGAATAACAAATATACAGTCGTAGCTCTTGGATTCTCAGGCATTAGGACAGTGAATTTGAATTGTTTGTGTTGTGGCGATTATGGCGATCTTCTTCTCCGATTTGTGAACTCACGAATAACAAATATATAGTCGTAGCTCTTGGATTCTCAGGCATTAGGATATGCAACGCGTCAATTCGCAGCAGGAAGTAGTTGCGACTGAAGAACTCGATGATCCGGTTGGATTGGCTATTTCAGGCGATCCTAATCCAGGTTTTTTATGTTTGATTTTGTGATTTTGTTTGTGTTTATGAAAATCATTGAATTCGTATTCTTTGATTCGTGTGTTTTGATTATATGATACTGGTTTTAGGACTGTTTTATGATATAACTATGCGATTGGAAGGGTAGAAGATGAGTTTTGTGTATTTGTGTGGATATTATGTGTATTCTTTTAATGAACTGTGAGTATTTCAGGCAACGTTTCTATGTATTCATTGTAGTTGTATGTAAAACAGAGGTGTATTGTGTTTTGTTTATCGAATGTCAGTCTGGTGGATTTTTGTGTGTTTTTGTGAATATTTTGTGTATTCTTTGAATTCAATATGTGTATTGTGGTCAGAGAGTTTGTGTATTCATGTTAGTTGTAATGTAAACACAAGGTGATATGTGTTTTGTATTTTGGTTTTCCAATATTCTGTGTATTCTAGTTATACACTATGTGTATTGTAGGCATGTATTCTGTGTATTGACTGTAGGGGTACTTAAACATTGTGTTTTTGCAGCTGATCAGGAATTGTTAGGGGTGTCAGTGAGTTCTATTGATGAAGCATATGAGGTTTATAATGATTATGCTTTCAGGCTAGGTTTTAGTGTGAGGAGGGGTAAGCAAAGATATAGTGCTGGTACAAAACAATTGAAGATGAAGGAGTTTAATTGTTCAAAGTCTGGGTTTAAAAGGGTTTTAAGAAAGGGAAGTTATTTAAAAGTTGATGTACGGACAGGTTGTCGTGCATCTGTTCAATTTGATTTAGATGGGAATGGGATGTGGACTGTGACAAAGCACTAGAAGCTTCATAATCATGAGTTTGTTCCAACGACCAAGAGTTATCTTTTACAGTCACATAGATCAGTGTCTAGAAATCATCTTTCCTACCTAAAGGATTTGAAGAAGAGCGGTGTTTCTGTGGCTGATGGTTTACGGTTTCTTAAAACACAATCATGGGGGTCACCACTCGTTGGTTTTACAAGCAGGGATGCATATAACTCGCTGTGCACTGATGTATTGAACAATTTGGATGGAACCGCCTCAAACACATTAATTCAAATAATTAGACAAATGCAGTCAAGTGAAAAGGATTTTTTCTTTGATTTCGAAGTGGATGATGAGTCAAGGTTGTGCAGCTTTTTTTGGAGAGATGGGAAAATGATGCGAGGCTATGAATTGTTTGGAGATTTATTAGTTCACGATACGACGTATCGTACTAACAAATATGATATGATTTGTGGTCCATTCGTTGGTATGAACCATCACTGTATGAACGTTATGTTTGGATGTGGTTTTTTGTTGAACGAGAGGATTGAGTCGTTTGTATGGTTGTTTAGGTCATTTTTAAGATCAATGAATGGGAAAAGTCCCCAAAGTATAATGACCGATCAATGTGCTGCCATGGCTGCTGCTATTTCCCATGTTTTTCCAACCTCAAGACATCGCCTATGTATATGGCATATCGGTGAGAATTCAAAGAAGCACATCGAGGGACTAAGAAATCAAAAAGATTTTCTAGACATATTCAATTGTCTGTTGAAACATACCGATACAAAGGTAGAGTTTGAGCTTTACTGGACAAGGTATGCTTTCATTAAACATTCTGTCTATTNGGCGGTTATGGCGATCTTCTTCTCCGATTTGTGAACTCACGAATAACAAATATACAGTCGTAGCTCTTGGATTCTCAGGCATTAGGACAGTGAATTTGAATTGTTTGTGTTGTGGCGATTATGGCGATCTTCTTCTCCGATTTGTGAACTCACGAATAACAAATATATAGTCGTAGCTCTTGGATTCTCAGGCATTAGGATATGCAACGCGTCAATTCGCAGCAGGAAGTAGTTGCGACTGAAGAACTCGATGATCCGGTTGGATTGGCTATTTCAGGCGATCCTAATCCAGGTTTTTTATGTTTGATTTTGTGATTTTGTTTGTGTTTATGAAAATCATTGAATTCGTATTCTTTGATTCGTGTGTTTTGATTATATGATACTGGTTTTAGGACTGTTTTATGATATAACTATGCGATTGGAAGGGTAGAAGATGAGTTTTGTGTATTTGTGTGGATATTATGTGTATTCTTTTAATGAACTGTGAGTATTTCAGGCAACGTTTCTATGTATTCATTGTAGTTGTATGTAAAACAGAGGTGTATTGTGTTTTGTTTATCGAATGTCAGTCTGGTGGATTTTTGTGTGTTTTTGTGAATATTTTGTGTATTCTTTGAATTCAATATGTGTATTGTGGTCAGAGAGTTTGTGTATTCATGTTAGTTGTAATGTAAACACAAGGTGATATGTGTTTTGTATTTTGGTTTTCCAATATTCTGTGTATTCTAGTTATACACTATGTGTATTGTAGGCATGTATTCTGTGTATTGACTGTAGGGGTACTTAAACATTGTGTTTTTGCAGCTGATCAGGAATTGTTAGGGGTGTCAGTGAGTTCTATTGATGAAGCATATGAGGTTTATAATGATTATGCTTTCAGGCTAGGTTTTAGTGTGAGGAGGGGTAAGCAAAGATATAGTGCTGGTACAAAACAATTGAAGATGAAGGAGTTTAATTGTTCAAAGTCTGGGTTTAAAAGGGTTTTAAGAAAGGGAAGTTATTTAAAAGTTGATGTACGGACAGGTTGTCGTGCATCTGTTCAATTTGATTTAGATGGGAATGGGATGTGGACTGTGACAAAGCACTAGAAGCTTCATAATCATGAGTTTGTTCCAACGACCAAGAGTTATCTTTTACAGTCACATAGATCAGTGTCTAGAAATCATCTTTCCTACCTAAAGGATTTGAAGAAGAGCGGTGTTTCTGTGGCTGATGGTTTACGGTTTCTTAAAACACAATCATGGGGGTCACCACTCGTTGGTTTTACAAGCAGGGATGCATATAACTCGCTGTGCACTGATGTATTGAACAATTTGGATGGAACCGCCTCAAACACATTAATTCAAATAATTAGACAAATGCAGTCAAGTGAAAAGGATTTTTTCTTTGATTTCGAAGTGGATGATGAGTCAAGGTTGTGCAGCTTTTTTTGGAGAGATGGGAAAATGATGCGAGGCTATGAATTGTTTGGAGATTTATTAGTTCACGATACGACGTATCGTACTAACAAATATGATATGATTTGTGGTCCATTCGTTGGTATGAACCATCACTGTATGAACGTTATGTTTGGATGTGGTTTTTTGTTGAACGAGAGGATTGAGTCGTTTGTATGGTTGTTTAGGTCATTTTTAAGATCAATGAATGGGAAAAGTCCCCAAAGTATAATGACCGATCAATGTGCTGCCATGGCTGCTGCTATTTCCCATGTTTTTCCAACCTCAAGACATCGCCTATGTATATGGCATATCGGTGAGAATTCAAAGAAGCACATCGAGGGACTAAGAAATCAAAAAGATTTTCTAGACATATTCAATTGTCTGTTGAAACATACCGATACAAAGGTAGAGTTTGAGCTTTACTGGACAAGGTATGCTTTCATTAAACAAGAGTTTGAGCTTTACTGGACAAGGTATGCTTTCATTAAACATTCTGTCTATTGGTGCTGGACAAGGTATGCTTTCATTAAACATTCTGTCTATTGGTGATGGTATTTATGTTTATTTAGTTATAGTATTCTGTGTATTATATTTTTCCCAATTACTTGCATTAGTATACAGAGTTGGCAATTCTCACCCAGATTATGTGTATTCTCTTGATATATTCTGAGTATTGTAGTGTTAGAGTATGTTTATTCTATTGATTCTGTGCTTTTATTCCCATGCCTTCATATCTGATAATACTCCCCTTATATTCTGTGTATTCAATTGAATAATTCTGTGTATTTGTATATGAGAGTCTGTGTATGCATTATAGTATATGAATAGGTGTAGTTAATATATATGTTATGGTATTTCAGGATGGTCACAACATACAAATGCCATAATAATTCTTGGATTGAAAAGCTGTATCAATGTAGAGAAAAATGGTGCCCTGCATTTAACAAAGATTATTTTTCTGGTGGTATTTTATCTTCACAAAGGAGTGAAACCACAAATCACTCTATTTCTAGAAGGTTATCCAAGACTGCTGGGCTATGTGATTTCTATAGCTCCATTGTTGGTGTTGTTTCGGAGTGGAGGAGTAGAGAGAACGGGGAAGATGTCCGATGTTCCCAAGGTGTACCTACAATGGCTATGGATCACATTAAGATTATTTCACACGCTAGGGATATTTATACGATTGAGATATATTACTNAATAATTCTTGGATTGAAAAGCTGTATCAATGTAGAGAAAAATGGTGCCCTGCATTTAACAAAGATTATTTTTCTGGTGGTATTTTATCTTCACAAAGGAGTGAAACCACAAATCACTCTATTTCTAGAAGGTTATCCAAGACTGCTGGGCTATGTGATTTCTATAGCTCCATTGTTGGTGTTGTTTCGGAGTGGAGGAGTAGAGAGAACGGGGAAGATGTCCGATGTTCCCAAGGTGTACCTACAATGGCTATGGATCACATTAAGATTATTTCACACGCTAGGGATATTTATACGATTGAGATATATTACTTGTTCGAAGAGCAGTTTTTGAAAGGGGCATCATGCTATCAAGAGTGTGTTCAATTTCAAGGTGGTGTGTATAAGTATCACGTTTGGAGGCCGGAGGTTGATATTATTAGGCATGAAGTGATTTTTAACGTTAGAGAGTTAGATATTTGGTGCAGTTGCAAGCTGTTCACTGAAACCGGGATCTTATGTTGTCACTGTTTGCGCATTTTAAACGTGCGCATTTAATAGATATGGCACCCTATAATATAAGATGTGACGAAAAGCTTTTTTTCATTTCAGAGTTAGAGTAGTTTCCAAAATAAAGAACACATCTCAGATACTTGTTTCAATTTCAGTTTACAAAAATCAACATCTTTACNCTTTATTCCAAATAAGATGATTGTTGCAAACATTAATCAAAGTGAAGAAAATCAAGGTTATACTGAACACAATTTATACAATCTAGTGGACAAATAAGCTTAAATATGGGGATTAAATATGATCAAAAATGCACTTATCATGCCTCATCGAGTATATGGCACAGTCTACAGCATTTTCTTCATTTTGCCAAGGCAGCTGCATGTATTGCACTCTCATTGATTTCATCTTCTTTGCAAGTGCACTCTTCTTTGTTGCGAGATACTTAGTGAAGGCAATCAACTGTAGAATATCGATATAGTTGTGTGTAATTAGTATGACAGAATACACAGAATCACAGCATGTAACACACAGAATATGTAGTCTAAGTCCTATACATAATATACTTTGTAATATACAGAATACACAGAATGAAATGTTAGAATACACAGACTCACTCAGTAAGATACACAGAATTTAATAGAGATAAGATTTCTTACTAGTTTCTTCGGACAACCTTCATACTTGTCTTGTGCTTTAATTCCTTCATGAATAGGCCTGTTGTCAATTATTTGAAGTCTTGATCTCAAGAAATTAAAGCACATCAGGTAGAAATGTTGGTGTCGGAGGATACTGAAGAATACCTGTTAAGAGTAGTCAGAAAAACAAATTAGTTTGTGTTATATGGACAATTCAAATGAATAATATAGAGAATTTAAATAATTAAGGTATAGTTATTTTGTACTTTCAAGGCTGGCATCACTTATGTCAAGAAAAATTGATTCTAATTGGTGATCAATCGCTCCGCAGAATTCTTTCAAAATGGCCTTTGAGGCAGCACTTTTACTATTTTGCAAATTTGTTGCACTTTCTAACGTCATTTGCATAAATTTGTTTTTTTTTTTGTTATACAATGCATTGGTATGAATAAAGGAAAGAAAAAAAAAGTTTAGAGTAAAATGTTTACTTACAAAAACGACTTCTGAGAAGAAAACCGTTTTTGGCTTGTCAATTGATCTTCGCATTTCTAGTAAACTCATCATTTGACACCAAATTTGCACAATGTTGGTAGATACATAACCGGATGCCAATGACATGAAATCATCCCGGTTAGCGACCTAATTGTTTCCCAAATAAAGCATATCACTACACAAAGTAAAATATAGATTAATCATAAAGGAAATAACATGTTAAGTAATATGATGTATGTCTAGTAAAAGTTATCAAAATGGAACTTACTTCATTGAATATTGACCACCGCAAGACAAGAATGCATAGTCTGAAAATATTTTTTGTTTAGTTGAAATGTTTGTCAGCTTTGTTCTGTTTTGTGTCCAATATGGTGAGCGTAAGGCCAGAGGAAGTTGTTTCAACTTTCTTTGTGGTCTTTTCTTTGTGTGAACATCTTCAATTTCTTCTTCAGACTCTGCAAGGATGTTGTGTATACACAGAAATATAATAGTCAATACACAGAATGATAGCATGTAATACACAAAATACTACCATGTAATACACAGAATATATAGTCTAAGTGAATTACAGAATAAAAATTTTAATATACAGAATACACAGAATGAAATATTAGAATACACAGACTCACTCAATAAGATACACATAATATAAGCACAAGTATTAGTAAATTATAAAGTGTTATAAGCATAGGTGTATACCTTTCAAATTCAATTTCAGCTGGTGTTTTTGGTGTTTCTGTTAGTGATGTTGTAGCAGATGGTATTGAAGCAGATGGGGCTACTTGTTGTTGCTCTGTAGCCACTCTAGAAATATTTTCAACCAATAATTCCAACATGATTGCTATCTCAGGAGATTTTGGAGACGCTGTTGCTTCTTTTTGTTGTTCTCTCTGTGTTAGTGGTGGTGGGGTCTTCTCCAGTGAAGGCTTGGCTGTTTTTCCTATCGGCGATCGCCTTATTGGGGATGGGGTTGCTGTTGTTGGTGCATGTAACACCCCAATTTTCAACTCTTACATTTATTACAAAATCCGTAATAAAACGCTGCGGAAGCTTACATCATATCAACAGAAAACCGGGTGCTACCGCCACACCTAGAGTGAATTCTATCACCTCTTTGACAAACTCCACTCTAAGTGCACAGGCTAAACTTACAACATTAATAACAATCCCTGTCTACATCAAAGAGTAGACCTCAACCTGTACTTCCCTTCTATTCCGAGCTCATCGGCTACAGGGGCCCACACTAATCTGCAACTGATAAGAAACACATTGAAGTGCAGTTAGCACGACGGCTAAGTAAGGATATCCATGGGTTATCCAAAACTAAATAAAGGTTTTGTAAAACTTGATTACATCAAAACCCTATCCTTACTCATCGGCCGAGGTTCTACCTGCAACCTTTACGAATAGCAATTTATACACATAATAGGCAACAATTTCAATATCATCTTAATCATTTTCCCTCTAGACGAGGTCATATAATAGTCATTTGCCTACTCAGATCATATAATGCTAAACATTTAAGCATATAAGCAGAAAAAGGGAAAACACAAATCCCATATTTGTTCTCAAACATATTCTTTGAAAAATCTTTCCTCAAAGGACATTCTCCTCACTTTTCACCATCTCCTTTCCGTAGCTACAGCGTAACTACATTTTCATACAAAATTTCCACTTAGTTTCTTTATAGAAAGCGTGAGGCCTTTGGAGTATTCACTTAACTCCTTCCCTGACCACTTGGATCATCGAACTCGGGTTCAGTGGTCATCACCCGGTCTAACACTGATCCCCTGAACGTAAGGTTCGTTAAAATGATCCCTAGCTGGCCCTACTAGGTCCATAAAAACGACACCTACCCGGACTTCTCAGAGTAACTATACTTTAAGTGTGCACACCCCCGCAGGAATACCTCATCCAAACGAGTTATATAGTACCCGGCGAATAGACTTCGCACCTTCAGTATGAATGATCATACTACATACAACAACCTTGGGCAAGGGCACTTTAAGCCACCCGAAGGCTAATCAAGGTCCTCCTCAACTTTACTAGAAACCAAGGGTTTGAAAACCATTTTCCTTCCTTTCTCATCCTCCTTGAGTCAAAATCACTTTTTTTTTGGACATGTTCCACGAAATCAAGTCCCCCTTTTTAAATCGATCACCATTCTCAAAATAGTTCAAAGTCTTGTTTCTCAAAACATTTTCCATCATCACCACACATATGTATATATGCATTCAATCATAACATTTCCCACATATGCATATTCACATAAGGTACACATACTATATGTATATATATACACGTTAAGTATATATACACTGCACATACATGCTTTATAATATACATAATACAACATTTTGTACATACATTACACACACATTATAATATACATAGCATGCTTAACTTAAATATTTAGGCACATTAACAACCACCTCATACCATATATAATATGTATATATTACTTATATATATACATATATATGTTACACTACACATACTATATATATAGAGATACAACCTTCATTTAATTATACATATATACTCATATATGTACATATATACATATATATATATAGTTTAAACACACACACATCACACGTGTATATATATATATATATACATAATACACACATAAATATATATACTACACGTATATACATAGGTTTCATATACATAATACCACTTCCTTATAAGAAAATTTCAGCTAGCGCAGTCTGAAAGATTGAGCCGGTAAAGATAGTTCCCGAACTCTTTTTCACTTGAAATTTTTATGGTAGAACCCTAACTCATAGTACTTGATGTTCATAAAAAGTTTTGGTCACCTAAGTTCACGAATTAACACAGAAAATTACATTTTTACCCTTGGCAGTGTGCTGTCCGGATTTTCTGCTCTCTGGACCAGTTTTGGAAAATGATTTTGAAACCACACTTATACTACTCCAAAAATTATGAAATTTTTATGGTAGCTTCTAGACTTATAGAACTACATGTCTAAAAAAAAATTGGATCAAAATACTTTACCGATGTTTCCCAGAAAATCACGGAAGTTACTGCCAGAATCTACCCTGATTTTTCCTTTCACTATTTTCACAACTATAAGCATATATGGGCATAAATATGATATGTACATGCATTTTCAGCCATTATCATGTATAGAAACATATTCATAAAACCCCTAATCTCATCATTCACTATCAATTATCTAGTTTCAAATAACCTCAACCAAATAAAGGGATTCCTTACCTTGTAAAGGATTTCTAACACCTTAGGAAGCAATTTTGGATCCTTTCCCCAATTTTCACCTTAAAACCTAGGTTCAAAATCAACACCATAACATCATGTATCAAGAAATTAAACATAGATTCATAACCTAGGAAGGATTACAAAGCTTTCTACCGAATAATATCGAAAACTTACCGAATAAATTGGAAGTTTAGAAGGATTTGGCTATGGAACTTTGGAAGAAAAAATGGTGGAAGATGATCACACCTCTCTCTCTCTCTTTTT
>NC_044919.1:6191917-6211589 GCF_003576645.1 Ipomoea triloba | reverse complement strand
ATAATAATAATAATAATAATAATAATAATAATATTAATAATAATTAAATATGTGGATGATTATCCACACTTATATATATAATAATAATATTAATGATGATAATAAAATAATGTATGTGGAATACTTATCCACAATTATATATATAATAATAATAATATATCTTCCAACTTATCAGTTGGGGTCCAAACAGATGAAGTTTCGGTGGAAAATAATCCAGATAGAATAATTTCCGAAACTAAAAATTTATTCCAGTCTAGAACTCAAAATTGGGCTAGGTTCGGTACACCGCGAAATTTCGCGATGTACGATCACAAATAAATTTTAGCTGCTATGGGCTAATCTAATTAAATAGGAAAATCCAGAATAATAGTATGATGTCTAAAAATCCATTTCCTAGGAAAAACGGGTCCGAATAGTAGTTCCTAAAATTTTTACGGTTCGTGACCGGTACGTAGGTTCGCAGCTTAATAACAACTATACTCACTTATAAAAATTCTTTTGAAATATCTGAAGATCATAACTTAGGAATGTCAACGCCTTAGGATAATGTTAATAAAATACGGGGTATTACAGTGCATGCGATGTTGCTGCTGGTGATTTTGTTACTGTTGCTGCTGCATGTGGTGGTGCTGTTGTTGCTGGTGTTGCTGCTGCTGGTGCTGTTGTTTCTGCTGGTGATGTTGTTGCTGCTTGTTGATCTTCAGAATGTGGTGGTGATGGTGTCGGAGTTAACAGCTGAAAAGAAGGTGCATGGATTGCAGGAGAGATGTTCCTCATGGTTGCATAGAATGCAGCTTCAAGTTCAGCGACTGCCTCTAAGAAGCTTGGCTCATTGAAGACATCATCATCTTTTAGCAGGTTCTCGGGTGGGACCGGTGGGGTTGGATTTGGACTTGGTGTTGGATTGACAGTGTGGGAGAAGTTGTAACCCCTCACCTATTCGAGTAAAATTAAGGTTCGAAAAACATTTCTTTAGGCTATAACATTCATGAGATGATCTCCCGATGCCTCAAAAGAATTATTATAAGTAAGGACAGTTAGTAATAAGCTGCGATCGTACGTCCCGGTCACGAACCGTAAAAATTTTAGGAACTAGTATTCGGACCCGTTTGTCCTAGGAAATGGATTTTTAGGCATCATACTATTATTCTTGAATTTCCTATTTAATTAGATTAGCCCATAGCAGCCAAAATTTATTTGTGATCGTACATCGCGAAATTTCGCGGTGTACCGAACCTAGCCCAATTTTGAGTTCTAGACTGGAATAAATTTTTNTGATGATTATATACAGATGATGGAGGGAGAAGACCCGTACGCACCCGGTTATGCTCCCGAGGCTCCCACGCACCCAGATACTCCTATGGCTCCGTCGGCCCCTTTTGTCTCTTGCCCGGTTATGGACGAGGTCCAGGCTGCTTACGGCTTTTACCCCATAGAGCCGTTAGATGGTAGCGATCCCCTGGAGTTCATTGTGCACTACCCCTACCCTTGGGACCCTAGCCCTCGGGATGTTTGGGAGGAGTGGTCGATGGTCATAACCACTTATCGGTTTTTAGACCATATTACCTGGTATGAGGGGGAGTGGCACCTGGTTTGGGGAGAGTTCACTGGCCCCGTGTACCGCAGGCTTGACTAGACGTTGGATCTTTGGGAGTCTTTGGGAATTTTTTGGTGTACATATATTTTTTTTGTAGCCTCAGTGATGGCTAGGTATGACCAGTTGCGTCTAGGTGGAACCTTGTTGGTATTTTGGCCCGTGGGTCAATCTTATGTATGTATTTTTGCAACATTATATACTTTGCTTAATGAAGCTTCAGCAGTTGCTATGTATGAAAGTGTTAAGTACCTGTTGAGTGATTATTGTGATGAGAATAGTTCCTTTAGCCTGTGCACCTAGAGTGAGGTTTATCGCGGAATGATAGAACTCTCTCTCTAGGTGTGGCGGTAATGCCTCGGATGTACGGGAAGGTAGGTCCGGGGTGTTACAGAAGTTGACAAAAGTGTTCTTTATGATTTTAGCTGCTGAATTGTTGGTTCCAATTCCAGCCATGACTTCTCCAAACTCTACAATACTAGAACTTATGGTTTATCATTTAGTGGTTATGATCTAGGACTTATGGTTTAGTATTTAGGACTATGCATAGAGATATATAAGTGAATACACATAATGAATAACTACAATACACAGAATATTACTCAGTAATACACAGAATGTGAACATGAATACACAGAAACTTTCAACAGAGTACACATAAAATATACAGACTCAAGTAAGGCATTTTATTCAATAATTTATAGAATTATAAGAATAAGTTAGTATTGCATACCATTAGGAAAGTTGCAGGGCCACTGTATGACAAATCCTTGTTTGATTTACAGGTCTCTGCAGTGTCTAGCAGGCTCTTTATGGTGTAAGCACATCAATTCATTTCTTTGATTTTACTCACATCTTGTAGTGAGTATAGAATCCTGTAATTGCAGAAAGTGTTCTTGTAACCCCTTATCAGTGCAGTAACCACGAAGATGACAAAGTCACGCTTGAACATGTCACCATTGTCTTGTCTCTCGACAATCATGTTTAGCATTTCAGTGGGTGTTGGGGTTCCCTTCTCTACTCCCCATCTCAGTCTCCATTCCCTGACCAAAGTGTTGAATCCTTCAGTCTCATTACTAGAAGTGCCCTCTATGATAGGGAGTTTGCCCCGCGGGAGTCCAAGTGTAGACTGTACATCATCCTCTGACAAACACAGCTCATCATCACCATCTCCAATTTCAATGGAGCATCGTTCTATGTCCATTTTCTTTAATATGTGCTTGATTAGCACACCATCACAATGAGTCAGCTTGATGTCCAGTAATGGTCCAAATCCTATATCCTTTACGGCTTGATGCTAATCCTCGGTTAAACTACTGACAAGGGTGAACAACTGCTTGGGAGTTGTTCGAACAGTAATTTGTTTTTGGTTTGTCTTCTACTACTTCCTTCCCCTTCTTTGTCCGTTTTGTTGCATGCTTCTTTCTCTATTTTTTTTGCCTGTCTTCTGTTTGTGGTTTTGACGTAGCTGCACTATCTCTCTTTCTCTTCCTTCTTTGTAAGGNTGATGATTATATACAGATGATGGAGGGAGAAGACCCGTACGCACCCGGTTATGCTCCCGAGGCTCCCACGCACCCAGATACTCCTATGGCTCCGTCGGCCCCTTTTGTCTCTTGCCCGGTTATGGACGAGGTCCAGGCTGCTTACGGCTTTTACCCCATAGAGCCGTTAGATGGTAGCGATCCCCTGGAGTTCATTGTGCACTACCCCTACCCTTGGGACCCTAGCCCTCGGGATGTTTGGGAGGAGTGGTCGATGGTCATAACCACTTATCGGTTTTTAGACCATATTACCTGGTATGAGGGGGAGTGGCACCTGGTTTGGGGAGAGTTCACTGGCCCCGTGTACCGCAGGCTTGACTAGACGTTGGATCTTTGGGAGTCTTTGGGAATTTTTTGGTGTACATATATTTTTTTTGTAGCCTCAGTGATGGCTAGGTATGACCAGTTGCGTCTAGGTGGAACCTTGTTGGTATTTTGGCCCGTGGGTCAATCTTATGTATGTATTTTTGCAACATTATATACTTTGCTTAATGAAGCTTCAGCAGTTGCTATGTATGAAAGTGTTAAGTACCTGTTGAGTGATTATTGTGATGAGAATAGTTCCTTTAGCCTGTGCACCTAGAGTGAGGTTTATCGCGGAATGATAGAACTCTCTCTCTAGGTGTGGCGGTAATGCCTCGGATGTACGGGAAGGTAGGTCCGGGGTGTTACAGAAGTTGACAAAAGTGTTCTTTATGATTTTAGCTGCTGAATTGTTGGTTCCAATTCCAGCCATGACTTCTCCAAACTCTACAATACTAGAACTTATGGTTTATCATTTAGTGGTTATGATCTAGGACTTATGGTTTAGTATTTAGGACTATGCATAGAGATATATAAGTGAATACACATAATGAATAACTACAATACACAGAATATTACTCAGTAATACACAGAATGTGAACATGAATACACAGAAACTTTCAACAGAGTACACATAAAATATACAGACTCAAGTAAGGCATTTTATTCAATAATTTATAGAATTATAAGAATAAGTTAGTATTGCATACCATTAGGAAAGTTGCAGGGCCACTGTATGACAAATCCTTGTTTGATTTACAGGTCTCTGCAGTGTCTAGCAGGCTCTTTATGGTGTAAGCACATCAATTCATTTCTTTGATTTTACTCACATCTTGTAGTGAGTATAGAATCCTGTAATTGCAGAAAGTGTTCTTGTAACCCCTTATCAGTGCAGTAACCACGAAGATGACAAAGTCACGCTTGAACATGTCACCATTGTCTTGTCTCTCGACAATCATGTTTAGCATTTCAGTGGGTGTTGGGGTTCCCTTCTCTACTCCCCATCTCAGTCTCCATTCCCTGACCAAAGTGTTGAATCCTTCAGTCTCATTACTAGAAGTGCCCTCTATGATAGGGAGTTTGCCCCGCGGGAGTCCAAGTGTAGACTGTACATCATCCTCTGACAAACACAGCTCATCATCACCATCTCCAATTTCAATGGAGCATCGTTCTATGTCCATTTTCTTTAATATGTGCTTGATTAGCACACCATCACAATGAGTCAGCTTGATGTCCAGTAATGGTCCAAATCCTATATCCTTTACGGCTTGATGCTAATCCTCGGTTAAACTACTGACAAGGGTGAACAACTGCTTGGGAGTTGTTCGAACAGTAATTTGTTTTTGGTTTGTCTTCTACTACTTCCTTCCCCTTCTTTGTCCGTTTTGTTGCATGCTTCTTTCTCTATTTTTTTTGCCTGTCTTCTGTTTGTGGTTTTGACGTAGCTGCACTATCTCTCTTTCTCTTCCTTCTTTGTAAGGCAGTTGCCAGGACTTGATCACTTTTATCAGAACTTGACATTGCTGTCACATAATAGAAAAGACAGAATTAACATGCTAGAATACAAAGAATGACATGCTACAATACACAAAGTCTTTAACACTAATACACAGAATCTAAGCCATAGTATCAATAACCTCAACACAACAATGTGGATAAAATGCTAGAATAAACAGAGTCAGTAAGAAGAATACACAAACACATTAACACGAATACACAAACTCATTAACAACAACACACAGAATATACTTCTCATTATTATCAATCACCAAGAATGTTGGAAACTTGGAATCAACAATGTGGGATGGTAACATTCTTGTATACACAGAATGATATGCTAAAATACACAAAGTCTTTAACACTAATACACAGAATCTAAGCCCTANTTGGATCTTTGGGAGTCTTTGGGAATTTTTTGGTGTACATATATTTTTTTTGTAGCCTCAGTGATGGCTAGGTATGACCAGTTGCGTCTAGGTGGAACCTTGTTGGTATTTTGGCCCGTGGGTCAATCTTATGTATGTATTTTTGCAACATTATATACTTTGCTTAATGAAGCTTCAGCAGTTGCTATGTATGAAAGTGTTAAGTACCTGTTGAGTGATTATTGTGATGAGAATAGTTCCTTTAGCCTGTGCACCTAGAGTGAGGTTTATCGCGGAATGATAGAACTCTCTCTCTAGGTGTGGCGGTAATGCCTCGGATGTACGGGAAGGTAGGTCCGGGGTGTTACAGAAGTTGACAAAAGTGTTCTTTATGATTTTAGCTGCTGAATTGTTGGTTCCAATTCCAGCCATGACTTCTCCAAACTCTACAATACTAGAACTTATGGTTTATCATTTAGTGGTTATGATCTAGGACTTATGGTTTAGTATTTAGGACTATGCATAGAGATATATAAGTGAATACACATAATGAATAACTACAATACACAGAATATTACTCAGTAATACACAGAATGTGAACATGAATACACAGAAACTTTCAACAGAGTACACATAAAATATACAGACTCAAGTAAGGCATTTTATTCAATAATTTATAGAATTATAAGAATAAGTTAGTATTGCATACCATTAGGAAAGTTGCAGGGCCACTGTATGACAAATCCTTGTTTGATTTACAGGTCTCTGCAGTGTCTAGCAGGCTCTTTATGGTGTAAGCACATCAATTCATTTCTTTGATTTTACTCACATCTTGTAGTGAGTATAGAATCCTGTAATTGCAGAAAGTGTTCTTGTAACCCCTTATCAGTGCAGTAACCACGAAGATGACAAAGTCACGCTTGAACATGTCACCATTGTCTTGTCTCTCGACAATCATGTTTAGCATTTCAGTGGGTGTTGGGGTTCCCTTCTCTACTCCCCATCTCAGTCTCCATTCCCTGACCAAAGTGTTGAATCCTTCAGTCTCATTACTAGAAGTGCCCTCTATGATAGGGAGTTTGCCCCGCGGGAGTCCAAGTGTAGACTGTACATCATCCTCTGACAAACACAGCTCATCATCACCATCTCCAATTTCAATGGAGCATCGTTCTATGTCCATTTTCTTTAATATGTGCTTGATTAGCACACCATCACAATGAGTCAGCTTGATGTCCAGTAATGGTCCAAATCCTATATCCTTTACGGCTTGATGCTAATCCTCGGTTAAACTACTGACAAGGGTGAACAACTGCTTGGGAGTTGTTCGAACAGTAATTTGTTTTTGGTTTGTCTTCTACTACTTCCTTCCCCTTCTTTGTCCGTTTTGTTGCATGCTTCTTTCTCTATTTTTTTTGCCTGTCTTCTGTTTGTGGTTTTGACGTAGCTGCACTATCTCTCTTTCTCTTCCTTCTTTGTAAGGCAGTTGCCAGGACTTGATCACTTTTATCAGAACTTGACATTGCTGTCACATAATAGAAAAGACAGAATTAACATGCTAGAATACAAAGAATGACATGCTACAATACACAAAGTCTTTAACACTAATACACAGAATCTAAGCCATAGTATCAATAACCTCAACACAACAATGTGGATAAAATGCTAGAATAAACAGAGTCAGTAAGAAGAATACACAAACACATTAACACGAATACACAAACTCATTAACAACAACACACAGAATATACTTCTCATTATTATCAATCACCAAGAATGTTGGAAACTTGGAATCAACAATGTGGGATGGTAACATTCTTGTATACACAGAATGATATGCTAAAATACACAAAGTCTTTAACACTAATACACAGAATCTAAGCCATAGTATCAATAACCTCAACACAACAATGTGGATAAAATGCTAGAATAAACAGAGTCAGTAAGAAGAATACACAAACACATTAACACGAATACACAAACTCATTAACAACAACACACAGAATATACTTCTCATTATTATCAATCACCAAGAATGTTGGAAACTTGGAATCAACAATGTGGGATGGTAACATTCTTGTATACACAGAATGATATGCTAAAATACACAAAGTCTTTAACACTAATACACAGAATCTAAGCCATAGTATCAATAACCTCAACACAACAATGTGGATAAAATGCTAGAATAAACAGAGTCAGTAAGAAGAATACACAAACACATTAACACGAATACACAAACTCATTAACAACAATACACAGAATATACTTCTCATTATTATCAATCACCAAGAATGTTGGAAACTTGGAATCAACAATGTGGGATGGTAACATTCTTGTATACACAGAATGATATGCTAAAATACACAAAGTCTTTAACACTAATACACAGAATCTAAGCCCTAGTTTCAATAACCCAAATTCAACAATGTGGATAAAATGCTAGAACACACAGAGTCAGGAAGAAGAATACACAAACACATTAACGCGAATACACAAACTCAATAACAATAATACACAGAATATACTTCTCATTATTATGAATCACCAAGAATGTTGGAAACTTGGAATCAACAATGTGGGATGGTAACATCCAAAAATGCAGACAATGACATGATATAATACACAGAGCCTTTAACAATAATACACAGAATCTAAGCCCTAGTATCAATAACCTAAAACAGATGTTTGATGAGGTTTAATACTGAAAATCAACAATGTGGATGATAAAATGCTATCATATTGAGAATCAGTAAATGTTCATGCTAGAATGCGAATGCAAATGCGTATGTGATATATATACAAACATTATGTTTTTTTTTTTTGCACAATGTCGTTGATCAACAATGTTTGTTAAATATTTACCTTTTAGTTCCGTGTGTTCTTGATAGTCGATGAAGATGTGTATTTGTTGTTGATCACTGCGTATTTGTACTGATGTTCTTGAGTTCTGGTGTGAATCGTTTGTGTTTTGCTTTGCTTGAGAGTGTTGCTTGCTTGGTGGAAGTGCAGCGGGAGTGTAGTGAGTGGAGCGCGAGAGTCGGGAGTCTTGTTAAGGAAGACTCATCGCTTATATATTTTAATTAAAAAAAAATAACGGTGATTGGATGGACTAAACGGCGTCCGTCCCATCACTTAGTGGAACGGCGCCGTTTAGTCCCACGGTGCACATTGCTATGTGCACCGTGGTGTAGGGTATAACAATTGCATATTATGTATTGATGGCCGTGTATATATACATATAAATGTTATTGTGCTACTGTGCTGTGTATATGTATATAATGTTTACAATAATAGTATATGTTGTAACTAGCATGTGTGTATATTTTATTTCTTGAGCAATGTAATTAGGAATTTAGTTAAAGTAATCCTTTTAATCAGGGGGAAATTAAAATGGGAAGGCCAAAAATTTGGGAAATTGGTTGTTATTAACAAATATATTTTAATAATAATATTTAATAATTATAGTAAGTAATTAAGAGGGAGGAACCTTGCACCATTCATCTTCCATAAGTTTTATTCTTCACGTGAACGTGAACGCCAGAGAGAGAAGAGAAAGGGTGAAAGAAAGAAAAAGAGAGAGGAGCAGTCCGATGGATGACGATGGACGACGCAGCAAGCCGACGTTCTTCCGGTGAGCGTCAGAAGTAACCAGCAGCCCCGGCCTCCTCTGTTCTTCCTTTCATCGATGGTGGCCTGGAGATGTGTTGCCGATGATGGACGGCAGCTAAGGCAGCGGCGGCGGAGGTCCGGGACCGGCGAAGCAGCGCCCTTCTCCTTCCTTTCCGGCGGTAATGGCGGTGGCGGCGGCATGGCTTGGTGAAGTCGACGCCGAAGTAATCTCCATTGTTGCTGCTGTTAACGTTGGTGACGGTGACGATGAAATCTTCGGTTGATGATGACGATTGTTGACGGTGGTGGCATGGTGGTTGGCGTTGGCGCAGATGGTGGTGGCTGCCGGCGGCGTGAGTTGTTGGTGATGATCGGCCGTCGTTGATGGTGAAGGTGGTGGCTGTCAACGGCGAATGGAATGGACGGCGATGGTGATGAGTGGTGAGCTTTAATTTGGTTCGGCAGTACTAGGTATAATTTAATTAATTAATTAATTAATAATAATAGTGATAAGATGATAAGTTGATGAAAATGGCGAAATGTGTTGCTGGATGTTGTTGAATCGATGATGATGAGGAATTGATTATGATAATGATCGACAGTCATGATTCGACAATAATATGGTTAATAATAATAATAATAAAAATAATGGTATTAATAGTGTAGATAATGATTTTAATTTACAATTTGTTTTATCAAAGGTGCTTGTAGCTCAATGGTTTGAGTATGTGTTATTGCTTAGAAGATTACAAGTTCAAATTCAGTTTTGAGCATATTTTCGTAGATGATGGACTATTGGCTCATAGGTAAGTCTTATGTAGACCTGGCAATTCGTGTATACGGGTTCGTGGGTCGACACGATAACGACACGAACACGATAAGGCTAAACACAAACACGACACATTAAGGTTAACGGGTTCAAAATTGTAACAACACGATTTGTTAACGGGTTGACACGATAGACACGTTTTGTTAACGAGTTTCGGATCGTGTCGACACGATATGACACGAAACCCGTTTAAACCCGCTAAATCTATTGATATATTAAAAAATAAAATTTAAAGTTAAATTATATATATATTAAAAAAAAAAGAAATAAAACATACAATCCAATCCATTAAACAAACCTAAAAAATATTCAATTTATAACATTCATAAAATTATAAAATAACATCCAAAAATCATAATTAAAGAAGTCCATACTAGTTTTTAGAATAAAATTGAGCACAATAAACATTCAAATTTCATATTGTTGAACATCAATAATTGATGTATGATCTTGGCCTAATGTAGTAAATTCATTCTTAATCATGTTCATGATATATTTTGAAAAGACAATAGTTCTTACCTAAATGACAATGGTTCTTAGCGGGTTCTAAACAGGTCTATGTAAACGGGTTAACACGATAATATTAACGGGTTAAACGAGTTCTTAATAGGTTTAACGGGTTGACCTGTTAAGACATGAAAACATAACGCGTTCTTAACGGGTCAACCCGTTAACGACCCGGGACATGTTAAGGCTAAACACTAACCCGTTATTTTCGTGTCTGGTTTCGTGTCGTGTTAACGGGTCGTGTCGATAATTGCCAGGTCTAGTCTTATGTCTACTCAAAAGTTTATTTACCCTGAAACAAAATTATTTAATATGTGCTTCCGTGGTATTATATACATAAATCTATAGAAAATAGATTTATTATAATTATTGAATAAATTGGTAGTTGATGAAATTGTGAGGACATGACTTATGAAAATTATTTGACTCATGTAGTCATTAAATTATTTGATACGTGCTTATGTGGTATTGCATGTAAATTTATTGAAATGGGTTTAGTATTATTATTATTGAATAATTATATAATTATTGAATGATTCATGATATTATAATGATTATTATGAATTTACATGATTTGTGGAATTAAGTGAAATATTATGAAATATGTGAAATGATTGAGTATATGCATATTATTGATATTTGTGGTATTTCATAAACTTATCATAATTATTGAAATTATTATGTTTAGTAAATTTATATTATTTATTGAAATTATGGACTTTTGCGAAAGTCATAAATTTTGAATTTATGGTGAAATAGTGAAAATATGAATTTTTGTGAAAATATGAATTATTGTGAAAATTATGAATATTGACGAAATTATTGTGAGAGTATGAATTATTGAACAAAAAAAAAATTATGAATTGTTGTGAAATTGAAAATTTATGTTGAAACTAATATTTATTAGTGAAAACATGATTTATGGTTATGGTGAAATTACGAAATTATTGTGTTTTGATTGTATATGTGGATTATTTTAGAAATTGTGATATGGGAGTACATAATATTTGTACTTATGATTTTTTTTGGTGAATTTATGATAATTAATGAAGTATTATATTTATTGAGATTATGATAATTGATATTTAGTGCTAATATGCAAAGTAATGAAACAAATGATTTTGAGAGCCTAAGGGCTATATTTTATTTCATAAAATATTTTGGAAACTTATGGAAGATATGTAACTTGGAAATTGTGGAGTATTCAGTTGTATGCTGAATACTAGGGCTATGCCCTGTTGTGGAGTGGTTAGGGTAAACCTACCACTAGGGTTCATACCCTGTTTGCGGAGTATTCGGTAGGAACAATCCCCGGATACTAGGGCATTTATTGTCCTGTTGATTTGAGGAGTGGTTAGGTTATGCCTACCACTAGGGTCTTTGTACCCTGTTTTGAGGAGTATTTGGTAGGAAAAATCCCTGAATACTAGGGCTAGTAACTTCCCGGTGAGGCTTGTAATCCTCACTCGGGGGTGTGCACACTTAAGGTTAGAGTCCTGTTTCCATTAGAAATGGGAAATATGTGGAGTGTTCGGGTGTGTGGAAAGCACCGTTCACTAGGGCCTAAGAATAAAGGACCCTGTCCCATTTATTTGTGATTGATATGCTTCCATATGTATTTTATAGTATGCAAGTATGGTACAAAGTTAAGTTTTTAAGAAATTTGAGAATATGACTTTTGAGAAGTATATTATGGTAAATAAAGGATTAAATCCTATTATTTATGAAAGAGGAAAAAATGTGGATATTATGGAATATTATGTGGAGTTAAATAATTATTTATGTGAGTGAATTGGTATTGGATTTCTATTATTTATGAAAATGATAAGTTGTGAAAGTATAATAGCTTATGAGGAATTAAATGATTATTTGATTATTATTGATTATGAAATGTTATATGAAATTAGAATCCATGATAAATTGATTGAATTGAGAATGAGTATATTCTAACGGATTAAAAATGATTATGTGGAAGAGTATAAAATATTGTATGGGGTTAATGTGGTATTATATGCTCCAATGTGCTCCAAGATGTTATGTGCAAAAATGTTTTACAGGGTGGAGTAAGTCTTACCCGCCGTCGTGTTGATATTGTTTTTCCCCTCTTTAGTTATTTTGCAGGTTTGGATTACATGGCATTGAGTATGAGAGCGAATCGTGATATAAAAGACTATTAGAAATCAATCATTGTATTAGTAAAAATTGTGATGGTTTTTTTAGTTATGTAGTTTTAGCCTGTGCGTTTGAGTATGAGATACTTGAATGTGGCAACGCCCCTCTTTCCTGTTTATTTTAAAGCTTCCGCTATTGTAAAAGTTATTCGTAATAAAAAAAAATTACCTGTATTTTCTTAAGTGGAAAAAGTGGGGTGTTACAACAATCTTGCTTGTATGTAGGGTTTAAGGAATGAAAGAGATAGTGAAAGTCTTTTGCAGGAGAAGGGAAAGAGGCTAGGGAATTATTAAAATAGAACATGGGCTCATCCATAAGGGATGGGCTAGCCAATTAAATATTAATTCAATTAATATAAGACATGGTCCTTCAAAGATTGGGTCATTTAAATATTTAATTTACCATAAGGGATGAAAAGACACAAGTGGAAATCCCTTACAAAATTAAATCAAAGAATTGAGCCTCCTTAATCAATTAAATAAATTAAAATATGAAATATATCTCTATTTAGAGAAACGGAGCCCAATTAATAAAATTAACCACACTATAGGAATAATTACCGGGGTTCAAGGCATGATTTAAATTCGAGGTATCATAGCAGCTTTCTTTACCTCATCACTCGAGGCACTTCGCCCCAAACCAGAAGCTTCTGCATTAGTGATCTTGTATGCTTCGGCGGTCGGGGACATCATACCCTCACTAATCGAGTGGTCCCTGCAAAATAAGGAAGAGAAAAACTCAGTAATGTGATTAGAAAGGCTTCTTCTTGATTAAGGGTCTCATTAAGATCTCCAATAAGCCTTTTTCCAGGTTCTGTAACCCCCTCGAAGAGTGATAGTTGATGTCCATTTGAATTTTCCAAATTCGGTTCTCAAGCTTTCGTTTATGATTGTGAATATTGCCAAACACATTTTTGTTCCAGATTAAGTTCTTCTTGGAGATATTATCAAGAATGTCAACAATGTTTCTCGTTGTGTCACGAGTGGCATCTTTCCATATGTCACCATAATCCCTTCTTGATAACCAAGCCGCTTCAAAACGAGATGGACGAAGGTTCCTTTCAGGAGGTGAACCGACTTCAGTAATGACCATCACGGGGTTATGGTTTGAGTGAAACCTGGGAAGAATAACTACCTTAGCCTCTGGAAAAGCAAGTTGGGTGTTTAAGTTCCAGAAGGCTCTATCGAGCTTACGCATTTGAATCACCCTACTACCTACAAGCCGACACCATGTGAACGATGGACCTGAAACCCCCTGGTTCTAACAGCCCACAATTGCTAAAAGCCTCCACAAATCTATGGATGTTATTGTTGTTGAATGTTTTACTTACCCCCAGTTCATCGCTAGATGCAATGTCGTTGAAGTCCTCGAGGACAATCCAAGGGTTCTGAATGGTGTCTCCAAAAGTTTTACATTCCTCCTAGAATCTAATTTTGGCCATAAGATTCGGCCTAACATAGGAGAAAGTTGTAAAACAATCAATAAACCCTATTTTTCATTTTGCATGGATGGCTTGGGACAAATGGTCAATCATGTCAAGAGCTATCTGATCCCATTTCCAAAATAACAGAAGGCCACCTGCAAAACCCAAAGGCTCAACCATAAAATGGTTAGTAAACCCTAGACTATGAACCAAATTAATCATATTGTCCGCCCTGGACGAGCGAATTTCGAGCAGACACACGACATCCGCCTTGGTTGAGGTCAGGAGATGCTTAACATGCTTCCTAAACCTACCATTGACGATGCCCCTGCAGTTCTACATAATAATCTTCATGGAGAAACCGTGGTAGCTGGGGAAGTTTGACAACCGCCTTCCCTAAGTGTGGAGTCATCAGAATTAGAGGTCCTATTCAACGCAGCTTGATCTGCTGCTAGTGAAGTTTCTCCGTTACCACCCCCGCCGAATTGGAAAAGGTTCGTAGAGGAGTTTTGTCCCATCCAGATATCATTAACACAGTAATAAGGCGGTAACCCCGGCCACCTCGTCCGCCCCCTCGGCTCGAACCACGACCTTGTGAATGGCGAGTGCTCATCTGCTTTGGTTGCTGCATCGACCTAGGCAGGTTGTTAAAGACAGGATCCGCTGCCTGCATGTTACTTTTCGTAGGAGATTGCTGCAACCTTCTTTCCATACCAGCCTACGGAGAAACACGCGAATTATTAACCTTCGAATGCATGGTAGCCGGGGAGTAGCTTATTGGTAATAATGGTGAATTGGTGATTAGCGTTAATGATGATGCTATGACGTTATTGTTAAAAATTAGATTAATGATGAAGCTTAATCATGATTATGGTGAGTTAGTGATGAATTAATTATTAATAATTATAGAATTATATAGTGATTTATTGAAGAAGAAGTTTATTAAATAATTAAATAAGGACTATGGGTAACGATTAGTTGCTGATGATGATGATTTAAAATAGTGCTAATGATGTGGTTATGATAAAATGATGATTGGACTAATTATGGATTCTATTGATTGATGGACTAATTAGGAGTTAGGGATATTAGGTCATAATTATGGATTATGGATGATAATGATAAGTAGGAAATTGTGGTGATACTTATGAATTATGAAACATTAGGATGGTGGTATGGTTTAATGACAATATTATAAGGATGGTTGAAGGATATATAATTGGATAGTGATGGTAATAATGTTACCACTTGTACAAAAAGGGTCATCTGCGTCCGGAGTTATGGACTATTTACGCCCGGAAAACTCCGGACGCATATGCCACAGACGCAATTAGTCAGGATTTTTTGTGTCTAGAGTTGCCCGAACGCAGATAGTCAACCATATGCGTCCGGAATTGGGCAGTTTCGGACGCAGATGAATTTTTTATTTTTATTTTTTAAATAGACCATCTGCATCCGAAACTGGGATAGTCATTTAAAAAAAAAAATTAATGTTTTCATGTACATTCCAGCAACCTCACATAAAAAATATTTATTTGCTATATATACAACCACCTACAACCCTCATCATACATTAGAGTAATGGTGATTATTTGTTAAGGATGGTTGTTAAAATAAATAAGGATTATTCATGATTATGGACTATCAGTTAATTGAATGATTGGTGATGATGGACTAATCATTAGATGATGATGATGATGGTATAAAAATATGGATTAATGGTATGTAGCAAAAATGACTGATGGTGAGTGTACAAGTGTGAAATGTCGTTCCTTTGAGGATTGGGGGTTATGACACGCAATATGTAATCACAAAACTAGGCACTAACATAAGGAAATCAACAAGAAGCTAAGCAAACGACAACAAGGTATAACAAACTCATATAAACAATAGATAAATATAAAATAAAGAAATAGGACTCAAGTTAGGGCATTACCATCTAGATGCTTTAACACTTAAGTTTGGGTGAAGAACATTTTACCTAGGTTCTTGAGGCAAGCACAAAGAAATTCAAGTTTCCACAAGGATTAGAATAAAGATTGGCCCACTCCCGTGGTGTATCAACCCAAGTTCTTGAAGAACAAAAGTTATTTAAGCCCCAATCTACCCCTATTTCCATAGAAGGGAAATTGAGTTCGAGAGTGGGAAGGCTCAAGTCTTCCATCCAATTCCCATCAAGATGAAAGACTTTCCAAACACAAACAACAATTGCTATGTATCAACTATTGCAAGATAGATTAAAGACCCAACTCAAACACATGAACCCTAGGTTGGGGTTCGTCGCCTTTTTCACAATAATAACAACTTAAGCATCAAAATAGATAATACAATCCTAACTCAAGCCCATAAACTAATTACTCATGATTAAATATCATAAAGAACACAAAAACACAAGTAATAAACATAAATCTTGCAAAAGAAAAGAGATAAGGGAAAGAAAGCTTCTCTATTGAAATAAGTGGTGGAATCTTGAAATCCAAGCTTCAAATCCAAGATTACAAGCTCCAAAAGTGTTTAAAAAAAACATAGATCTAAGCCTAATCTAACCTAAAAATATTAAAGGGAGTAAATGAGAGTGTCTAGGGTTCAACCATGGGTCAAAACCGAGTTCAAAATGCTCAAAACGAGCTTAAATATACACAGAATAGGTGCGAAGCCATTTCGGTGCCCATTTCATTTTGGCCGAATTACAGTGCATTTCTCACTGTGTAAGCAGAATTCTGTGACTTTTCTTTGACTTCTAGTCTATTTTTCACCCTCAAAACCATTTCATTATCCTTTGTAGTCTTCAACAAAGTTGTAGCCCTTCAAGTTGGCTTTCAAATAGCGCAAGAATCACCTCAATTGGACATTCCTATGCTGAGATATGGTTAAAATACCAAATAGTGGCAGATTTGCACGAAATCTGTAAGTTTGGACGATTTTGACCCATTTGGCTTCCTTTTTAAGCTTTAATGTCTTCATGATAGTTGTAGCACTTCGAGCCTTTGTTCCAATGGAATAAGAATCACTCAATTTGGATATTTATAGGCCTAGATATCGTTCAATCACTAAGACGTCAATGTGCAGAAATTTCAACATCTTTACCTTTTACTTCTCTTTTGTTTTAGTTTGTCCAAATGACCAATACCATTGAAAATACAACTCTTAGGCTCCCTTGGAAGTGTTGCACCCATCTCCATAGCTTTTCATTGACTCCCATTGACTCCAAATGCATCCAAAATGAATGAAAATACTCATCTTAGCTTCCAATGCTTTCCAACTCATACTCCTTGCAAAATAACACAAATAAGCACTCTCATAAAATTTGGAATGATCTAAAAGAAAAATGACTTAGTGAAAGGGAGAAAAATACAAACAAATAAGCACTTATCAATTAATACTATTATTATTCATAATAATAGCATAATAATAGCATTGGTAAGTGAATGAAGATTTAATTAGTTCGCAGATTCGCTATTGAAGTGACTAGTCAAAAGAGTTGATCCTTAGATCGATTGCTTACTTTTGGAGCTTAGCTTGAGGTAAGTTTCTATATCTGTCAAAACTACTTTGCCCTATCAAATGTGATATTTATCTATTTGTGTCCTTAAACTGTTTTGAAAATGTATTTGCGTTTAAAGAGGTGATAAATAGTTAAATGTGTACATTTTGATATTGACATGTGATTTACAAATCTATGAATGTGTGTATATCTATATTGGGAATCTTATGGAAAATTATATGAGTTGAAATTATATTTTTGTATACTATAAATACTATTTTAGAAAGTATGGATATTGATGGGTGATACATACCTTATGTTAATTTAAAAACTATATTTGAATAGCTTGTGGGCAGTGGAAATACCTATGAAAACTTTTTTTGAAAGATTATTACGATCTTGGAAGAATTATATAAAAATGTACTTATTTTGGAGGTTGATCTCTTTCTGTGTTTGATTGTGACGTGAATTGTCATGAGGGCTAAGTCCCAATTTTGGAATTAAACCTAGTAGAAATCATCTTAGGTTAGCATTTGGGGGGTAACTTGGTAGAAATCATCTTGGGTTACTAGGGCTGGTTTACTACCCGTTGGGTTTGAAATCCCAATTAGGGGGTGTGCACACTTAAGGTAGTGATCATGTTTCCACCTGTGGTAAAGTGGGGGTTGTGTTGTGTTCAGTAGAGGGTTGTTGTTCACTTAGGGTTTCATTGAGGTGATGACCCTACCCCACTATTGTAATATTGAAATGGAGATTGATTATGATTGGGATACCTCTACCTAGTTATTATAATTTATTGATATTTGAAAAAAAAATGATGATTTGAAGTCCTTCCTATCTATAATTATTGACATATATGTTTTTGAGAATGACTTATGAGAAAGTCTAAACTAGAAATGATTACTCAAGAATTTCTACACTGCTTCAAACGTATTTAATATTATACTTGAGAAAGTGTATATCTTACTTACCTTTGGTGTTGAGTTAAACATTTTGAAAACTACTATCTTTGATGGAAAGTCCTTTTGAAAATACTCCATTAAGCTTTTGGCTAAATGATTTCTATAATACGATCTACTTAAGTATCAAAATCTATTTATACGGTATATATATTTTCCAAACTATAAATGTATTATTTTTCAGGGCGGAGTAGAGCTTACTTAGTATTTTATGTTAATTCTATTAGTTTGTGTTTTCCAAACCTTGTTATTTTCAGGACTTGATATATGTGACTCATTTTGAGAGCGCGACGTAGAGCTAGTTGCCTTGGAGGTAGCTTTGGTATAATGGTTTAGTTAGGATCTAAATTTTTGTATTATAGTTGATTTGTAATTCAATTAGTGAATTGTTGTACTATGGATTATAGTTAGAACCTTTGTAGCTTGTGCATTTGGGTTTAATGATTTGGCTCGAACCTAGCATGACACCCCATAGTTTAAGTTTTGATTTTTCTTCTACATTTATTTTCAGTATGGTTAGTAAGAGAGATTGTTTATTTATGCTTTATTCCTATATTAGAATTTGGGGGTGTTACACGTGGACATCCTTGTGGACTAGGCAAAATTGGCTATTTCTACTCCTTAGCTCAAGATGTCATGCTTCGGCCTTTTGCATTTCCAAGAACCTACAAATTGGGGCTGAAAACCACAAAACCTACCATCTAAAAACCATAAACCTTACAAGCTACAAAATGCAAAAACCTACAAACTACCAAAATAAAATTTTCAAAGCAACAACAATAATAAAAAAAATAAAGCAAGAAAACATCATGGGTTGACTCCCAAGTAGCGCCACGTTTAACGTTTTTAGCTCGACGGGATTGGTATTCTTTTTCAACAAGTTTCATCTTTTTTTCTCAACTCTTTTGCTCTTTTCCATCATTTTTTCTTTCTCTTGCTTTTTATTTCGCTCTTTTCTTGTTCCTCAATCTTTTACTTCAACAATTTTTTTTATCTTTTCTTTTCTCTCAACCAACTTCCCCCTCTCACATTCTTTTCTCTCATTTCTTTTTTCATCATTCTTCCTCCCATGGTTCCAAAGTACACACATGTTCCATTTCTTTGACTTGTTTCGTGCCATAATATCTTTTCACTTGTTGGCCATTAACCTTGAAATTTATCTCGTGTTTTCCAGTCATCGAACCTGCTAAGATCAAAGAGAAGGTGTCTCGACAACATGCTGTCCATTTTTAAAATTTATCTCGTGCTTTGAAAATATTTTCAAAAGATTTTTCAAAGAAGGATCTCTAGGCAATATAAACAAAGGTTTATATCGATCAGAGAACTTGCTCTGATACCAATTGTTGGTCCCAAGGGGATGGGGTACAAGTCTAGAGGGGGGGG
>NC_044919.1:6187534-6190453 GCF_003576645.1 Ipomoea triloba | reverse complement strand
TTGGTATCAGAGCATGGTTTTGAGGTCCTTACTTTGGGCAATAGAATGAGTTAGGCTCTGTCGCAAGTTAGTATAAGAGCCTATGATTCGAGTCAGCCTAGGGTTCGAGTCAGTTTAAGTTGACCTTGTTGGAGTTGGAGGAGCTGGGCCGGAGGCCGGACAGAGAACGGGGTACCTTGCCATTCGTGTATAATATGTGATTTAATTGTTGCGTAGTATAATTACTATTGTAACACCCCAATTTTCAACTCTTACATTTATTACAAAATCCGTAATAAAACGCTGCGGAAGCTTACATCATATCAACAGAAAACCGGGTGCTACCGCCACACCTAGAGTGAATTCTATCACCTCTTTGACAAACTCCACTCTAAGTGCACAGGCTAAACTTACAACATTAATAACAATCCCTGTCTACATCAAAGAGTAGACCTCAACCTGTACTTCCCTTCTATTCCGAGCTCATCGGCTACAGGGGCCCACACTAATCTGCAACTGATAAGAAACACATTGAAGTGCAGTTAGCGCGACGGCTAAGTAAGGAAATCCGATGTCACTCAAAAGTAGACAAAGGTTTGAAAACATAATCATTTGGAAAATAGTATATCGTTCAGTGAATCAAAATCCACTCGTCTCGTAAGACAAAATCATTTCTTTCTCAAAGACGTTACAGAGTAACTCTTTACTCATTTTTAAAACTTCCTTAGTTTCATATAGTAAGAGTGAGGCCTACAACCTCGGGCCATGGCACTCCAACCCTCCCGTAGGTTCCTCCCTTATCCCAACCCCGGGCCGTGGCACTCAAGCCTTCCCGTGGGCACCTCTCCTTATTCCAACATGACGACATAACGGCGAATAGACTTCGCTCTAACAATATAACGACCACTGGGCAAGGGCACTTAAAGCCACCCGTGGGTCAATCAAGGTCCTCCTCAACTTACTTTAGAAACTACGGTTTTGAAAACATGATTCTTCCTTCAATTTTTCTTACTCAAATCATTTCTTTTGGACATATTTCACCAATGAGTCCAATATTTGAAATCAGCTACCTCTTTAGCCCCTGAAGGATTTTCAAACATCATTTTCTCAAACAATAAGGTTTTGACAACCTTTATATCAAAATAGCATACGTTTTTCAACGTAAGTTTTCATAAGCATTTTTGGATACGCTTCATATGTCCATCTCATACTTAAAATCAACCAACATCCTTAACTATCGTCCTCAACAACTTCCACTATGATCAACACCATTAGATCATAACTTGAGGATATCGTACATCCAAACATATATAAATTCTAATAGGGAAGGTCATTGCCTAACCATAACCCAAAAACATCCAACAACTACTTTCTCAAGATTCACCACATACAACCTTTATCTCAACATTTCCATATGACAATTTCCTCAATACACATCATAATAATATCTTTATCTAACTTTATCACCATTAACTCACTAACTACCTCACAATTATCATTAACACATCCATAATCACACTAAGCATAATTCAGAAAATTCAGCTTGGCGCAGTCCGAAGGATTGAGCCGGTAAAAATAGTTCCCGAACTCTTTTTCACTTGAAATTTTTATGGTAGAATCCCAACTTATAGTACTTGATGTCCATAAAAAGTTTTGGTCATTTTGGTCCGCGAATAAACACAGAAAATTCCATCTTTGCCCTTGGCAGTGTGCTGTCCNGGCCCACACTAATCTGCAACTGATAAGAAACACATTGAAGTGCAGTTAGCGCGACGGCTAAGTAAGGAAATCCGATGTCACTCAAAAGTAGACAAAGGTTTGAAAACATAATCATTTGGAAAATAGTATATCGTTCAGTGAATCAAAATCCACTCGTCTCGTAAGACAAAATCATTTCTTTCTCAAAGACGTTACAGAGTAACTCTTTACTCATTTTTAAAACTTCCTTAGTTTCATATAGTAAGAGTGAGGCCTACAACCTCGGGCCATGGCACTCCAACCCTCCCGTAGGTTCCTCCCTTATCCCAACCCCGGGCCGTGGCACTCAAGCCTTCCCGTGGGCACCTCTCCTTATTCCAACATGACGACATAACGGCGAATAGACTTCGCTCTAACAATATAACGACCACTGGGCAAGGGCACTTAAAGCCACCCGTGGGTCAATCAAGGTCCTCCTCAACTTACTTTAGAAACTACGGTTTTGAAAACATGATTCTTCCTTCAATTTTTCTTACTCAAATCATTTCTTTTGGACATATTTCACCAATGAGTCCAATATTTGAAATCAGCTACCTCTTTAGCCCCTGAAGGATTTTCAAACATCATTTTCTCAAACAATAAGGTTTTGACAACCTTTATATCAAAATAGCATACGTTTTTCAACGTAAGTTTTCATAAGCATTTTTGGATACGCTTCATATGTCCATCTCATACTTAAAATCAACCAACATCCTTAACTATCGTCCTCAACAACTTCCACTATGATCAACACCATTAGATCATAACTTGAGGATATCGTACATCCAAACATATATAAATTCTAATAGGGAAGGTCATTGCCTAACCATAACCCAAAAACATCCAACAACTACTTTCTCAAGATTCACCACATACAACCTTTATCTCAACATTTCCATATGACAATTTCCTCAATACACATCATAATAATATCTTTATCTAACTTTATCACCATTAACTCACTAACTACCTCACAATTATCATTAACACATCCATAATCACACTAAGCATAATTCAGAAAATTCAGCTTGGCGCAGTCCGAAGGATTGAGCCGGTAAAAATAGTTCCCGAACTCTTTTTCACTTGAAATTTTTATGGTAGGATCCCAACTTATAGTACTTGATGTCCATAAATAGTTTTGGTCATTTTGGTCCGCGAATAAACACAGAAAATTCCATCTTTGCCCTTGGCAGTGTGCTGTCC
>NC_044919.1:6172669-6186916 GCF_003576645.1 Ipomoea triloba | reverse complement strand
TTTCCTAGGACAAACAAGTCCAAATACTAGTTCCTAAAAATTTTACGGTTCGTGACCGGTACGTAGGTTCGCAGCTTAATAACAACTATACTCACTTATAAAAATTCTTTTGAAATATCTGAAGATCATAACTTAGGAATGTCAACGCCTTAGGATAATGTTAATAAAATACGGGGTATTACAAATAAGACCGACGTTGGATTAGTGCACCTTCTTTCCGTTTGTTGTGGAATTCTGATGTGGCATCCACTTCTGGCACCTCCTTAATATTTTATCTCCATGATATTCTTCTTCTCCAAACTTTAAGTATGCTTCCTGACCGTCATACAGCATTGCTGGAGAAGTGTCAGTTTATCGAGACCAAGGTTGATGTCTCGATTGTTTGATGTTTCGAATCCAAGTGTCGAGAGCTCTACCTCTCGAACTCTGCTTATGTCTCGAGACTTAGTTGATGTCTCGCAGACCCTTATTCCTCCAGAGTTGTCCCGTGCCTTCTTCTGATTTGTCTATAGGATTACAACACGAGACTTCTAAGATGTTCAAACAAATTTACCTCAAGCTTAAATATTTTCCGAGTTGAGCTCAAAGTTACCCGGTTGTATTTTCGCTCTTGGTTTACTTGTCGAACTTACAACGTTTTGCCTATGTGTCGAGACTTGGGAATTTCTACTCAACAGTTGGTATCATCAAAACCTATTACATGATGTTCCTAACAATTTCCCCCTTTTTGATGATGCCAACACTTATACTTACTCTATATGGCTGATTTGATAGAAAGAATTAACATAGATTTTATTTTTCAGCGCATATGGTAAGTTTGACAAATACTCTACTAAAACATGAATAGTAGTACTCACGCAGCACCCCCAGCAAAAGATATATATGATTATACAAGGGAATGTTTACAAAGCAGAGTTTAGAAGAAAAGTTTAAAAGAAATAAGACCAAGAACAACATAAACAGCAATACATTGGAATAAGATGGAGTTTGGACCACGAGAGCTTACTTCTTGTTGGCTTTCCTCTTCTTGTTNTTCATACAAGTTTACTTCAAGCTAAAATATTTTCCGAGTTGAGCTCAAAGTTACCCGGTTGTATTTTCGCTCTTGGTTTACTTGTCGAACTTACAACGTTTTGCCTATGTGTCGAGACTTGGGAATTTCTACTCAACAGTTGGTATCATCAAAACCTATTACATGATGTTCCTAACAATTTCCCCCTTTTTGATGATGCCAACACTTATACTTACTCTATATGGCTGATTTGATAGAAAGAATTAACATAGATTTTATTTTTCAGCGCATATGGTAAGTTTGACAAATACTCTACTAAAACATGAATAGTAGTACTCACGCAGCACCCCCAGCAAAAGATATATATGATTATACAAGGGAATGTTTACAAAGCAGAGTTTAGAAGAAAAGTTTAAAAGAAATAAGACCAAGAACAACATAAACAGCAATACATTGGAATAAGATGGAGTTTGGACCACGAGAGCTTACTTCTTGTTGGCTTTCCTCTTCTTGTTGATGGCTTCTCGTGTCTTGATGGGGTCTTTCGGATTTACCAGGCTTATGTATTCATCCGTAACATCTAGATGCCTGTAGTTCCTGTAAGCTTCCCCCACGAACTCACCATCAATTACTCCATCTTTCCACCAGGCAATGCATTCTTCTGGAGACATATTGCTGTGTGTAGATATTCCAGTGATTTTCAGAAGCTTGAATATCTCCAGAGTCAGAATTTGTTCAGTGTCTTCTCTGTTCCCAAACTTAAAGTTTGTCATGAGAGCATCTATCTTCCTTTCTTCTTCTGACTGTTGTTCTTGTCTTTTTCTTCTTCTTTCTCTGTCCTCTTCTCTCCTTCTCTCCATTTCCAGTGTACGCTGGACCCTTAGGTTTTCTGCTCGTTTAGCATCCTCCACTGCTTTGCTCATAATTCTTGGTATTTTCGGAGGAGGTCCAGCTGGTTCACTTGCTGCCCTTTTCTTGCCTGTTGTATTTTCCCCCTTCTTTTTTCCCTTTATTTTCCCCCTTGTTGGCATCATCAGCACGGGAAAGAAGGATAGACATACCTTCGAAGATTGCTTGAAGTTGGGCAGGCACTTGGTTCGACAGGTCATCAAGTATGGCTTTCATTACATCCTGTCGAAGTTCACTGGAATGTTGGAAGGCTCGAAGCTCCGCTCGCATCTCGGCTAATTCAGCCCTCGCACTTGCAGCCTCTGCTCGAGCTACAGCAGCTTCATCAGTGGCTTTCCGTGCTACATCCTCAGCCCATACTGTCTGTTCGAGAAGTTCGGCATGACGGCCTTGGGATTTACTTGTGCCAGCAGCAGGCATTGCAGCATTGCGGACAATAGCGAGTATTCTTTCGAGCTGAGCCATCTTCTGAGATTGATCAGCCATGAATTGACGCACTTCGCCAATGAAGACTTCTTCGGCCTTTTGATCATAGTCAGAAGTAGGAGTACGAGAAGAGAATCGATAGGTACCTTTCGTTGGAGGGGACTTGGGTGCTTCCAGATTTCCACCCTTAACTTGCAGTTGCAAGTCCATCTCTCGGTTAAGTGTCTGAGGAGCCACAGGGACACCGGGTTCAGAGCTCGAAGGTAGCTCCATGTCAGGCGCTTCCCGGTGTCCACCTGAGGGATGGATCACTTCTTGCTCTTCACCTCTCGAACCTGGAGCCTCAGCTTCAGCAACTGTGGAGATTGGATCAGCCGGGGAGAGTTCTTCGGTATTGGACGCTTCCCTGTTTCCATCCAATAGAAGTTCCCCCTCAGCATCACTTCTCGAATCAGTGCTGGGAACTTGGTCATCTGCTGGTGAGGTTGGAGACGAGGTGTCGACAGGTGCTTCCCGGTTTCCACCTTCGTTGGTCGCATCGTCCTCCTCAGTACTTCTCGAACCAGCAGGACTTGGGGCAATCTGCTCTAAGTGCTCATTGGACTGCATTTCGGTCCGCTCCGATGAGTCTGGAATGACAATTATTTCAGGAGCAGTAGGAAAACCCGGCAGTGTGAGCAACGGAACTTCACCCTCTCGAACTATCTGAGCTTCATCGTTGTCAATCGAGGGTGTGGACGCAGGTGGCGACAAAAGTAGAACGGTGTTGGGTGCCACTTGAAGTGCTTCAGAGGTCTCGGATTCACCTCTCGAAGCTTCTACCTGTTCGTCCAGAGCAGAGTTACTGACTTGGGACAATGGGATTGCGGCTGTTGCAATGTCATCGTAAGCAACCCCAGAGGTCTCTCCTGGACCTCTCGTGAATTCAATGTTTTGTCCCAAGGATATGGCAGTGGCGAGCCTGATATCTTCTTGAAATTGGGCATCAAGTTCTGGATCCTCCTCAGGCTCAACCTCGGTTTCTTCAGCTATGCCTTTACCCTTATCAGATCTTCCACTGTTCAGCTTAAACACTCTAGTTTCGTGGGCAAGGTCTAGGAGATGATGAGCTGGGATCTCTGAGATACTCAACCACTGGAGTGCAAACCGTTCTTCTGCCTCCATCTCAGCTGCTTGGGCCATCAGTTGAGTGAAAGGACTGGTTCTCCAGTTGATCCACCTGATCACCGTAGAGAAGTCATCAAGAATAGGTGCTTCCACTTCCAACTGAGTAGTGATCTCTTCTTCTTCATCATTCTGTCCGTCAGACAGAACCTCTGTAGTAGTGATCTCTCGACCATTATCCTAGAGATCATATTCCAATCTGACATCTGCTATTACTTGAGCAACTGATCTATCAATCTGAGCAGATTCAGTGGGTGTCAACTCAACATTCAGAACACTTTGCACTGGGTCCCTGACCACAATGCCCTGATCATCAGCAGCTACCATGTAATCCTGAGCTTCAGCTGGTGGAACATCTATCTCTCGAACCACCTGTCGTGGTTCTTCTGTATCCCCCTGTACTGGAACACTGATCCCAGTACCTTCAACCTCTCGAACCTCCTCTCGAGGTTCAAACATAGATTCACCAGTACCCTCAGTATCATTATCAACATGAAGATCATCACAGAAATCTCTTGACAAGGACCTGGTAGAGGGCACTCTCTCAACCTCAGTGGCCAGTGTAGCCTGAGGTTCACCCTGGGCTTGAGCCCTGTCCTCGAAGGGTACTTGTATTACCGACGGTGTCACCTCTCGAACCTGGGTGACAGCAATATTTTTGGCCCTTTTGGCTCTCAAAGCAACTCTCTGAATCAGAGTATCTAAAGGCTCATCATCAGAGTCCTTCTCCTTGGCTGGGGCTTTCCTTTTGCCCCTTCCTTTTGGCTGTGAGGGAGAAGGTGCAGCCTTAACACCTTTAGCTTTGGGGACTAGAGATTTCGTCCTACCCATATAGGTATTTCGATGAATCTCTTTTCCTTCCCTCAGTTCAAAGCCCTTCAGGCTTAGGAGAAATTGAACAACAAAGCCGAAACCAACCTTTTTACTTATCGACAAGTTGATGTTGGAGACTGAGCACATCACTTGCTGTTGGAGGAAGTTGAAGATAACGTGTGCCCAGTCCAGTTTGTTGTTGTTCCAAATGGCATGGAGGATTTTGAGGAGGTCTAGACTAACCTCGTCAGTTCCAGACACCTTGCCGAGCACAAACTTCATGATTAGGTCGGCAGCGAGAGCAAACCTCTCCTTTAGGTGGTACTTGCGGAGGGCAGAGGATGCTCTGGGTGGTGTAGTCGCTAGTCGGATTTTCTCCCAGAAGGCTTGCTTGTCCAAGTCGTAATCCGATAGGTGCTTGACTGCTTCCTCCGATGACGCGAAATCAAATGCCGCTCTGAGGTCACCTACAGAGATTGTGATGGGAAATTCATTGAATCGACTTTCGATTTTCCCTTTCGTGACCTTGGCATTCGCGAACCATTCTGTGAAGTCGAGGGGGTGAATGGTCCGGTAGTCATGCGTCATGTATTTCATCAGTCCTGCTTTCTCAAACTTCTTCAGGACTTTTTCCGCCATTTTTGGATTTGAAGAGTTGGTGATGAAGCCATCTTTGTCAAGGATGCTTCCTGCCTTGACTTGTTTGATTTGTGTGCGAATGTGTCGCAGCTCCTTTTGGTAGGCTTCGGAAGATGAGGTTGATGTTGAGGTTTCGGACGCCATTGATGAAGGTTAGATGTTTTGGAGGGAATGTGTACAGTGTTTAGGATTTGGGGATTTTGGGTAAACGGTTTCCACTTGAATCAGGGTAAAGAAGAAGAATTTTGGCTTTTATATCATGTGGATTCGGGTTGGATATATGGGTAGGGTTGTATATTTGATCCGAGGAAGGGTACCGGTTAATTTTAAAGAAGTAAAAGGTCAGAAATACCCCTAATAACGGTCGGCGTATATATAAAAAGGTAAGGGTATTTTTGGTAATATACAGGGCGGTTTTAGGTTCAGGATAGTGGGGTATTAAAGAATAATAACTATATGAGCATGCTCCCACTTATCAAGAAGCGATTTTTAAATATGGAAAACCGTCAGTAACCGGTGCCCACGTGGCTAACATTAATATCCAAAATTAGCCGTTCCCCCTCATATATTCGTTGATCTTATCAGATTCACCTCTCGAAGGTGAATTGTCTTCCACATGATTTTAAGGATCTTCCCCCTGAGTGATTGATCCCTAAACCTCCTTATTCCTCCGTCTTGATCTGGTTAAGGATCTTCCCCCTGAGTGATTGATCCCTAACCCTCCTTATTCCTCCGTTCAGAGATATCAGTTTGTTATCTTTCGAAGTGACCTCTCGAACTACCCTTCTTCGAGATATAACGTATATGTACAAACTGATCGGGTATCTCTCGAACTACCTTTCGAACACAGATTACAAGAAGAACAAGTTTGATTCATCTAAAAGATATCACTTGGAACACATCCTTAAGTTCATTTAGTGATTTCCGGATACATTACATATGAATCAATATCCTATGAGATTCCCTAGAACCTTTTGTTTGGCCTTGGTCAGCCTAATAGGAATCTATCGTTAAAGCAGGAACTAGCCATCTAAAGTCCTATTTCTCTAATAACAGAACTAGGGGTGGCTACTCCCTTTCTTATTCTTCTCTCCGGAGCTGCTTACTGTAGTTGGGAGTGACCATCTTCATCGCTAATCCTCTTAAGGTCTTTGGATTAGGTATGATCACCCCTTTGACTGCTGCTGACCTCAGAAAGTCCCAACTGGTCTTCCTCTCCATTTCCCTTGGTTCTCCATTTGGTTGAGGAAGACTCTTTTCCAGAATGTGCAGCAGTAGGAGTCCCACTTATACGGGACTCTTCTCCTGACTCCAGTATCCCATCGTTGTGGATCTCCTCGCATTTGGGAATTCATTCACTTTGGATGGGAATAGGACGCTTGCTTGGATTATCAGGAAGCTCCGCAATCTGTTCACCCTTCGTCAGTTCTGGATAGTTTTCTCCTTGAAAATCTTTGGACTTGGCTGCCGGTTTCTTTCCTCTATAAAAGAATGGAACATCATCTTTTCCTTTCTTTTTCTCCATGGGAAGTTGATGATATGAACTTCTGAAAGAAACCCTCTTATTTATAGCCCAATAAGGTTACCACTGTTGAGTCACGGGATGCGATATGAATGACCATTCAATGCTTGTGTAACTTCAAAGCTGCCATAAAGTTGATGAAACCGCTCCTCACATGCGAAACAGTTCATGGCACTAAATACAAGACGATAAGATTTGACCATTCATCCCAATTCTATCATTCCCAATTCTAACCTTAGTTGAGAGAATCTATTCTCACTTAATGCTTTTGTGAAAATATCTGCAAGTTGCTCCTCCGTCGCAACATATTCCAAGGTTATGTCCTTTTTCTCAACATGGTCTCGGATGAAGTGATATTTGATATCAATGTGTTTCGTCCTTGAATGTAATACTGGATTATAAGTGATAGCTATTGCGCTGGTGTTGTCACACATAATCTTAACCTCTTTACATTCAACACCATAATCCAGTAATTGTTGCTTCATCCATAAAACTTGAGCACAGCAACTTCCAGCTGCTACATATTCTGCCTCAGCGGTGCTTGTAGCTATCGAATGTTGTTTCTTGCTAAACCATGAGACAAGTCTTCCACCTAGAAACTGACATGTCCCTGATGTGCTCTTTCGATCTATTTTACAACCGGCAAAGTCCGCATCTGAATAACCCATAAGTTCGAAAGATCCACCTCTCGAATACCAAAGTCCAACACTTTGCGTACCTTTGAGATATCTAAGGATCTTTTTAGATGCATTTAAGTGACTTTCCTTAGGACTTGCCTGAAATCTAGCACATACACCTACTGCAAAGGATATATCTGGTCTACTGGCAGTTAAAGAAAGAAGAGATCCGATGATACCTCGATATGTAGTTTGATCGACCTCTCGACCTTCACTGTCGACATCGATACGTAGAGAGGTTCCCATGGGTACTTTGACTGAGGATTTCCCTTCTATATTGAATTTTCTGAGCAGATCCTTGGTGTATTTCTCCTGATAGATGAAGATACCTTCCTTAAGCTGTCTCACTTGTAATCCAAGGAAGTAGTTTAGTTCTCCCATCATGCTCATCTCGAACTTCCCTTTCATCAACCTGGAGAACTTCTCGCACAAGTCTGGATTGGTGCTTCCAAAAATGATATCGTCCACATAGATTTGCACCAGTAAGATGTGATCCTCATCCTTAATTCTAAACAGTGTTTTGTCCACTAGGCCTTTGGTGAACCCACACTGAAGTAAAAAAGAGGATAAGGTATCATACCAAGCTCTCGGAGCTTGTTTTAAGCCGTAGAGTGCCTTCTTTAATTTGTATACTTTGTTAGCTCCCACGTCCTTCAAGAAACCCGGAGGTTGTTCAACGTACACCTCTTCTTCGAGAAGTCCGTTCAGAAAAGCGCTCTTGACATCCATTTGATATACTTTAAAGTCTTTGAAGGCGGCAAATGCGAGAAAGATGCGTATTGCTTCGAGACGTGCCACTGGAGCGAAGGTTTCATCAAAATCTATTCCTTCCTCCTGACAATAGCCTTTGGCAACAAGTCTGGCCTTGTTCCTAACAATGACTCCATCCTCATTCATCTTGTTCCTGAAAATCCACTTTGTACCAATAACATTCTGATGATGAGGTCTCGGAACTAGTTCCCAAACATCGTTCCGTTCAAACTGATGAAGTTCCTCTTGCATGGCTTGCACCCAATCTGGATCACATAGAGCCTCATCGATCTCCTTGGGCTCTATTTGTGATAGAAAGCAAGCAAACATGCTGTCTCTGTATGCTGATCTGGTCCGAACTCTGTCACGTACATCTCCAATTACTTGATCAGCAGGGTGACTTCTCAGCCATCTTAGGTCGGGTTGTGACTCCTTAGTTGATACCTTCATTGTGGGTTGAGATGTGGTTTGAGCATCTATGATCTGGATTGAATCATCTGAGTCAGGTGCTTTCTTCTTGGTAGACTCTTCATCATCTGATTCTGACTGGAGTTCTGCTACGTCTCGAACTATCGACTGCTTGTCTTCGAGAGGTAAGTTTGATCTCTCGATAGACTGTGGTTGATCTTCCTCAGCTGCTTCCGTTGACTTTGATGGTTGATCTGTCGATGCCCTTTCACCAAAGGAAACATGTATGGACTCTTCAACCACCAATCTCCGCTTGTTGAAGACTCTGAATGCTTTGCTTGTCGATGAGTATCCCAGAAATACTCCATCATCTGCCTTTTCTTCAAACGTTCTTAGTTGAGCCTTCCCATTGTTGTGGATATAGCATTTGCACCCGAATGTGTGGAAGTGGCTTATATTCGGTTTTCTTCCATTCCACAATTCATATGGAGTCTTTCCAGCTTCTTTCACGATCAAGGACCGATTTTGGGTATGGCACGCTGTGTTGATTGCTTCTGCCCAAAATTCTTGAGATATGTTAGCTTGCGAGAGCATGGTCCTTGCAGCTTCTTTGAGAGTTCTGTTCCTTCTTTCAGCAACCCCGTTCTTTTGAGGCGTTCGAGCAGCTGACAACTGATGATGAATACCATTCTCGTTGCAGTAGTTCTCGATAACTTGATTAACGAACTCTCCACCTTGATCTGACCGAATCTTTAGTATCGAGACATCCTTTTCAACTTGAACTTGCTTCAAAAGATTTGGCAGGGCAACTTTTGTCTCGCTTTTCTTTGTTAAGAACACGGTCCATGTGAATCTTGTGTAGTCATCTACTACCACAAGAGTATACTTCTTTCCCTTCATGCTGGGTGGATCTACTGGGCCAAATAAGTCCATGTGAAGAAGGCTTAATGGTCTAGTGGATGATGTCTCGGCTTTGCTCTTGAAAGAGGATTTGATCTGTTTGCAACGTTGACATGCTTCACAAATTTTATCCTTTCGAAACGTCACTTTGGGCAGTCCTTCCACTAGGTTCCTCTTAGTAAGCTTGTTGATTGTCTTGAAATTCAGATGACTAAGCTTACTATGCCAATCCCAGCATAAATCTTCCTTGCTCCTTGCTAGCATACATAGGGATGGTTTTGCAGACCTCCAATCCACTATGTACATGTTTCCTTTCCTTGCTGCTTCCAAGACGACTTCGAGAGATTCCTCGCTCATAATCTGGCATTTGCTTTTGGTGAAAACAACCTTGAAGCCCTTGTCACAGAACTGGCTTGTACTAAGGAGATTGAACTTGAGCCCTTCAACGTAGGATACTCCCTTAATAACCAGCTCATTCTTTTGAATTTCACCAACAGCTTTTGTGCGTCCCTTCTTCTCGTTGTCGCCAAATGTCACCAAGGGACCTTCGATAGGTTGGATGTTCTCTAGCAGTGTTAGATTTCCCGTCATATGTCTCGAACATCCACTGTCAATGAACCACACGTCCCTGGTGTCCTGCAAGGAAATTAAGCAAGTTTAGGTACCCAAACTTTGGGTCCTGGTGGGTTAGTGAGTTTAGGCATCCATTTATACCTTGTGCCCATTATTCCAGGCCTAGGCGCAATGTAGCCATTATACGTTTGATAATCATAAGGAATGCTAGCAAAGACTCTGGGCCTCTTAGGTGCATATGTCAGTTTTGGTTGATGCCTAACCTCGGACTTACGCACCATGCCCTTCGTTGCCTGTTTGGTCATATGAAATTGCTGGAAGTGAGGTTTCTTCCGGAAGTTATGATTCGATGACCAATCCTCACTAGATGGATAGAGTCTGCCTTTTTCCATCTGTGAGTTCCTAACTATGTGGATCTCAGACCTTCCATATTTGCCTTGAGGCGCATTATATGGAATGTAGCTCTTTTTGTACTTGGAATGGCCTTGCGAGAGATAGCAAGGTGATCTCTCGATAATGTTTACCCGGCCATTCTTCGTAGCTTTCCTATACTTCCCATTGCTGGTGTATAGGGACGGTTTATGAATAGCTACTCTGGTCTTTTCTATTGGTCCTTTATGACCTATATTTGGTTTGGGTTGAGATCCTCCATTTCTTGAAGTTCCCAAACCGTTGGTCCTTTTATTTCTCGAGAGATAGTCTCGATGGAACCCTAGACCGGTTCTATCATTGGTAGGTCTGTGATCATTCACCATTTTCTCCATAGCTTTGGAGGAATTAGTGTATGATGCTATAACCTTTCTAAGATCATTTTCTGTGATCTCTCGAGTTTTGCACTCTTCAGTCAGTAGGATTATTTTAGCTTCTAACTCACTTACTTTGAGAGTTAGCTCTGAATTCTCTTTCGAGACGTTCTTAAGCATATCTCTTTCAGCGGTTAGCTTGCTGTTTTCTTCCCTAATTTTGGCATGAGTGCTATTAGCGACTGCGAGATCCCTTTTAAATGTTTCAAGCATCTCAAAGGGATCTTCATCGCTTCTGAAAGAAGAACAGCGAGAGGTAGAAGTAGAGCAGCGAGATGTGGAAGTAGAGGTTACCTCATTGTCAATGGCCATTAGTCATTGACTCTCTTCTTCCTCGGTGTATAAGCAGATGAGTCCCCTCTCATCTTCTGAGCTGCTGCTGCTTTCACTGGAGCTCGACGTCTCGGACTCCTCGATTGTTCTATCGAGTTCCTCCGCAACAAGCGCCTTTCTGCGCAGATGTTTCTTTGAATCTCCCTTGAAGCCACTTTGTGCTGGCTTCTCTTTGGATTCCTCCTTTCTCCTGGAATCCCTGCCTTCTTGGCCTTGATACTTGCTTACCTTAGGGTAAGGACAATCAGCCTTGAAGTGCCCCGGTCTCCTGCAGTTGTAGCATAGACCTTGATCTTCCTCCTCCATTCTTCTGAATGTGTATCTTTCATTTTTCCTTCTTGAGGAGGAAGGTGAACTTGTATTGCTTTCCGGTGTCTTCTTCATGAACTTCCTGAATTTTCTTATGAAGAAAGAAAATTGTTCATCAGATAAAAAATCAGTGGGATTAGAATCTGACCTTGAGGAGGTGGTTGGTTGGTCCGCAACCAGTGCCACATTCCGTCTGTCCACCACGTCCTCATCTCTCGGAAACATCTCAAATTCGAAGGCTTTGAGATCTCTGAACAGTTGGTCGGTTGTGGTGTTCTTCAAATCCCTGTGATCACGCATTGTGATCACCTTCATTTCCCACTCCTTAGTAAGGCCACGTAAGACCTTCAAATTTAGCTCCTTTTGTGGAATCTCCTTCTCGAGATCACTAATCTCTATTGATAGCTTCATGAAACGAGATTCCATGCTGTCGATGCTTTCCCCTGGCTTCATCTTGAAGTCCTCGAACTTCTTCATGGCCACGGTGAGCTTGTTCTCCTTTTCCTGTTCGTCACCTTCACCAATTAGCATTAAAGTGTCCCATACCTCTTTGGCTGTGTTGCACTTCCTTACTCTAGGGAAGATGGTTTCGTCTATGGCTCTGAANGGAATGTAGCTCTTTTTGTACTTGGAATGGCCTTGCGAGAGATAGCAAGGTGATCTCTCGATAATGTTTACCCGGCCATTCTTCGTAGCTTTCCTATACTTCCCATTGCTGGTGTATAGGGACGGTTTATGAATAGCTACTCTGGTCTTTTCTATTGGTCCTTTATGACCTATATTTGGTTTGGGTTGAGATCCTCCATTTCTTGAAGTTCCCAAACCGTTGGTCCTTTTATTTCTCGAGAGATAGTCTCGATGGAACCCTAGACCGGTTCTATCATTGGTAGGTCTGTGATCATTCACCATTTTCTCCATAGCTTTGGAGGAATTAGTGTATGATGCTATAACCTTTCTAAGATCATTTTCTGTGATCTCTCGAGTTTTGCACTCTTCAGTCAGTAGGATTATTTTAGCTTCTAACTCACTTACTTTGAGAGTTAGCTCTGAATTCTCTTTCGAGACGTTCTTAAGCATATCTCTTTCAGCGGTTAGCTTGCTGTTTTCTTCCCTAATTTTGGCATGAGTGCTATTAGCGACTGCGAGATCCCTTTTAAATGTTTCAAGCATCTCAAAGGGATCTTCATCGCTTCTGAAAGAAGAACAGCGAGAGGTAGAAGTAGAGCAGCGAGATGTGGAAGTAGAGGTTACCTCATTGTCAATGGCCATTAGTCATTGACTCTCTTCTTCCTCGGTGTATAAGCAGATGAGTCCCCTCTCATCTTCTGAGCTGCTGCTGCTTTCACTGGAGCTCGACGTCTCGGACTCCTCGATTGTTCTATCGAGTTCCTCCGCAACAAGCGCCTTTCTGCGCAGATGTTTCTTTGAATCTCCCTTGAAGCCACTTTGTGCTGGCTTCTCTTTGGATTCCTCCTTTCTCCTGGAATCCCTGCCTTCTTGGCCTTGATACTTGCTTACCTTAGGGTAAGGACAATCAGCCTTGAAGTGCCCCGGTCTCCTGCAGTTGTAGCATAGACCTTGATCTTCCTCCTCCATTCTTCTGAATGTGTATCTTTCATTTTTCCTTCTTGAGGAGGAAGGTGAACTTGTATTGCTTTCCGGTGTCTTCTTCATGAACTTCCTGAATTTTCTTATGAAGAAAGAAAATTGTTCATCAGATAAAAAATCAGTGGGATTAGAATCTGACCTTGAGGAGGTGGTTGGTTGGTCCGCAACCAGTGCCACATTCCGTCTGTCCACCACGTCCTCATCTCTCGGAAACATCTCAAATTCGAAGGCTTTGAGATCTCTGAACAGTTGGTCGGTTGTGGTGTTCTTCAAATCCCTGTGATCACGCATTGTGATCACCTTCATTTCCCACTCCTTAGTAAGGCCACGTAAGACCTTCAAATTTAGCTCCTTTTGTGGAATCTCCTTCTCGAGATCACTAATCTCTATTGATAGCTTCATGAAACGAGATTCCATGCTGTCGATGCTTTCCCCTGGCTTCATCTTGAAGTCCTCGAACTTCTTCATGGCCACGGTGAGCTTGTTCTCCTTTTCCTGTTCGTCACCTTCACCAATTAGCATTAAAGTGTCCCATACCTCTTTGGCTGTGTTGCACTTCCTTACTTTTGGGAAGATGGTTTCGTCTATAGCTCTGAAGAGAATATCCTTGGCAATGTTGTCCAGGTTGTTTCTCTTCCTATCATCACTTGTCCATTCTTCCCTAGGTTTGGGGACATACTTTGGTGTATCCCTGGTTTGCTCAGCAGCCGTGTTTACCATCATGATCTTGACTGGTCCAGATGTTATAACTTCGGCCATCTCATCATGGAGGGCTGATAGATACGCAAGCATGCGTGTTTTCTAGTCATCGAACCTGCTAAGATCAAAGAGAAGGTGTCTCGACAACATGCTATCCATATTAGAAAAATTATCTCGTGCTTTGAAAACTTTTAAAGGATTTTTCAAAGAAGGATCTCTAGGCAATATAAACAAAGGTTTATATCGATCAGAGAACTTGCTCTGATACCAATTGTTGGTCCCAAGGGGATGGGGTACAAGTCTAGAGGGGGGGGGGTGAATAGACTTGTATAAGATTTTGCAAATCTTTTCAACCTCTCGTGTGTATTGAACTTAGGATGTTTAGGTTTGATACCTCACGAGAAGAAGACAAAGTTTTATGCGCAGCGGAAGATACCTCACGAGAAGAAGACAAAGTTTTATGCGCAGCGGAAATGTTCTCACGAGAAGAAGACAAAGTTTTATGCGCAGCGGAAATGTTATCCCCTTTTAGTTAGCACGAGTTTGAGTTAGTTCGAGAGGTGTGTTTATGTGCAATGCAATCGAGAGGTTAGCGAGAGATAAATACAGAAAGTAAATGCGAGAGAGATTTTTAAGTGGTTCGGCCAACCCGCCTACGTCCACTCTTCTTCCAGAAACTCCCTGGAAGGATTGCACTAAAAA
>NC_044919.1:6164159-6171983 GCF_003576645.1 Ipomoea triloba | reverse complement strand
TAGGGAATAAGACCGACTTTGGATTAGTGCACCTTCTTTCCGTTTGTTGTGGAATTCTGATGTGGCATCCACTTCTGGCACCTCCTTAATATTTTATCTCCATGATATTCTTCTTCTCCAAACTTTAAGTATGCTTCCTGACCGTCATACAGCATTGCTGGAGAAGTGTCAGTTTATCGAGACCAAGGTTGATGTCTCGATTGTTTGATGTTTCGAATCCAAGTGTCGAGAGCTTTACCTCTCGAACTCTGCTTATGTCTCGAGACTTAGTTGATGTCTCGCAGACCCTTATTCCTCCAGTGTCGTCTCGTGCCTTCTACTGATCTATCTATGAAATTACAACACGATTCTTCTAAGATGTTCATACAAGTTTACTTCAAGCTAAAATATTTTCCGAGTTGAGCTCAAAGTTACCCGGTTGTATTTTCGCTCTTGGTTTACTTGTCGAACTTACAACGTTTTGCCTATGTGTCGAGACTTGGGGATTTCTACTCAACAGTTGGTATCATCAAAACCTATTACATGATGTTCCTAACAGAAACTCTCCTTCTCCGGATGTGTAATCTCCAATGTACCATAGGGGAAAACCTTTGTAACCACATAGGGGGTCCACCAGGATTTGAGCTTACCCGGAAAGAGTTTAAGCCTTGAATTGTACAATAGGACCCGATTCCCGACCACAAATTCTTTACTTCTCTTTATGTGAATGTCATGGTAATGCTTGGTTTTTCTTTATAAACCTTAGACGTGTCATAAGCCAACATTCTCCACTCATCAAGCTCATTGAGTTGCAACATTCGCTCCTTTCCAGCCACATAAAGATCTTCATTCAATCTCTTGATTGCCCAATATGCTCGGTGTTCAATTTCAACCGGCAAGTGACAAGCCTTGTCATACACTAGTCGGTAAGGAGTGGTACTAATGGGTGCCTTGTATGCCGTTCTAAAAGCTCATAACGCATCCTCCAATATCTCTACCCAATCTTTCCGATGTCTTGCCATGGTTTTCTCAAGAATTGCTTTAATATCCCGGTTGGCATTCTCGACTTGCCACTTGTTTGTGGATGTAACACCCCCAATTTTAATATAAGAATAAAGCATAAATAGACAATCTTTCATACCGACCATACTGAAAATAAATGGGAAAGCGAAATCAAAACTTAAACTATGGGGTGTCAAGCCATGCTCGGGCCAACTCACTAAACCCTAACGCACAGGCTACAAAGCTTTATAACCACAATCTATATCACAACAATCATCTATCCAAATTACAAATCAACAATAATACGCCAATTTAGATTCTAAACTAAACATTTAGACCATGAATCCACTTCAAAAGTAATTAGCTCTGTATCGCGCTATGAAGGCTAGTCACTTACACCAAGACCTGAAAACATTAAGGTTGGAACACAAACAAACAGGATTAGCATAAAATGCTAAGTAAACTCTACTCCATCCCGTAAAACAAATACATTATTGCTTGGAAAGGAGATATACTTTATAAATAGATTTTGATACTTAAATAGTCCATAGTTTGGCAAATAGTTAGCCAAAGGCTTTAAAGAAAAGTATTTTCCCAAAATGAGTTCCAAGGTAAAAGAGAGAAGGTTTTCAAAAGGTTCAACTCACTTCCAAAGACAAGTACTGTAGATACTTTCCCAAAATAGTTTAATATTAAATATATTGAAGCAACATAGAAATTTTACAATCCATCACTACTCACCATCAAAGTATCATAAGTAAGGAAGAATACAATTTCTTATTTGCTCGTAAACATTTACCGTATAAAATATAAATATGGAGGAACCAATCAAATCATATACATAGCTCATCATATAATCATATCAAGTATAGAGTTTCTCATAAGTCATTTTAGAAAACACACACACACACACACATATATATATATATATATATATATATATATATATATATATATATATATATATATATATATCAATAATCATAGATAGGGAGGAATTCAAATCATATTTCTCAAATCCATATACTATCATATATATAAGGTGGAAGTGATGAAGGGTCTTAGATCAACTAAGCCCTAATGCTACGATAATCCACACTACTGAGCACTCCACAAGTTTGTCCCTCCAATAAGGTGAAAGGGACTATGATACCCCGAATTTAAATCATTAATTGGGCTCGGTTTCTGTAAATTACAATATATTTCTGATTCTAGCTTATTCAATTGTTAAGAAAGCCCAATTCTCTAATTTAATTTTGTAAGAGATACCACTTGAGTTTTTTTCATCCCTTATAATAAATTAAGTATTTAGTTGGCCCAATCTTTGATGTAACACCCCAATTTTCAACACTTACATTTATTACAAATCAGTATTCATATGCTGCGGAAGCTTACATCTTATTAGCAGAAAACTGGGTGCTACCGCCACACCTAGAGTGAATTCTATCACCTCTTTGACAAACTCCATTCTAAGTGCACAGGCAAAACTTACAACATTAACAACAATCCCTGTCTACATCAAAGAGTAGACCCCAACCTCAACTTCCATCCTATTTAGAGCTCATCGGGCTACAGGAACCCACCCTATATAACATCTGTTAACAGAAAACACATTGAAGTGTAATTAGCACGACGGCTAAGTAAGGATATCCATGGGTTATTCAAAACTAAATAAAGGTTTTGTAAAAATTGTTACATAGGAAACCCTATACCTTACTCATCGGCAAAGATTCTACCTGCAACAGTTATAAATAGCAACTTGCATACATTATGAGCAAAATTCAATAACGTCTCATATCATTTTCCCTCTTGACAAGGTCATTTGGTAACCATTTACATACCCAATAATATATTGTTAAACAATTAAGCATACTAGTAAGTAGTAGAAAACATAAATCACACATCTTGCTTGTAATCACCTTAGTAGAAAAACCTTTCCCTTATAATGAAATTCTCATCACTTTTCACTCTTCAAAGAGTGAGATCACCCACAACCTTTGGGTACTTAATTACTTGTCACATCTTTCTTTCCCGTAGCTACGGCGTAACTACATTCACATTTCAAAATTCCTCTTAGTCCTAGATAGAAAGTGTGAGGCCTTTGGAGTCCTTTCTCCACTTTTGACCACTTGGATCGTTGAACTCGGGTTCAGTGGTCATCGCCCGGTCTAATACTAATCCCCTGGACTTATAGGAGCGTTGGAATGATTCCTAGCTAGCCTCACTAGGTTCATAAGAACGACAACTACCCGAACATAGAGTGACTATACTTAAGTGTGCACACCCCCGTAGGAGTACCTTTTCCTTCCGGCTGATATAGTACTCGGCGAATAGACTTCGCCCACAGTATGAATGATCATACACATAACTACCATGCGGGATAGGCACTTTAAGCTCATCTTTATCCCGTAGGTTAACAAGGTCCTTCACTACCTTTACTAGAACTAAGGTTTGAAAACATTTTTCTACTCTTTTCCTTTCTTGCATTGAAAATATTTTGGACGTACTTGGGTTAATTCCAATACTCGGAAATTAACTCCCCCTTTAACCAAATCCAGAAATTCCCCTTTTCTTTTGCAAAACATTTGGATAGTCCACTAACAACCTTTCACAATGGTAATTCAAGTGTAACTATCCCACACCTTCAACTCCACATTTTTCACATAAGTATCATACTTGACACATTTATACCTCAATGCATATAACATGTACACTTCCCAACCTTAACGTGGGCATAACATACAAAATACATTTATTCTTTACATGCACATAATACCACCTCCTTATAATATTCATAAGTTCACACATATGTAACACTACCTACATAACACATGTGCCTAACTACATAACACTACACTTCCTACTAACAACATATATATTTATGGTTAATACATACCATAAGCTATACTCAAAATGTGACATTTTACCATTTATATGTATATATATTCGGCGCACACACACACTTATATATATATATATATATACACGACACACACAAACCCACATACATATACACACACGTCACACACACACACACACACACACACACACACACACATATATATATATATATATATATATACACACACACACATAAATACATAATTGTCCTTCCTCTTAGCATATGTATCCCTATCATATCATTACTATACTACTAAGACATAATCTTCTCATCACATAGATTTTCATGTTCACAAGACAACAATTCATAACCTAGCTATCAATTATCTGGTTTCAAACAACCTCAACCAATTAAAGGGATTCCTTACCTCAACCGGGTTTCTAATTTCGTAGAAGATCATTGGAGTTGATTTTCCCCAATTTCACCTTAAAACCCTAGAATTCCATCAACAACATAACACATAATTTTAAGAAATCTTAACTTAGATTCTTGTTCTAGGATGAAAAATAAAGCTATCTACCTAATAAAATTGGAGTTTTACCGAATATTTTGAGACTTGTGTAGAAATCTTGGCTATGGAAGCTAGCTTTAATGGAGGAAAAATGGTGAAGATCACTCTCTCTCTCTCTCTCTCTCTTTCTCACGAAATTGATGGATGAAGAAATGAAATGGAAGAAATGAAACTTCTTCCTTCCTAACATATATATATATACACGTAATATTATATATATATATATATATAATAATAATAATAATAATAATAAAATATATGGAATGCTTATCCAAACTCATCTCTTAAAATTAATATTTTAATCATGGTAAAAATTGTGACACTTGTCACTACCTTGTGGTGGGTAAGGAAAAATATCTTCTTTTGGACTGTTCGGGATTAAAACAGATGAATTCTCGGTAGAAAATAATTTAATTCCAATAATTTTCGAAACCAAAAATTTATCCCAGACTGAAACTTAAAATTGGGCTAGGTTCGGTACACCGCGAAATTTCGCGATGTACGATCAAAAATAAATTTTTGCTGCTATGGGCTAATTTAATTAAATAGGAAATTCCAGAATAATAGTATGGTGTCTAAAAATCCATTTCCTAAGACAAACGGGTCCGAATACTAGTTCCTAAATTTTTTACGGTTCGTGACCGGGACGTACGATTGCAGCTTAATAACTACTATACTCACTTATAAAAATTCTTTTGAAATATTTGAAGATCATAACTTATGAATGTCAACGCCTTAGGATAAAATAATAATGTTAGGAAAATACGGGGTATTACATTTGAAGAATCATGCCTTGTACTAATTGAATTAATTCTTGATTTGGATATAGCACATCCCTAATGTGAGAGCCCATATTACATTTAATCACCCTAATATTACATACATTATGTATGTATAGATTTTTGAGGATCCATATAAAAGCTCTCTAATAATAATTCCCCTACTCGTCTTCTTTCTCCTACATGAGATTCACACCATTTCTTCATCCCTAAAAACCCTATTCACACTATCTTCCATCCTAGCAAGGTTTCAAGCAAGATTACTCTTTTAGGACCTCTTGTACTTGGGTAAGTGCTAGTCCCTATTTAGATTGCATTTTATCCTACAATTTTCTAGTCTTTATAAGCTTCTTATGGCTTTCTTTGGGGTGTTCTTGGGTCAAGATGACCAAGGTGGTGATGGTGGTTTGATGGATTGAGCTTAGGATTGGTGATTGCTTGTGGATCATTAAGCTTCAAGAGGTAATCATCCATGTCTCACTAAAACCTATCTTCACTCTTGTATATATGTGTATGATTTGGTGTTTGTGGAATCCTGTGGATTATCTTTGGTTTTAGCCTATGATTTGTTGGATTGTTGAGCCTATATTGTGGATCTTTGGACTTGTGTTCATTATCCTTGAATCTTGATGTGTCTAAGTATTTGTTGTTATGGATTCCATGTATTATTTGGCCTCTAAAATGTGTAATTTGATCATTGACGGTAATAATGTGTTACCGGTATATTTNAATTTCACCTTAAAACCCTAGAATTCCATCAACAACATAACACATAATTTTAAGAAATCTTAACTTAGATTCTTGTTCTAGGATGAAAAATAAAGCTATCTACCTAATAAAATTGGAGTTTTACCGAATATTTTGAGACTTGTGTAGAAATCTTGGCTATGGAAGCTAGCTTTAATGGAGGAAAAATGGTGAAGATCACTCTCTCTCTCTCTCTCTCTCTTTCTCACGAAATTGATGGATGAAGAAATGAAATGGAAGAAATGAAACTTCTTCCTTCCTAACATATATATATATACACGTAATATTATATATATATATATATATAATAATAATAATAATAATAATAAAATATATGGAATGCTTATCCAAACTCATCTCTTAAAATTAATATTTTAATCATGGTAAAAATTGTGACACTTGTCACTACCTTGTGGTGGGTAAGGAAAAATATCTTCTTTTGGACTGTTCGGGATTAAAACAGATGAATTCTCGGTAGAAAATAATTTAATTCCAATAATTTTCGAAACCAAAAATTTATCCCAGACTGAAACTTAAAATTGGGCTAGGTTCGGTACACCGCGAAATTTCGCGATGTACGATCAAAAATAAATTTTTGCTGCTATGGGCTAATTTAATTAAATAGGAAATTCCAGAATAATAGTATGGTGTCTAAAAATCCATTTCCTAAGACAAACGGGTCCGAATACTAGTTCCTAAATTTTTTACGGTTCGTGACCGGGACGTACGATTGCAGCTTAATAACTACTATACTCACTTATAAAAATTCTTTTGAAATATTTGAAGATCATAACTTATGAATGTCAACGCCTTAGGATAAAATAATAATGTTAGGAAAATACGGGGTATTACATTTGAAGAATCATGCCTTGTACTAATTGAATTAATTCTTGATTTGGATATAGCACATCCCTAATGTGAGAGCCCATATTACATTTAATCACCCTAATATTACATACATTATGTATGTATAGATTTTTGAGGATCCATATAAAAGCTCTCTAATAATAATTCCCCTACTCGTCTTCTTTCTCCTACATGAGATTCACACCATTTCTTCATCCCTAAAAACCCTATTCACACTATCTTCCATCCTAGCAAGGTTTCAAGCAAGATTACTCTTTTAGGACCTCTTGTACTTGGGTAAGTGCTAGTCCCTATTTAGATTGCATTTTATCCTACAATTTTCTAGTCTTTATAAGCTTCTTATGGCTTTCTTTGGGGTGTTCTTGGGTCAAGATGACCAAGGTGGTGATGGTGGTTTGATGGATTGAGCTTAGGATTGGTGATTGCTTGTGGATCATTAAGCTTCAAGAGGTAATCATCCATGTCTCACTAAAACCTATCTTCACTCTTGTATATATGTGTATGATTTGGTGTTTGTGGAATCCTGTGGATTATCTTTGGTTTTAGCCTATGATTTGTTGGATTGTTGAGCCTATATTGTGGATCTTTGGACTTGTGTTCATTATCCTTGAATCTTGATGTGTCTAAGTATTTGTTGTTATGGATTCCATGTATTATTTGGCCTCTAAAATGTGTAATTTGATCATTGACGGTAATAATGTGTTACCGGTATATTTTTGTATTGTTATTTCTATAGTATGTTGAATACAGTGTTTGAGTGCAGTACAATGCTCAGTGTGTGTTTTTTGTCTAGTTCAAGTGTCGTGCCTCTACAAGTGTTCTAAGCCTTTTATCTTTCTCAGCTCAGTAATGGAGCGTAATGCCAAGGAGCTGAGGAGCCATGAGCATTAATGCTGAGGAGCTGAACCATTGGCATTAATGCTGAGAGCCGTTGAGCATTGATGCTGAGGAGTGAAGTGTTGAACGGCTAGTTGAACGCCGTTATCTTGCCTTTTGGTCCTGCCAGTGGTTTCGGTCGGTACCCAATTACCCTGTCA
>NC_044919.1:6135700-6164134 GCF_003576645.1 Ipomoea triloba | reverse complement strand
TGATTTGTTGGATTGTTGAGCCTATATTGTGGATCTTTGGACTTGTGTTCATTATCCTTGAATCTTGATGTGTCTAAGTATTTGTTGTTATGGATTCCATGTATTATTTGGCCTCTAAAATGTGTAATTTGATCATTGACGGTAATAATGTGTTACCGGTATATTTTTGTATTGTTATTTCTATAGTATGTTGAATACAGTGTTTGAGTGCAGTACAATGCTCAGTGTGTGTTTTTTGTCTAGTTCAAGTGTCGTGCCTCTACAAGTGTTCTAAGCCTTTTTATCTTTCTCAGCTCAGTAATGGAGCGTTAATGCCAAGGAGCTGAGGAGCCATTGAGCATTAATGCTGAGGAGCTGAACCATTGGGCATTAATGCTGAGGAGCCGTTGAGCATTGATGCTGAGGAGTGAAGTGTTGAACGGCTAGTTGAACGTCCGTTATCTTGCCTTTTGGTCCTGCCAGTGGTTTCGGGTCGGGTACCCAATTACCCTGTCACCAGCGGCACAGTGCCGAGGTCACACTTTGTGATCTCGGCGCTGTGCCGAGGCTTGCCGAGGTCACACCTCGGCACAATACTGAGGCGTGACCTCGGCGCTGTGCTGTGTTATCGGTATATTTTTGTATTGTTATTTCTATAGTATGTTGAATACAGTGTTTGAGTGCAGTACAATGCTCAGTGTGTGTTTTTTGTCTAGTTCAAATCATATACATAGCTCACCATATAATCATTTCAAGTATAGATTTTCTCATAAGTCATTCTCAAAAGCATATATGTCAATAATCAAAGATAGGGAGGAGTTCAAATCATATTTGTCAAATATCAATATATTAAAATAAATAAGTGGAGGTATCCCAATCATAATCAGTATCACAATAGTGGGGTAGGGACATCATCTCAGTATCACAATAGTGGGGTAGGGGCATCATCTCAGTGAAGCCCTATGTGAACAGCAACCCTTTGTTTCAATAAAGCTCCACCGTTAGTGTCCTCGCCCTCAACACACACCCACACCACTACCGTCGCCGCCGAACCAAGTTCAATTCCAAAGAAAATACTCATATCAACAGTACTCAGATTCAGAACATGAATACTGGACATGCTCAAAACATTCATCAAAGAATCAACCAACAATACTCAATCAATAATCCAAGGTAAATGACCAACAACCACGAACCATTACTCAACAATCAGGGTAGTGTAATCAACTACATATTCAAACTTACTCTAGAATCTAAGGTGAAACAACAGGGTCAATATACCACAAAATAGCTATTGGAACAGAACTAGGAAATGAACTAAAGGAACGAACTGGCAGAACGCCACAATCCGCCGCACCCTTCCGCAAGAAGAGGCGGAACCCTTTGGCGGAACACCACCATCCGCCACACCACACCGCCAGTACACATGCGGAGTACCCAGCGGGACACATTATACCGCCGGAATGCACCGCAAGTGCAACCCCAAAGCACTGATCCCAGACTTGGAACAGAATACGCGATAGCTCATTTCAGTACCCAGAATATGATTGACGGTAATAATGTGTTACCGGTATATTTTTGTATTGTTATTTCTATAGTATGTTGAATACAGTGTTTGAGTGCAGTGCAATGCTCAATTGTATCGGTTGTTTCATAGGTGAAGCCTTCATCAACTACCTTCATCTTGATGTATCGGTTGAGTACCTAAATCTGGTAAACTCTAAAGACCCCATCAAGACACGAGCAGCTATCAACGAGAAGAGGAAAGCAGACAAGTAGTAAGCTCTCGTCGTCTACATGCATTCTCGATCATGTTGTTCTTTGCTTTCTTTTAACTTTTCTGCTATGTTCTTTTTCATGTAAAACATTCCCTTAATCTTAATATATATATCTTTTGCTGGGGGTTGCGTGAGTTTTTACTTCATGCTTTAGCAGATTAGTTTCCTTGTCAAACTTACCGTATGCGCTGAAAATAAAATCAAAGTTAATCTTTTCTTGAAAATCAGCCATATAAGGAAGTATAGTGTTGGCATCACCAAAAAGGGGGAAATTGTTAAGAACATACTGTAATAGGTTTTGATGATACCAAATGTAATGTTCAATCCCCTAAGTCTCGATAGATAGGAAATATATGTAAGTTCGACAAGTAAACTAAGAGCGAAAATACAACCGGGTAATTGAGCTCAACTCGGAAATTATTTAAGCTTAAGGTGAACTTGTTTGAACATCTTAGAAGTTTCATGTTGTAAGCTTATAGATAGATCAGAAGAAGGCACAAGACATCACTGGAGGAATAAGGGTCTGCGAGACATCAACTAAGTCTCGAGACATAAGCAAAGTTCGAGAGATGGAATCTCTCGAAATATCAATCCAGTTCGAGACATGAGATCGAGACATCAATTAGTCGAGACATCAATTTTTGGTCTCGATAGACTAGCACTTTTCCAATGAACTGAACGGCAGTTAACACGCATAGATAAAGTAATCTAAGTTTGGAGAAAAAGAATATCATGGAGATAAAATATTAAGGAGGTGCTGACAGAGTATTATGGGAAAATAGAACAGCCGGAAGTGGATGCCACGTCAGAACTCCACAACCAACAGATAGAAGATGCACCAATCAGAGGTCGGTCTTATTTCCTAAAACGAGGATCAATGGGAATATAAAAAGAGTAACTTTTACCAAAAGAAGTAAGTGAAGTATGGACTCAAGATAGTGGAATATGGGATATTCATTACAAGACAAAAGGTTTAAGTTACAAGACCACCACTCCATGAAACATGCTAAATATATGCAAGTCCCATGATCGGCATGGGAGATAGATTTCAAACGGAATAATTTTCCCTCCAACGGAATTATTCCTCAACTCTCATATATAAGGACGTGAAGACACAAATTCAGAGAAGTTCGAAAAATTCAAGCTATCATAAGAGGTGTCTAGTTCAAACGTTCAAAAGTGCAAGTGCTTAATCTAGAATATCATACTTGATATTCATAACAGCGAGAAAACACATCTTAGTGTTTTGAGAGAGTTACAAAGCTTAAACTACTACACATCTAGAAGGTGACCGAAGCTGCACTACAAGGAAGATTATCCAACGAAAGCTTTTGGTCAGATTGGAGATTGTTACACTGAACATGTGACAACCGGAACAACCTTGCTTTGGAGAAGGCAAGAAGAGGCGGAGTAACCTGGGAGCTGTCTTGTGAAGATCCTGAGGCTTGAGGCGGGCTTGGTGATCAAAGCTCAAGTTCTCGAGAGGTGGAGTAACAAGAAGCGGGGCGAAAAACCTGAGGCTTGAGGCGGGCTTTGTGATCAAAGCTCAAGCGCTCGATATTGTACTAAAAAGAGAAGTTTTAGTGCAATCCTTCTAGGGAGTTTCTAGAAGAAGAGTGGACGTAGGCGGGTTGGCCGAACCACTTAAAAATCTCTCTCGCATTTACTTTTTGTTTTTACCTCTCGCTAACTATCTCTCGAACTGCACTGCATATAACCACACCTCTCGAACTAACTCAAACTCGTGCAAATTAAAAGGNCGCAAGAAGAGGCGGAACCCTTTGGCGGAACACCACCATCCGCCACACCACACCGCCAGTACACATGCGGAGTACCCAGCGGGACACATTATACCGCCGGAATGCACCGCAAGTGCAACCCCAAAGCACTGATCCCAGACTTGGAACAGAATACGCGATAGCTCATTTCAGTACCCAGAATATGATTGACGGTAATAATGTGTTACCGGTATATTTTTGTATTGTTATTTCTATAGTATGTTGAATACAGTGTTTGAGTGCAGTGCAATGCTCAATTGTATCGGTTGTTTCATAGGTGAAGCCTTCATCAACTACCTTCATCTTGATGTATCGGTTGAGTACCTAAATCTGGTAAACTCTAAAGACCCCATCAAGACACGAGCAGCTATCAACGAGAAGAGGAAAGCAGACAAGTAGTAAGCTCTCGTCGTCTACATGCATTCTCGATCATGTTGTTCTTTGCTTTCTTTTAACTTTTCTGCTATGTTCTTTTTCATGTAAAACATTCCCTTAATCTTAATATATATATCTTTTGCTGGGGGTTGCGTGAGTTTTTACTTCATGCTTTAGCAGATTAGTTTCCTTGTCAAACTTACCGTATGCGCTGAAAATAAAATCAAAGTTAATCTTTTCTTGAAAATCAGCCATATAAGGAAGTATAGTGTTGGCATCACCAAAAAGGGGGAAATTGTTAAGAACATACTGTAATAGGTTTTGATGATACCAAATGTAATGTTCAATCCCCTAAGTCTCGATAGATAGGAAATATATGTAAGTTCGACAAGTAAACTAAGAGCGAAAATACAACCGGGTAATTGAGCTCAACTCGGAAATTATTTAAGCTTAAGGTGAACTTGTTTGAACATCTTAGAAGTTTCATGTTGTAAGCTTATAGATAGATCAGAAGAAGGCACAAGACATCACTGGAGGAATAAGGGTCTGCGAGACATCAACTAAGTCTCGAGACATAAGCAAAGTTCGAGAGATGGAATCTCTCGAAATATCAATCCAGTTCGAGACATGAGATCGAGACATCAATTAGTCGAGACATCAATTTTTGGTCTCGATAGACTAGCACTTTTCCAATGAACTGAACGGCAGTTAACACGCATAGATAAAGTAATCTAAGTTTGGAGAAAAAGAATATCATGGAGATAAAATATTAAGGAGGTGCTGACAGAGTATTATGGGAAAATAGAACAGCCGGAAGTGGATGCCACGTCAGAACTCCACAACCAACAGATAGAAGATGCACCAATCAGAGGTCGGTCTTATTTCCTAAAACGAGGATCAATGGGAATATAAAAAGAGTAACTTTTACCAAAAGAAGTAAGTGAAGTATGGACTCAAGATAGTGGAATATGGGATATTCATTACAAGACAAAAGGTTTAAGTTACAAGACCACCACTCCATGAAACATGCTAAATATATGCAAGTCCCATGATCGGCATGGGAGATAGATTTCAAACGGAATAATTTTCCCTCCAACGGAATTATTCCTCAACTCTCATATATAAGGACGTGAAGACACAAATTCAGAGAAGTTCGAAAAATTCAAGCTATCATAAGAGGTGTCTAGTTCAAACGTTCAAAAGTGCAAGTGCTTAATCTAGAATATCATACTTGATATTCATAACAGCGAGAAAACACATCTTAGTGTTTTGAGAGAGTTACAAAGCTTAAACTACTACACATCTAGAAGGTGACCGAAGCTGCACTACAAGGAAGATTATCCAACGAAAGCTTTTGGTCAGATTGGAGATTGTTACACTGAACATGTGACAACCGGAACAACCTTGCTTTGGAGAAGGCAAGAAGAGGCGGAGTAACCTGGGAGCTGTCTTGTGAAGATCCTGAGGCTTGAGGCGGGCTTGGTGATCAAAGCTCAAGTGNCTGTTACATTCAACTGTGACAACCAAAAACACCTTGCTTTGGATTAAGCAAGAGAGGTGGAGTAACCTGGCAGCTGTCCGAGTGAAAGAAACCTGAGGCTTGACGCGGGCTTGGTGATCAAAGGTCAAGTGCTCGAGAGGTGGAGTAGCTGGAAGCGGGGAGAAAGACCTTGGAGAGGCGGAGTAACCTGGGAGCTGTCTTGTGAAGATCCTGAGGCTTGAGGCGGGCTTGGTGATCAAAGCTCAAGTTCTCGAGAGGTGGAGTAACAAGAAGCGGGGCGAAAAACCTGAGGCTTGAGGCGGGCTTTGTGATCAAAGCTCAAGCGCTCGATATTGTACTAAAAAGAGAAGTTTTAGTGCAATCCTTCTAGGGAGTTTCTAGAAGAAGAGTGGACGTAGGCGGGTTGGCCGAACCACTTAAAAATCTCTCTCGCATTTACTTTTTGTTTTTACCTCTCGCTAACTATCTCTCGAACTGCACTGCATATAACCACACCTCTCGAACTAACTCAAACTCGTGCAAATTAAAAGGGGATAACTTTTCCGCTGCGCATAAAACTTTATCTTCATCTTGTGAGGTATCGGACCTAAACATCCTAAGTCCAATACACACGAGAGGTCGAAAAAGATTTGCAAAAATCTTATACAAGTCTATTCACCCCCCCCCCCCCCTAGNCTTATACAAGTCTATTCCCCCCCCCCCCCCTCTAGACTTGTACCCCATCCCCTTGGGACCAACAATTGGTATCAGAGCAAGCTCTCTGATCGATATAAACCTTTGTTTATATTGCCTAGAGATCCTTCTTTGAAAAATCTTTTAAAAAGTTTTCAAAGCACGAGATAATTTTCAATATGGACAGCATGCTGTCGAGACATCTCCTTTTTGATCTTAGCAGGTTCGATGACTGGAAGACACGCATGCTTGCGTACTTATCAGCCCTCCATGATGAGATGGCCGAGGTTATATCAACTAGACCAGTCAAGATCTTAATGGTCAACACTTCTGCAGAGCAAACCAAAGACACACCAAAGTACGTACCAAAACCTAAGGAAGAATGGACGAGTAATGATAGGAAGAGAAACAACCTTGACAACATTGCCAAGGATATCCTCTTCAGAGCTATAGACGAAACCATCTTCCCAAGATTCAGAAAGTGCACCACGGCAAAAGAGGTATGGGATACTTTGATGTTGATTGGTAAAGGTGATGAACAGGAAAAGGAGAACAAGCTCACTGTGACAATGAAGAAGTTCGAGGACTTCAAGATGAAGCCAGGAGAGAGCATCGACAGCATGGAATCTCGGTTCATGAAGTTGTCAACCGAGATTAGTGATCTCAAGAAGGAGATCCCACAAAAGGAGCTAAACCTGAAGGTCTTACGAGGCCTTACCAAGGAGTGGGAGATGAAGGTGATCACAATGCGCGATCACAGGGATCTGAAGAACACCACAACCGACCAACTATTTAGAGATCTCAAAGCCTTCGAATTTGAAATATTTCCGAAAGATGAGGACGTGGTGGACAGACGGAATGTGGCACTGGTTGCTGATCAACCATCCACCTCCTCAAGGTCAGATCCTAATCCCACAAATCTCTTATCTGACGAACAATTTGCTCTTTTTATGAGAAAATTCAGGAAGTTCATGAAGAAGACACCGGAGAGCAATACAAGTTCACCTTCCTCCTCAAGAAGGAAAAATGAAAGATATCCATCCAGAAGGACGGAGGAAGAAAACCAAGGTCTATGCTATAACTGTAGGAGACCGGGGCATTTCAAGGCCGAATGTCCTTACCCACCGGTAAGCAAATATCAAGGCCAAGAAGGCAAGGATTCTAGGAGGAAAGAGGAATCCAGAGAGAAGCCAACACAAGGAGGCTTCAAAAGTTCATCAAAGACGCATTCGCGCAGGAAGGCGCTTGTGGCTGAGGAACTTGAGAAGGCAATCGAGGAGTCCGAGACATCAAGCTCCAGCGAGAGCAGCAGCAGCTCAGAGGATGAGAGGGGGCTCATCTGTTTATACACTACATAAGAGGAGGATCAATGCTTAATGGCTATTAACAATGAGGTAACCTCCACTTCTACATCTCGCTGCTCTATCTCTACTTCCCAATGTTCTTCTTTTAGAAGCGATGAGGATCCCTTCGAGACCATGGAATTACTCAGGAGGGACCTCAACATCGCTAATAGCACTCATGCTAAAGTTCTGGAGGAGAACAGCAGACTAATTGCTGAAAGAGAAATGCTTAAGAATGTCTCGAAAGAGAATTCAGAGCTAAATCTCAAAGTAAGCAATTTAGAAGCTGAAATAATCCAACTTAAGGAAGAGTGCAAAGCTCGAGAGGCTAGAGAGCTTAATCTTAGAGAGGTTATTGCATCGTTTACTAATTCCTCCAAAGCAGTGGAGAAAATGGTAAATGATCATAGACCTACGAATGATAGAACCGGACTAGGGTTCCGTCAAAACTGTCTCTCGAGAGATAAGCAGACCAACGGTTTGGGAACTTCAAGTAATGGAGGATCTCAATCCAAACCGAATAAAGGTCATAAAGGACCAACAGGAAAGACCAGGGTAGCTATTCACAAACCGTCCCTATACACCNCTTATACAAGTCTATTCCCCCCCCCCCCCCTCTAGACTTGTACCCCATCCCCTTGGGACCAACAATTGGTATCAGAGCAAGCTCTCTGATCGATATAAACCTTTGTTTATATTGCCTAGAGATCCTTCTTTGAAAAATCTTTTAAAAAGTTTTCAAAGCACGAGATAATTTTCAATATGGACAGCATGCTGTCGAGACATCTCCTTTTTGATCTTAGCAGGTTCGATGACTGGAAGACACGCATGCTTGCGTACTTATCAGCCCTCCATGATGAGATGGCCGAGGTTATATCAACTAGACCAGTCAAGATCTTAATGGTCAACACTTCTGCAGAGCAAACCAAAGACACACCAAAGTACGTACCAAAACCTAAGGAAGAATGGACGAGTAATGATAGGAAGAGAAACAACCTTGACAACATTGCCAAGGATATCCTCTTCAGAGCTATAGACGAAACCATCTTCCCAAGATTCAGAAAGTGCACCACGGCAAAAGAGGTATGGGATACTTTGATGTTGATTGGTAAAGGTGATGAACAGGAAAAGGAGAACAAGCTCACTGTGACAATGAAGAAGTTCGAGGACTTCAAGATGAAGCCAGGAGAGAGCATCGACAGCATGGAATCTCGGTTCATGAAGTTGTCAACCGAGATTAGTGATCTCAAGAAGGAGATCCCACAAAAGGAGCTAAACCTGAAGGTCTTACGAGGCCTTACCAAGGAGTGGGAGATGAAGGTGATCACAATGCGCGATCACAGGGATCTGAAGAACACCACAACCGACCAACTATTTAGAGATCTCAAAGCCTTCGAATTTGAAATATTTCCGAAAGATGAGGACGTGGTGGACAGACGGAATGTGGCACTGGTTGCTGATCAACCATCCACCTCCTCAAGGTCAGATCCTAATCCCACAAATCTCTTATCTGACGAACAATTTGCTCTTTTTATGAGAAAATTCAGGAAGTTCATGAAGAAGACACCGGAGAGCAATACAAGTTCACCTTCCTCCTCAAGAAGGAAAAATGAAAGATATCCATCCAGAAGGACGGAGGAAGAAAACCAAGGTCTATGCTATAACTGTAGGAGACCGGGGCATTTCAAGGCCGAATGTCCTTACCCACCGGTAAGCAAATATCAAGGCCAAGAAGGCAAGGATTCTAGGAGGAAAGAGGAATCCAGAGAGAAGCCAACACAAGGAGGCTTCAAAAGTTCATCAAAGACGCATTCGCGCAGGAAGGCGCTTGTGGCTGAGGAACTTGAGAAGGCAATCGAGGAGTCCGAGACATCAAGCTCCAGCGAGAGCAGCAGCAGCTCAGAGGATGAGAGGGGGCTCATCTGTTTATACACTACATAAGAGGAGGATCAATGCTTAATGGCTATTAACAATGAGGTAACCTCCACTTCTACATCTCGCTGCTCTATCTCTACTTCCCAATGTTCTTCTTTTAGAAGCGATGAGGATCCCTTCGAGACCATGGAATTACTCAGGAGGGACCTCAACATCGCTAATAGCACTCATGCTAAAGTTCTGGAGGAGAACAGCAGACTAATTGCTGAAAGAGAAATGCTTAAGAATGTCTCGAAAGAGAATTCAGAGCTAAATCTCAAAGTAAGCAATTTAGAAGCTGAAATAATCCAACTTAAGGAAGAGTGCAAAGCTCGAGAGGCTAGAGAGCTTAATCTTAGAGAGGTTATTGCATCGTTTACTAATTCCTCCAAAGCAGTGGAGAAAATGGTAAATGATCATAGACCTACGAATGATAGAACCGGACTAGGGTTCCGTCAAAACTGTCTCTCGAGAGATAAGCAGACCAACGGTTTGGGAACTTCAAGTAATGGAGGATCTCAATCCAAACCGAATAAAGGTCATAAAGGACCAACAGGAAAGACCAGGGTAGCTATTCACAAACCGTCCCTATACACCAGCAATGGAAAGTATAGGAAAGCTATGAAGAATGGCCGGGTTAACAATATCGAAAGATCACCTAACTATCTCTCACAAGGCCATTCCGAGTACAAAAGAAGCTACATTCCATATAATGCGCCTCAAGGCAAATATGGAAGGTCTGAGATCCATAGAGTTAGGAACTCACGGATGGAGGAAGGCAGACACTACCCATCTGATGAGGATTGGTCACAAGAATATGAACCGTGGAATAAACCTCAGTTTCAACGGTACCACGTGACCAAACAGGCCATGAAGGGCATGGTGCGTAAGTTTGAGGTCAAGCCTCAACCTAAGCTGATTTATGCACCCGAGAGACCTAGAGTCTTTGCTAGCATTCCTTATGATTATCAATCGTATAACGGCTACATTGCACCTAGGCTTGGAGTAATGGGCCCAAGGTATAAATGGATGCCTAAACTTACTAACCAACCAGGACCCAAAGTTTGGGTACCTAAATCTGCTTGATTTGCATGCAGGACACCAGGGACGTATGGTTCATTGATAGTGGATGTTCGAGACATATGACGGGAAATCTAACATTGCTAGAGAACATCCACCCTATCGAAGGTCCCTTGGTGACATTTGGAGACAACGAGAAGAAAGGACACACGAAGGCTGTTGGTGAGATTTATAAGAATGATTTGGTGATCAAGGAAGTATCCTACGTTGAAGGGCTCAAGTTCAATCTCCTTAGCACGAGCCAATTCTGTGACAAGGGCTACAAAGTTATCTTCACCAAAAGCAAGTGCCAGATCATACAAGAGGAATCTCTCGAAGTCGTCCAGGAAGCAGCAAGGAAAGGAAACATGTACATAGTGGATTGGAGATCTGCCAAACCATCCCTATGTATGCTAGCAAGGAGCAAAGAGGACTTATGCTGGGATTAGCACAGTAAGCTTAGCCACCTAAACTTCAAAACCATCAACAAGCTTACTAAGAGGAATCTTGTGGAAGGACTGCCCAAAGTCACGTTTCGGAAGGACAAGATTTGTGAGGCATGTCAACGTTGCAAACAGATCAAATCTTCTTTCAAAACCAAAGCCGAGACATCGTCTACCAGACCACTAAGTCTTCTTCACATGGACTTATTTGGCCCGGTGGATCCACCCAGCATGAGAGGAAGGAAGTACACTCTTGTGGTAGTAGATGACTACACAAGATTCACCTAGACTGTATTCTTAACCAAGAAAAGCGAGACAAAAGTTGCCGTATCAAATCTTTTGAAGCAAGTTCAAGTTGAGAAGGATGTCTCGATACTCAAGATTCGGTCAGATCAAGGTGGAGAGTTCGTTAACCAAGTGATCGAGAGCTACTGCAGCGAGAACGGGATTCATCATCAGTTGTCAGCTGCTCGAACACCTCAACAGAACGGCGTTGCTGAAAGGAGAAACAGAACTCTCAAGGAAGCTGCAAGGACCATGCTCTCACAAGCCAACATATCACAAGGATTTTGGGCAGAAGCAGTAAACACAGCGTGCTATACCCAAAATCGGTCCTTGATCGTGAAAGGAGTCGGAAAGACTCCATATGAGTTGTAGAATGGAAGGAAACCTAATATAAGCTATTTGCATATATTCGGATGCAAATGCTATGTCCACAACAATGGAAAGACTCAGTTAAGAGCCTTTGACGAAAAGGCAGACGATGGAGTATTTCTGGGATACTCATTGACAAGTAAAGCCTTCAAAGTCTTCAACAAGCGGAGATTGGTGGTTGAGGAATCTATACATGTCTCTTTTGATGACGAAGCATCAGCTAATCAACCATCAAAGTCAATAGAAGCAGCTGAAAGTTCTGAGGAAGCTCAGTTGGAAACGATCGAGAGATCAGACTTACCTCTCGATGGGAAACAGCCGATAGTTCGAGACGTAGCAAAACTCCAGTCAGAATCAGACGATGAAAAGACTACAAAGAAAAATGCTCCTGACTCAGTTAATCCAATCCAGATCATGGATGATCAACCCACATCCCAACCAACACTCGAGGAGTCAACTGAGGAGCCACAACCCGATCTAAGATGGCTGAGAAATCATCCCGCTGATCAAGTGATTGGAGATATACGTGACAAAGTTCGAACCAGATCAGCATACAGAGAAAGCATGCTTGCTTGCTTTCTATCGCAAATAGAGCCTAAGGTGATTGATGAGGCTCTAAGCGATCCTGATTGGGTACAAGCCATGCAAGAGAAACTTCATCAGTTTGAGAGGAATGACGTTTGGGAACTGGTTCCGAGACCTCATCATCAGAATGTCATTCGTACAAAATGGGTTTTCAGAAACAAGATGAATGAGGATGGAGTTATTGTTAGGAACAAGGCCAGACTTGTTGCTAAAGGACATTGCCAGGAGGAAGGAATAGATTTTGATGAAACCTTCGCTCATTGCCAGGAGGAAGGAATAGATTTTGATGAAACCTTCGCTCCGGTACAGGAGGAAGGAATAGATTTTGATGAAACCTTCGCTCCGGTAGCAGAGGAAGGAATAGATTTTGATGAAACCTTCGCTCCGGTAGCACGTCTAGGAATAGATTTTGATGAAACCTTCGCTCCGGTAGCACGTCTCGAAGCCATTCGCATCTTTCTCGCTTATGCCGCCTTCAAAGACTTCAAAGTGTATTAAATGGATGTCAAGAGCGCTTTTCTGAACGGACTTCTTGAAGAAGAGGTGTACGTTGAACAACCTCCGGGTTTCTTGAAGGACGTGGGAGCTGACAAAGTATACAAGTTGAAGAAGGCACTTTACGGCTTGAAACAAGCTTCGAGAGCTTGGTATGACACTTTATCCTGTTTTCTACTTCAGTGTGGGTTCACCAAAGGCCTAGTGGACAAAACATTGTTTAGAATTAAGGATGGAGATCATATCTTATTGGTGCAAATCTATGTGGACGATATCATCTTTGGAAGCACCAATCCAGACTTGTGCGAAAAGTTCTCCAGTTTGATGAAAGGGAAGTTCGAGATGAGCATGATGGGAGAACTCAACTACTTCCTCNTACATTCAAGGACAAAGCACATTGACATAAAATATCACTTCATCCGAGACCATGTTGAGAAAAAGGATATAACTTTGGAATATGTTGCAACGGAGGAGCAACTAGCAGATATTTTCACAAAGGCGTTATGTGAAAATAGATTCTCTCAACTAAGGTTAGAATTGGGAATGATAGAATTGGGTTGAACGGTCAAATCTTATCTCCTTGTATTTAGTGCCATGAACTGTTTCGCATGTGAGGAGCGGTTTCATCAACTTTATGGCAGCTTTGGAGTTACACAGCATTGAATGGTCATTCATTTAGCATCCCGTGACTCAACAGTGCAAAGTTTTTGGGCTATAAATAGAGGGGTTTTCTCAGCAATTCATGTCATCGACTTCTTCATGGAGAAGAAGAAAGGAAAAGACGATGTACCATTCTGGTATAGAGGAAGGAAATCGGCAGCCAAGTCCAAAGACTTTCAAGGAGAAAACTATCCAGAATCAACTAAGGGTGAACAGATTGCGGAGTTTCCTGATAATCCAAGCAAGTATTCTGTTCCCATCCAAGGTGAATGGATCCCCAAATGCGAGGAGATCCACAACGGTGAGATACTGGAATCAGGAGAAGAGTCTCGTATAAGTGGGACTCTTACAGCTGCACATTCCGGAAAAGGATCTCCCTCAACCAAATGGAGAACCAAGGAAAAGGGAGAAGGAGCCTGTGAGGAGTGCAGCAGCGGAGAGGTCGAGAAGAACAAGAAAAACTAAGCCACCTCTAGTTCTATAACAAGAATAAATAGGACTTTAGATGGCTAGTTCCTGCTCTGACGTTAGATTCCTATATGGCTATCCAAGGCCAAACAAAAGTTTCTAGGGAATCTAATAGTATATTGATTCATATGTAATGTATCTGGAAATCACTAAATGACCTCAAGGAAATGTTCCTAGTGATATCTTTTGGATGAATCAATCTTGTTCTTTTTGCAATCTGTGTTCGAAAGGTAGTTTGAGAGATACTCATTTAGTTTGGCTATATACGATATGTCTCGAAGAAGGGGAGTTCGAGAGATAACTTCGAAAGATAACAAACTGATTCTATATGTATCTCAAAGACGGAGGAATAAGGAGGGTTAGTGATCAATCACTCAGGGGGACGATTCTTAACCACTTGAATATGTTGCCATAGGTTCAACCAAGTCAAGACGGAGGAATAAGGAGGTTTAGGGATCAATAACTTAGGGGGAAGATCCTTAAACCAGTACAACCAAGTGTTCACCTTCGAAAGGTGAAACTGATGTATTCAACGAATATATGTGGAACGGCTAATTTGGAAATTAATGTTAGCCACGTGGTCTTCGGTTACTGATGGTTTTCCAAGTTTTAAGGGCGCTATCGTGTTTAGTGGGAGCATGCTTATAAATTATCTTATTTTATAACCCCACTTTCTCGCCCTAAACCGTCACACTCTTTCCCAAAAATACCATCACCATATCATATGCACATAACCGTTATAGAAGGGTCTTTCTGACCTTTCAATTCGTTTAAATCAACCGGGATCCTAATTCGGGTTACACTCTCAACCCTACCCATATATCCGACCCAAATCCACAAGATATAAAAGCCAAACCCATCTTCTTTACCCGGATTCAAGCTCAAAACCGAATACCCAAAATCCCCAAATTCCAAACACTGTACACATTCCCTCCAAAACATCAAGCTTTCAACGATGGCGTCCGAATCATCAACATCAACCTCATCTTCCGATGCTTACCAGAGAAAGTTGGCCCACATTCGAACTCTCATCGAGCAGGTCAAGGTGGGGAGCATCCTTGACAGAGAAGGTTTCGTCAACCACTTGACGAACCCGAAGCTAGCAGAAAAAGTCCTGAAGAAGTTCGAGAAAGCCGGGCTCATGAAATATATGACTCATGATTATCAAACCATCCACGACCTCGACTTCACCGAATGGTTCGCGAATGCTAAGGTCACAAAGAGCAAGATTGAGAGCCGATTCAATGAGATTGACATCACGACCTCCGTGGGTGACCTAAGGGCTGCATTCGACTTTACTGCATCAGAGGAGGCAGTCAAGCACCTCTCGGATTACAGCCTAGACAAGCAAGCCTTCTGGGACAAAATTCGATTGGAGACTGCTCCGTCCAGTGCAACCTCTGCTCTCCGCAAGTTCCATTTGAAGGAGAGGTTTGCAATTGCAGCTGACCTCATCATGAAGTTCATCCTCAGCAAGGTGTTTGGAACCGATGAGATAAATCTGGACATCCTCAAAATCTTCCATGCCATCTGGAACAACGTTCAAATGGACTGGGTGCACATCATCTTCAACTTCCTAAAACTACAAGTGCAAGGCTCAGTTTCAAACACCAACCAGTCGATCAATAAAAAGGTTGGTTTCGGCTTTGTTGTTCAGTATTTACTAAGTTTAAAGGGTTTGCAGTTGAGGGAAGGGAGAGAGATTCATCGAAATACCTATATGGGTAGGACGAAATCTCAGGCTCCAAAGTCTAAGGGTGTGAAGATTGCACCCTCTCCCTCAAAGCCTAAGGGAAAAGGCAAAAGGAAAGCCCAATCTGAGGAAGAGGATTCTGATGATACACCACTGGGTGTACTGATTAAGAGGGTTGTTTTGCCAAAAAGGGCTAAGAAAGCCAATTCAAATGCTATCACCAAGACTCGAGAGGTGACACCCTCTGTGATTCCAGTACCGTTTGAGGACAGGGCACAAGCCCAGGGGGAACCTCAGGCTACAATGGCCGCTGAGATTGAGAGAGTGCCCCCTACCAGGTCCATCTCGGGTGAAATTGTTGTTGATCTGAATATTGATGGTGCTGGTGATGCTGATGAATCTGTGGATATGTCTCGAGAGGAGACTCGAGAGTTTGAAGGCACTGGGATCAGTGATCTAGTGCAGAGAGATGTTGAGGAACCACGAGAGGTGGTTCAAGAGATAGCAGTTCCAGCAGTTGAAGTCCAAGACAACACAGTGGTAACTGCTGCTGATGATCAGGGCACTGTGGTCAGGGACCCAGTGCAAAGTGCTCATAATGTGAAGTTGACACCCACTGAATCTGCTCAAGTCGAAGGATCTATTGCCAGAGTGATAGCGAAAGTGGAGACAGGTGATGATCTCTCTAGTCAAGGCCGAGAGATCAGTGAACAGACTGTGCAAGATGCACTGGAGGATCAATCTGCTGGACAGATTGAGACGGAAAGAGAAGTAGCTGCTCAGTTGAATTCTTGTGCTGAAACAGATTTACACTTGGATGATCTCTCCAGAGTGCTTCGATGGATCAACTGGAGAACAGGTCCCTATAACCAACTGGTAGCTCAGGCAGCAGCTATGGAGGCTGAGGAAATCTTTGCTTTGAACTGGCTAAATCTTACCGAGATCCCAACCAATGAACTTCAAGACCTAGCCCATGAAATGTATGTATCTAAGAGGAATCTTGGACGATCTGACAAAGGCAAGGGCATAGCTGCTGATGACCAAGAGAACGAGCCTGAAGTGGATCCTGAAGTAGAGGCAAAGTACCAAGAAGACATCAGGCTCGCCACTGCTCTATCCTTGGGGACAGAATGTAGAGGATACGAGAGGTCCAGGGGAAACCTCAGGGGTTGCAAGAGATGATCCTGAAAATCCAATTGCAACGGCAGCAATCCCTTTGTCCCAAGTAAGTGACTCTGCTCTGGACGAACAGGTAGCAGCTTCGAGAGGTGAATCCGAGACCTCTAAAGCACTTGAGGCAGAACCCAACTCAGTCCTACTTTTGCCAGCTCCTGAGTCCACACCCTCGGTTGACACCGACGAAGCACAGACAGTTCGAGAAGGTGAAATTCCGTTGCTCACACTGCCAGGCTTTCCAATTTACATGGAGCTGCCGTCACCATTCCTGCTACCAGATGACACCGCATCAACCTTTGCAGCCAGGATGGTTGATAGACAAAGGTAGAGTGCACCAGCTGCTCCTGAAACCATCGTGATTCCTGATTCACCTGAGCAGACTGAAGTGCAGCCGGATGAGCAACGAGAGCAGACAGTTTCAGGTCCTACTGGTTCGAGAGGTACTGAGGGGGAAGATGTTCCCATCAATGGTGGACTCAGACAGTTTCAGGTCCTGCAGCATTGTACTGCACTCAAACACTGTATTCAACATACTATTGAAATAACAATACAAAAATATACCGGTAACACTTATTACCGTCATTAGTGCTGGGCAGAAGATCCCTCGGGCAAGAGATCCACATCCATAATGCTAGCTGAAGGCTGGGTGGACTGAGGTGTCAAATCATGGGTTCCTCCATCAGGTGAACAATGGTCACCCCTCGGGTGATCTTCGTGAGCACCTCAACAGTAACCGCGTGGGTGATCTTCTGCCAATGAAGGAAACATGTAGAGATACAGGGACGCAGTGCTGCGAACCTTGCGTGAATTCGAGGGATATGAAATTCACCAGGTACCTCGAGAGCAGAACACTGATGCTGACATGCTTTCCAAGCTGAGCACTAGGATCCCTGGCCACATTCACAAGATTGCTCAGGTGGAGGATTTAGAGACATCCAGCATCGACATCTCGTGGGTCTGCCCCGTGCAAACTAGAGAGCCATGTTGGATTGACCACATCACAAAGTACAAGAAGGATGGCACTCTACCATTGGACGAGCAAGATGCAAAGTTGACAGGGTTACGGGCACCTAGCTACATAATACTGGAAGACAAGTTATATAAACGATCCTATAATGGCACACTCTTAAAGTGTGTATACCCTGACGAAGCAGAGCTGATGATGAGAGAAGTCCATGAAGGAGTGTGCTCCGCGCATCAGGGAGCATACACCATAGCTCGACGCATTATGTTGCAAGGTTTCTTCTGGCCAAAGATGTTGAAAGATTGCGCAGAGTACGCTAGGCGATGCCCTAAGTGTCAAGAGTTCCAGACACTGCCAGGACGACCTGCAACCAATTATACTCCGGTGAGTACAGCAATTCCTTTCTCAAGATGGGGAATAGATTTGGTGGGAGCACTTCCTACGGGCTCGGGGAGCCGGAAGTATATTATCGTGGCCATTGACTACTTTACCAAATGGATGGAAGCTGAACCTCTAGCCAGTATCACTGCAGCAAGGTGTAAGAAATTCGTGGAAAAAGATATACTATGCTGCTTCGGCATCCCCATTCAAATAATCACTGACAACAGACGCCAATTCGAAGGAAGGGAGTTTTCAGAATTTTTGACGGAATGGGGCATCAAGCACAGTCGGGTTGCGGTGTCATACCCCCAGGCAAATGGTCAAGTAGAAAATGCCAATAGAACCATCCTTGATGGTTTGAAAAGGAAGTTGGCAGCAGCTGGCGGGACGTGGGTTGAAGAACTGGACAGCATTCTTTGGACCTACCGCACAACGCCAAGGAGGGCCATGGTGAAACTCCCTTCGCACTCAGTTACGGGTTCGAAGCTCGAGCTCCAGCAGAGGTGATGATACCAAGTAGAAGGATGGAAGAATACGAGGCAGGACAGAATGAGGTTCAGTAGGGAACCGACATCAATTTCATAGATGAAAGGCGAGAAGTTGCGTTCTGTAGGATAGAGAACTATAACAGGCAATTGAAGTCCTATCACGACGCCAAAGTTTGACCTAGGTACTTCCAAGTAGGTGATTACGTTTTACGAAGGAGAGAAGCCAGTCAACCCTTCGAAGGAGGCAAGTTCGCGAAAAAATGGGAGGGTCCGTATATCATAGATGAGGTAATTCGCCCAGGAATTTACAAATTGATGACAGTAGGGAGCAGGTTGATTGAAAGGATATGGAATTCAGAACACTTAACAAAGTTTTATCAATAGGAAGTTCAGTCCTGGTCCGTCCAGATTGTTTCGGTGTTGGTCCGTCCAACCCATTGAATAAAAATATTTTTTCCACTATATTTCTCATGATATAAGGGTGGCATTAGCGCACCAGCACACCAAAAAAAAAAGTGGAGGGCCTCGGCACAACGCTGAGGTCACACTTTGTGATCTCGGCACAATACCGAGGCGTGACCTCAGCACAACGCCAAGGTCACACTTTGTGACCTCGGCCAGCGCCGAGGTCACTCAAACGCAGCGAAAAAAAAAAACAAGTTGGGCAAGATAATACGAATCCAGTATTCAAAAAATAATAGGAATCTAGTATAAAAAAAACAATACGAGTACGAATAACAATGCGAGGAAACTAGTATTCAAAAAAACTCCAGTATCAAAAAACAATACGAGTACGAATAACAATGCGAGGAAACTAGTATTCAAAAAAAAATACAAATGTCAACAAGGAAAAATAAAAAAAAATGAGCTAAGCATCGTCCGATGCTCGGGTGGGATCCTCAACCAATATGTCTTCCATGGAAATCGGGGCAGCAGTGTTGGTGTTCACAGGAAGATCAGGAAGCTGGGACATCCCAGAGTCAGGAAGATCAGCCTCATTAAAAACTATGTGGCGATCATATTGAGGATCGAAATCCTCCATAATCTCTGGCAAACCCGCAGCTAGCGGATCAAAACCTGGATCTTTCTCCCAAAGCACTAAGTAGATATGTCGCTGCATGGTATACATTCCAAGATGAAATGCTAGCTGAGACTCGGCCTCAAGTGCACCTTGGCCCGCTTGGGACTTCAAGAATTCCTCTGTAGCTTCAGGGGTGCTCATAAATGCTTTAACATCATCCTTGAACTCAGCGGATTGTTTGTAAGTCTCTCGTGCTTCTTTAAGGGACTCCTTTAGCTTGGTAACAGCAACACGAGTCTTGTCATGCTCCTTCCGTTCCTCTTTGAGCTCCAGTACTAACTTTGTATTGTCAGATTTTAACTTCGTCATCCCAGCATTGTCAGCCCTGAGTTTCTTAAGCTCTTTGTCCTACGTCCCTAGTAACGCCTTGAGGTTCTTCCTTTCCTCAAGGGCCTTGAGGAATATAGCTTCGTACTGAGAGTGAAGAACTTGCCCCTCCAACATAAGCTCCATCAGATGTTTGAGATACCGCTCCCGTAACACGGTCAACTCCTGCCCTTCAAGAAATTCCACATCCGCTGGAGGGAGGAGGCGGCGAGCAAACTCTGGGGCACTAATGCTACCTGCTATTATAGACTCCCCAGGAAGCACATCCATACCAAGCCGAATCAAGTTAGTTCGAATACGTGGAGGTGGCACTAAGGAGGTTTCCCCTCGCTCGGGGGGCTGGGCAAAAGATCCCTCGGGCAAGGGATCCATATCCATAATGCCAACTAAAGGCTGGGTGGACTGAGGTGTCAAATCATGGGTTCCTCCATCAGATGCCTGACTCTTTTTCCCTTTCTTACCGATTTTTCTTTTCTTGGATGGATTTTGTCCAGTTCAAGACAAGTACCAGTCAGCTTTCGAAGACATTGCACCTGCAAAAACAACAGGTTATGATAAACAATTACAAAAAATATCCAAACACCGCGAGCAGCAGAAGGATACCAGGTATATCAAGAGCAGCGGGTCGGATCCTCGAAAAACCCAAATCTCCAAGCGCCCACTCATAAGTATATATAACAACCTTAAACGAACCACCCTCCTGGAGTTTCTCTATCCTCCTAAGCATATATTGACTCTTGTCTAAAGGTGGATGGCATTTAACCTGGGTTCCCCATCTGACAACAAAAGGAGGTGGAATACCTAGGGAGACAAAGAAAAACTTGGATTTCCAATCCTTGTTGAAGGAGGAGCGATCATTAAAAAGTTGCTCACCGGGCCTGGCAGAAATACACACGAAACCCTTACCCTCTCTAGACGACCTACAAACTCTGAACAACGACTGGAAGAGACCTAAGGTGGGTTCCTCCCATTATTGATGACCATTTGGAGCAAGCTGACCTGGGGCTATTTCGTAGAAATCCAAAAATTCAACCAGGAAACGGTGGAGGGGAAACCTAAGCCCTAACTGCACGGACAAGAGGTGAACTCCAAAAAATGATGATTCAGGAGGATCCATGATGCTAACATCATGCCCAGGTACGACAATGCTAACATTCCCACACACGAGACCTTGGATATCCTCTATTTCATAAGAGTTTAGTTGCGGTCGGATAGTATCAATAAGTGAGCTATCTAAGGGAGAATACAAAGCCTTGTGCCTCTTCCTTTTAAGACAAACAGTCGAATCAGGAGAGGGGGGATCGAGATCTACGGTGACATGCTCGGAAGAAGAGGAAGAAGGGGAAGAAGACAGAGAGGAAGTGTCCTCGGTGTCATTATCATAGGTCAATTCATCCTCACCATCGTAATGTGAAGATTCATCATCAGAAGACCTAGTACATGAATTTAAGTCCATTGTAAAGCAACTAACCTGGTTAGTAGGCACGGGCACCAACTTGTCGGTACAACAAAAGAGACAAACAAAAAAAAATAGAGCCCTAAGCAACGATAAAAAAAAATCACGCCTCGGCCCCGTGCTAGGGCGCGTGATCTCGGCACGAAGCCGAGGTCAGGCCGCGTGACCTCGGCCACGTCGAGGTCAGGCCGCGTGACCTCGGCCACGTCGAGGTCACGCCCCATGATCTCGGCTACGTCGAGGTCAGTTGAAAAAAAAAACGTACCAGAGAAGTTGGAAGCAGGGCTGCAAGATGGACGATAAACAAAAAATACAAAGGAAGGGAAAGGGCTTTTATACAAAACCCTAGGGTTTTTTTTTAATAAGGAAATACAATCAGGATGGGAGAAAAAGATTATTCCTAAAATCAACGGGATTTCCTAAACAAATCCCGCCATATATTTTCAAAATTCCAAGGATTCCCTAAGTAAATCCTGCTAGTTCATATCCTAAATTACTCCGAGTAATTATGGGAGCAGAACTAAAAAAAAAAATTCATAATAGTAAAAAATATTCAATGTAAACGTTTTTATTTCATTCAAATAACATTCAAAGCCACCACACTTCAACTACACTTCAACTACTACTCAACATCTAGGTCTTTGGGGGCTTGGGATATTCCACTGCTAAAGGAAGCACTTCCTCAGGTACAGAAACTATGGCCAAACTCTCCTCCACGGGAGCCTGTAACGGCCTATTCACCACATCCTTCTCCTCTTCCCCGTCAGACTGAATGGTCAATGGATCCTCAACGGTATCTCCAACCCCGTGCCCGCCTGACATTGCCTTCATCTGCCTCAACATCTCGAGTCTTGCCAGCTCCATCAAACGTGACGACCGGCGTCTCTTCATCCCTGCGCTTGCTCTCTTTGGACCCATGATGAGAATAACGTGGTAGGGGAGGATGGAAGACACAAATTCTGAGAGAGTTCTTATATACACAAGAAGGCGACCCATAAAAGGAAAGAAAATCACAGGGAAATTAGGAAATATTCCACAAATCCATGAAGTTTCCATCCAACAATATTTCCTTCTAGGATCTCGTATACCAAGTTTTCAGCACAGTACCGAGCTATTACTCCCTAGCTACCTCAGCCATTCTCACTAGCTAGGGAGTGGAGGGCTGGTGACAGGGTAATTGGGTACCCGACCCAGAACCACTGGCAGGACCAAAAGGCAAGACAACGGATATTCAACTAGCCGTTCAACACTTCACTCCTCAGCATCAATGCTCAACGGCTCCTCAGCTCCTCAGCATTAATGCCCAACGGTTCAGCTCCTCAGCATTAATGCTCAACGGCTCCTCAAGTCCTTGGCATTAACACTCCATTACTGAGCTGAGAAAGATAAAAAGGCTCACAACACTTGTAGAGGCACGACACTTGAACTAGACAAAAAACACACACTGAGCATTGTACTACACTCAAACACTGTATTCAACATACTATAGAAATAACAATACAAAAATATACCGGTAACACATTATTACCGTCAATCATATTCTGGGTACTGAAATGAGCTATCGCGTATTCTGTTCCAAGTCTGGGATCAGTGCTTTGGGGTTGCACTTGCGGTGCATTCTGGCGGTATAATGTGTCCCGCTGGGTACTTCGCATGTGTACTGGCGGTGTGGTGTGGCGGATGGTGGTGTTCCGCCAAAGGGTTCCGCCTCTTCTTGCGGAAGGGTGCGGCGGATTGTGGCGTTCCGCCAGTTCGTTCCTTTAGTTCATTTCCTAGTTCTGTTCTAGTAGCTATTCTGTGGTATATTGACTCTGTTGTTTCACCTTTGATTCTAGAGTATAGTCTGAATATGTAGTTGATTACACTACCCTGATTGTTGAGTATTGGTTCGTGGTTGTTGGTCATTTACCTTGGATTATTGATTGAGTATTGTTGGTTGATTCTTTGATGAATGTTTTGAGCATGTCCAGTATTCATGTTCTGAATCTGAGTACTGTTGATATGAGTATTTTCTTTGGAATTGAACTTGGTTCGGCGGCGACGGTAGTGGTGTGGGTGTGTGTTGAGGGCGAGGACACTAACGGTGGAGCTTTATTGAAACAGAGGGTTGCTGTTCACATAGGGCTTCACTGAGATGATATCCCTACCCCACTATTGTGATATTGAGATGATGTCCCTACCCCACTATTGTGATACAGATTATGATTGGGATACCTCCACTTATTTATTTTAATATATTGATATTTGATAAATATGATTTGAACTCCTCCCTATCTATGATTATTGACATATATGCTTTTGAGAATGACTTATGAGAAAATCTATACTTAAAATGATTATATGGTTAGCTATGTATATGATTTTATTGGTTCCTCCATATCTATATTCTATTCGTAAAATGTTTACTAGTAAATATGAAATTTTATTCCTTGATACTTGTATTATGTAAGCTACACATGATCTTTGGTAATGTTTTGCTTTAGAATGGTTGTTGGTTGAGAGTTGCTACAAAGATTATTCCTACTTTGAAAATCCTTTTGAAAATCATTTTGAAAATACTCTTATAAGTTTTGGCTAAATGATTTATGAAGAAAGGTCTACTTTTAAGTATAAAATCTATTTTGAAAATATTTATATTTTCAAAACTATAAATGTATTATTTTACAGGGCGGAGTAGAGCTTACTTAGCGTTTCATGCAAATCCTGTTTGTTTGTGTTTTCCAAACCTTATTGTTTTCAGGACTTGATAAAAGTGACTCGTTTTGAGACTACAACCTAGAGTTAGTTACCTTGGAGGTGACTTTGGTATAATGGTTTAGTTAGAATCTAAATGGATGTATTATAGTTGATTTGTATCACGGATAGTGAGTTATTGTAATATGGATTGTAGTTAGAAAGTTTTGTAGCCTGTGCGTTTGGGTTTAGTGAGTTGGCCTAAGCGTAGCCTGACACCCCATGATTTAAGTTTTAATTTCGCTTCCGCATTTATTTTCAATATAGTTAGTAAGGAAGATTGTTTATTTATGTTTAATCTTGTAGTAGAAATTGGGGGTGTTACACAATAGGCAAGGGGGTATACCCCAAAACCAATGAGCCCCTCATCTCCCACGAGATTGGCAGCAGGACGTCAAAGCTCGCCGCCAGGACCTCGCGGGGCTGGGGTCGCGGTGTAACACCCCCATTTTCATAACCAAATTGAGAGCAAATATTCCTTAATTTTTTTTTTCAATTTAAAACTCATTTAGAATGCGAAAGCTTTGCATACTTAACTGAGGGTATTACCACCACACCTAATCCTACTTGATTAGATGCAAGACTAAACTAAACAAAACCAATATAAATCCATAGTTCATAAGTATTTCCAAAAGTAAAATAATAATCCACTTATTACATAAAATTCTATTTAAGTCTCAATAATCCTCGGAGTCTTTGTCTACCGCACTCTCATAGCGAACCCCATCAATTATCTCCTGCTACTCAAATTAGAATCAGAACACACAAAAAGTGAAATAATTTACCAATTCAAGCTCGGCTGCATTGCCTTTAATTTAGAAAAATTCAGTTGTAAATATAAGGTAAAGAAATCATATGGAAGCACAATACAATCATAATGGGATAGGGTCCTTTATACTTAGGCCCTAGTGAACAAGATTATTCTACTTCACACATTTCCCATTCGCAATGAAAACCGGACTCTAACCTTAAGTGTGTACATCCCCGAATGAGGATTCCAAGCCTCAACGGGAAGTTACAAGCCCTAGTAGCCAAGATAACGTTTCTACTGACTACCCTGTAAATTAGAGTACATAAACCCGCCTCAACAGGACACACCATAGTGGCCTAATACCCGAGAATTGTTCCTTACGGCACTCCTTAACATAAAATAAATCAAATCACATATGCACCATTATCAAACTTTCACATAGCTTCCATGACTTGAAAATCATTGGGTTTGAATAAACTTTTGAATCAAAATAAAGTAATAACTTACAAATCAATACTTCGATTAAAAACCTTACTTTGTTCTTAAAAACTTTATATATCAACTTACAAAATAATGATTTAGTAAAAATCCTTTTTATCACATTTCCAACCAAAAATTAAATATTACAACTTAAAAGATGCTAATCAATAAATTCCTAACATACAATTATACTATACTATACGCACCAAATATACTTTTATTATTATTATTATTATTATTATTATTATTATTATTAATACATACGTATAAACCACAATCCACACACTAACATATAAATTCAATTTTTATCATTATGGCATATAGTAATATTTGATAAAAACATTAAATGAAATTTAATTAAAGAATACGGTATTAATATATTTACATACGGTACATACTCTATAGATATATACGGCCACCATAATAAATAAATAAATACATATATACGCATACGATTCAACCTACACACAGGTATACATACGATGCATATATATATATATATATATATATATATATATATATATATATATATGATTGCGTTCAGGTGCGTACTGGCCGCCCAGAAGAGAACTGCGGATGAATCACAGCGCGCCACGTGTCCGGAATGTAGTTGCACCTAACGTTATAACTAGGTGCACGTAATGTTACAATTAGGTGCACATAGGTGCACCCAGGTGCATAAAGGTTAACAAGGTAAATTACTTGCACCTGTAAGTGAAAAATAGGTGCACACGTGCAAGTAAAATATATTACAAGTGCAAGTAAATTGTACAATGAGCATCAATACTAAGTGCACATAATGTTATAACTAGGTGCACATAGGTTGCACCTAGGTGCATGAATGTTAACAAAGTAAATTACTTGCACAAGTGCAAGTAAAATGTATTGCAGATGCAAGTAAAATGTATTACAGGTGCAAGTGAATTGTCCACTGAGCATCAATACTAAGTGCACATAATGTTATAACTAGGTGCACCTAATGTTATAACTAGGTGCACCAGGTGCATGAATATTAACAAGGTAAATTACTTGCATTTGTAAGTGAGAATATTTGCGAAAATAGGTGCATGAATATTAACAAGGTAAATTACTCGCACTTGTGAGTGAAAATAGGTGCACTTGTAAGTGAAACTACATGCACTTGGAAGTGAAACTAGGTGCACCAAAGTTCCAGTTATTTACGAAAATGCCACCGCGTCATTTTTTTAAAATTGCATCTTATTCGTTGATCTGGACACGTGGACGGCTGTGATTTGTCCGCAGTTCTCTTCTGAGCGACAGTACACACGAGAGTGCAACCCTATATATACACGTGTACGTATACTATAATATGTAAGTATATAAATTTAACTAAATACACATATGTACTATAATATATACTTATTCATACGGTTTAAAGTGTATATATATATATATATATATATATATATATAACATTTATAAAATAGCCACACACACACACATATATATAAAGAACTTTTTTATAAGAATATACATACGTACAAAGCATAGATATATTCACAAAAATAAAATTTTATATAAATATAATATAAAGAAATTCCTTAATCTCTATAAACAATTTGTTGGAACTATATATGGATAAAAACCTATTACACATGTATCAATTTCAAGATATACACAACATATGCTTAATCATCAAAAACATATTTTAACATTTCACTAGGATATAAAATTAAGGCCAAGAAAGGGAGAAAATAATCCACTTACCTGATAATTCTCCTAGAATTTTCCTCAATTTCCTTCATCCTTGGGTAGCTTAATCTACCACTTCTACCATCAACAATTCCACCAACAAATACACAACAAATAATCCTATAAGATATATTTATATATATATACTAATTCTAGGATCACAATAATAATAGAGATAGGGACACTTAAAACCAACTACCAAGACTTTGCTCCCAAGTTGAAGATTTCAATCAAAAGAAGAAGAAGAAGTTTTTTTTTTCTTTCTTGAATTCTTCGGCCAAAGTGGCTAGGGAAGAAGACTAAATCAACAACCCTGTAACCCCTCGTCTATTTCGATAAGTTTGAGGTTCAGAAAATATGTCTTTAAGCTATGACATTCATAGGATAAGTGACCGATGCTTCAAAATAATTTTTTTTAAGGAAGTATAGTTGTTATTAAGTTGCGATCGTTCGTGCTGGTCACGAACCGTAAAATTTTAGAAGCTGGTATTCGGACCCGATTATCCTAGGAAATGGATTATTAGACACCATATTATTATTCTTGNGTATAGTTGTTATTAAGTTGCGATCGTTCGTGCCGGTCACGAACCGTAAAATTTTAGGAGCTGGTATTCGGACCCGATTATCCTAGGAAATGGATTATTAGACACCATATTATTATTCTTGAACTTCCTATTCAATTAAATCAGCCCATAGCAGCGAAAATTTATTTTGATCGTACATCGCTAAAATTTCGCGGTGTACCGAACCTAGCCCAATTTTGAGGGTTAGTCTGGAATAAATTTTTGGTTTCGAGAATTATTCTATCCAGATTATTTTCTACCGAAACTTTATCTGTTTGGACCCCAACTGATATGTTTAAAAGTACACCATTATTTTATTCTATTTTAATTCTTCCATGCAAACATTCCCCTCAAAGTACTAAGTGTCTAAAACATGTTTATTCTCCTTGTCCTTTTGGTCTTGCCTTGGCCGAAATACCAAGAGAGGGAGAGAGTGTGAGCTTTCATCTTCTTCATCCTCTTCTTCCTCACTTCAAGCTTCCATAGCCAATCTCCACACAAGTCTTCAACTATTCGGTAAGTTTGCGGTTTTATTCGGTTAAAAAGTCTTGATTTCTTCCCTATGAACTTGATTGTAGGTAAAGATTTCTTAAATATGTTGTTATGGTGGTGTATTCTACCTAGGGTTTTTCGGTGAAACTTGGGGATAAAGGTTCAAGACTACTTTTACGGTGATATTACACACTTGTGAGGTAAGGAATTCCCTTAAGTTGGAATTAGTCACTTGAATTTGGATAATTGATTTTAGTTGAAATATGGTGTTTTTGGAGCTTTGGGAATATTTTCGTATACAAGTTCATAGCTTGGATATGCTTGTATATGTTGTATTTATGTCTATATAAGCTTATACAGTGGAACTAGAGAAAGGAAATCAGGACAGACTTCTGTCAGTAACTTCCGTGAATTTCTGGGAAAAATCGGTAA
>NC_044919.1:6126590-6132482 GCF_003576645.1 Ipomoea triloba | reverse complement strand
GTAAAACTTTATAAAGCTTTTAGATTATCTATGTTTTCAAACCTTTGTCTACTTTTGAGTGACAAATGGATTTCCTTGCTTAGCCGTCGCGCTAACTGCACTTCGATGTGTTTCTTATCAGTTGCAGGTTAGTGTGAATTCCTGTAGCCGATGAGCTGAATAAGATGGATGTTGGAAGAATTATTTCCATATGTATTAAGTTTGATGTTGTATTTTGAGGTTGTAAGTTTAGCCTTAACGTTTGGGTATAGGAGAGATACCTAAGCGTGGCGGTAACACCCAGTTTTCTGCTGGTTAGATGTAAGCTTCCGCAGCATATGAATATTGATTTGTAATTAATGTAAGAGTTGAAAATTGGGGTGTTACAACCCCATTTGAATGAAGAATAAATGGGCAATAATCATAGGATTTGAAACCTCCAATTCGTGTTAGTAACTCCTAATTAGCATTTGCTAAATTTTTAATGAAAGGATCATCCTTATCCTTCTGATAGTACCAAATATCCTTAGGATATATGTGTGTGTGTGTGTGTGTGTGTATATATATTAATTAGTATATGTATATATACATATACTTAGGGGTGAGCATAATTACCGAAAATCCGACAAAACCGATAACCAATAACCGAACCGACCGATAATTTCGGTTATCGGTTATAAGGCTAACAAAAATTTCGGTTATTCGGTTATTTTTCGGTTATGAAGGTGTAATAACCACGGTCACCGAATAACCGATAATATTTTATATATATAAAATATATTAGTAAACCAGTAGGCAGTATATATATATATTAGCAAACCCATGTAGTGATGTAGGCACACCACACACTTAGTAAATCTTTTCTGTCTTAGGTTATTAAGTTAGTTTATTAACAGTGTACTTAATAATACTGTTAAATTAGTTTTAGGTTCAATGTTAGTTTATTATTTACACTCTAATTCAGTCACTGTTAAATTTTTAAAAGTTAGGTTCAATGTTTAGTTTATTATTTACACTCTAATTCAGTTTATTCACTGTTTATTAAATGTTTAGTTTTAATTTTAGTATTAAAATCTTTTGATGAGTCAAAGATGAGTTTGGATCAAAGATGAATTATAAAAATCTTATTTACGCAGTCCACTGTCGGTTTTTCGGTTACCGAAATAACCGACCGAAACCGACACATTCAGTTTTGGTCGGTTATACATGTATACTCGGTCGGTTTCGGTCGGTTACGAAGTATTAAAAAATCCAATCGGTTATTCGGTTATCGGTCGGTTATTAACCGTAACCGACCGATGCTCACCCCTACATATATTAGTTAATATATATATATACTCACTTTCTCTATATATATTATATATATAATTATATGTTTATTTTAGACCATATAATTATGATTAGACTATAATATATTATATATGTATACTATCGGATAGGCTCTTGTTCACATGAGGACACCCATATTTAGAGGATAATGAGAACTAACCATAGCCATCAAATTTAATGATATTAATGGCTGAGATTAGGCTTTGAATTGGAAGCATATCACGGTAGAATAATACTAGGAGGGTAAAGAAGAGATTTTGGCTATTATCATAAATTCATAATTATGGAAGGATTGAAATTAAGAAACATATCTTTGGATATTAACTATAATAATGGAGCATGGTCGTTTATTAATAAGGATCTTGTGTAGCATGGATGGTATGTATCACATCTTTATGTATTTATAAATACTAATCATATAATACAACTATAAAATTGGTTTGCTTGAAATATTAAACCATGTAAATGTTTGCATACGATATAAAACGAAAATAATAATGATTGATGTTATAAGTATATTGTGTGACATTATGTTTAATATTGTGTGCCAATTCGGTAAAATATGTGTGGCATGTTAAATATTAACTTTCGAAAACATGCGAAGCGTGGACTTTGTTTATTTGATCAGTGAGTGCAATCTAAATCAATAATATAACTAGAAAACAACTTGAATCACATTTGTAGCATGTTTGAGTACCCCGTGTTGTTTTCTTGATACTTTGGGAACTACTTTTTTTGGGATTGGCTTACTTGATAATTGAGATTTGTAATGTGATGGTTTGAATTAATAATTTCAGGATGATAAGCAAAGCAAAAAGAAAAAAAAAAGGAAAATTCAATATTAGCAGATGTTATTTATGAGAAAGTAGTTGAACCAATTATAATTCAACAACTAATTATGTAAATGTTATATGGTTTATGACAGTGGTGTGATTTTTTTTAGAGGTTGCCAGTTTTGAAGAAATTGTGTGCCAGCAGGAGATATTGTATTTGCTAAGCATGGTACTATATAAACACGGATGACATACGAAAAAATAGCGTAGCACATACACATGTTATTTTTTTGTACCGAGAACATAAATTTTTTGAAAAAATTAATTTAACAATTTTTTATTAATATTATATAGCACATAGAAACTTAAGAATTCCAGGAACGGAAAACATGAATACATATGAAAGCAGTCAAAATTAATGATTGGCATTTATTAATTGTGAAAACAACTTGACTTGACATTTGTGGGTTTTTATTTTTCCTTTTGAAATAAAAAATGTAAAATTATATGCAAACGACTGTGATGCTATAATTGGTGACATACTGAGAAATAATGTGTGTCAAATGTGAGTATAATCTGTGACATATGTGAATATAATGTGTGTCAGGCAATCATGATATCAATGTTGAAGGGTGGGAGGTTGAAGAGTGCAAGGTTGAAGTGTTTAAAGGGTGCACGTGAAAAAGTAATAGAAAAAAAAAAAAGACGGTTGCAAGTGTCTTTATTGTGATGAAAAACCAGCCCGACACCATAGTCGTAACTGTCCCCTGAACCCAAACAAAAAGAAGAAGAATAATAAAAAGGTGAAGGTGTAGCTTGAAAGAAAGGGGAAAAGCAATGCTACATTCAATAAACATCTCATTTTGAAATTGACATACAATTCTGTTAATAAGCATGCATGTATTCATCATTTGACATATTAAAATGGAGAACATTACTTTTGGATAAAGATCAGGATTTTGCGTTTTAAAATTTTAGAGTACGACTTTGTAGATGGTCATTATCGTATTGGCACACAACAATACAATAGTGGGCACACAAATGTGTGAGTACGAGCACAGACCTTAAAAAATCCATACCAATGAATATACTTGTAATTCGGCACACATGTGGAAAAGGAACGCACTTTTACGTACGGTGAACACCTCAAAACTGTTAAAAAAGTAAAATGGAATTAAAAAAAAAGTAATTACCCCCATTTGAATTACATTTACAAATGTATAAATTATACCAATGCAACTCAATTGCAACCATAAAAATGAATTAAGAAATGAGATTGAAGAGCAAACAAAACTAATATAACGATCACATTGTGGTGAATAACAAAGGCACACACCACATTCGTAAAAGGCACACATCACTGAACGAATTGTCAACTTAAAAAAAAAAGTAACATTGGGGTGTGCCAAACACAATCAAAAAAATAGAATGACCACAAATCTGAAGACAACAGTACTAAAGGACTAGGGAATTACCAAGACAAAATAATAGGTTGATTCAAAAAAAAAAAAAAAAAACCATTGACAAACAATAACTGTCAATCTATCAAATCGTGAATGGCAAAACAAAGACTACAAAACCGACAATCAAAATCAATCCTTGCTGGTAGCCAAAGGGGATGAAAGAAATCGTAATGCACGTGCTACATTGCTTGTACGGTGAGAATTTATACTTGCGGTGCATATCTGATTCATGTAATGCAATCGTAAGCAATCCAGCTCTACTCGGTCACCCTTAACGAGACCACAATCCCATGTGCACCACTACGTCTTTTTGCTGCCACCAAGAAGCACATATAATAAGATACAGAGGCACACATTAACTCATAAAAGACGCAAACATCATCATAAACTATGGCATACATAATCATATGAGGATGATGTGAGCTTAACTTGATCCCACCATTCACCTTGCAGCAAAATAGTGTTTTTTTTTTGAAAATCAATAGTGCTTACTAATTAAACCTTAAAATAAAAGCTTCTAACTTATTATCACCAAACAATTAAGTGGGAACCAACAACGATGGCTAGATCTAACCTAACTTCAAGGTGTGCCACTAAAGTTTCAATAAAAATTACTTGAAGCTTTACAAATAATTACCAAACGTCATCAGCATAATCATACACCACACACATATTTTCTATCATTGTCAAAGAAAACGAACAAAAAAAATAACAGACACAAACCGAGGGAAGAAAAAAAAATTAAGCAAGATTATTTCCACTGTTCACACAAAGTTAATTACCCAATCTCAAAAACACACGTATGAGGCACATGACATAGCTGCACTTGGCACACAACAATTAGATTCAGGGCAAACAACACACTATATTTATGAAAGGCATACATAATAAGCAATAGAGGCACACATAGATACCTAAAGAGGCATACATAATCATATGAGGATGATGTGAACTTAACTTGATCCCACCATTCACCTTGCAGCAAAAATAGTGTTTACTAAACCTCAAAATAAAAGCTTCTAACTTATTATCACCAAAAAATTAAGTGGGAACCAACAACGATTGCTAGATCTAACCCAACTTCAAGGTGTGCCACTATAGTTTCAATAAAAACTACTTGAAGCTTTACAAATAATTACCAAACGTCATCAGCATATACTTGAAGCTTTACAAATAATTACCAAACGTCATCAGCATAATCATGAAGCTTTACAAATAATTACCAAACGTCATCAGCATAATCATACACCACACACATATTTTCTATCATTGTCAAAGAAAACGAACAAAAAAAATAACGGACATAAATCGAGAAAAGAAAAAAACTAAGCAAGATTATTTCTACTGTTCACCCAAAGTTAATTACCCAATCTCACAAACACGCATATGGGGCACATGACATAGCTGCACTTGACACACAACAATTAGATTCATGGCAAACAACACACTGTATTTATGAATGGCATACATAATAAGCAACAGAGACACATAGATACCTAAAGAGGCATACATAATCATAGACTATAGCATACATAATCATATGAGGATGATCTGAGCTAAACTTGATCCCAATTATCATATTGCACCAAAACAGTGTGAATTAAACCATAACATAAAAGTTTCTAACTTACAAATAAGAAAAGAAAAAAAAATAGTTCGACTAAAAAAACAAAAAAAAAACTATCAAAGAACAAAATTTCAAACTAAACCCCATAACCATACCCCCCCCCCAACACCCTCTGGCCACCAACCCCCACCACCAGCAGAAGAAAAAAAAAATCCATTCACGGCATTAACACTAAAAAAAACTACAAAAAAAACACCAAAGATTGAAACCAAAAGAAAAAAAAAACTAATTTGAAATTTATTATAAAAAGAAAAAAAAAGAAAAAGAAAAAAAAACCCAACCAAACACCCACAACCCTACCGTCACCCTCCATCCCCCGCCGCACTAGAGCAGCCCCACCACCAAGAAAAAAAAACATTCATGGACTTTACCCCCAAAAAACCCAAAAAAAAAAAAAACACCAAACCTAACAGAGTAGAGACTGAAACCAAAAAAAAACCCTAGCCCAATCCCTCCCCTCTCCCCCGCCGCACCGGAGAATCATATGCCGACAAATACCCATCCCCACCACCGAAAAAAAAACCACATGCAATACATATTCAACTAAAAAACGAACAAAAAACCCTAAACACAACACCAACTAATTGAAGACACAAAAAAACAAAAGAGAAAAATATATATAAAGCAACGAACAAGCCTACCTCAACTCGCCACCCCAGAAGACCCATCCAACAGACGACAAGAGCCGCCTCTAATCGCCATCACTGCGCTGACCGCCGAA
>NC_044919.1:6104090-6121590 GCF_003576645.1 Ipomoea triloba | reverse complement strand
TTGAGAGTTTACCTCCTCATCATTCACCATGAGGCACATATCCTTGTCTAATTCTTCTTGACTGTATAGGCAAATGAGTCTTTTTTCATCTCCTGAGCTTTTGCTTTCTAAGCTAGAACTAGAAGTGCATGGCTCGGCTACATTCTTATCGGTTGATTCTTGTGATACCCCGGATTTAAATCATGTCGTGAACCCCGGTAATTCTTCCTTTCGTGGGGTTAATTTAATTAATTGGGCCCGGTTCTTTTAAATAAATATATATTTCCTATTTTAGCTTATTTAATTGTTAAGAAAGCTCAATTCTCTATACCAATTAGGTCTTTTCATCCCTTATAATAAATTGAATATTTATTTGGCCCAATCCTTTGAAGAATCAAGCCTTATGTTATTTAATTAACTCTTGTTAGTGCTTAGCACATCCTTAATGGGAGAGCCCATATCTCATTTAATTACCCTAATATTATATACATTATGTATGTATAGATTTTGTGGGATTCATATAAAAGTTTCTTATTAATTAATTCCCCTAGTCTTCTTCCTTCTCCTACATGATATTCACACCACTTCCATCATCCCTAAAAACCCTACACATAACATCTTCCATCCTAGCAAGGATTCAAAGCAAGATTACTCTTTTAGGTCTCATATGCTTGGGTAAGTGCTAGATCATACTTAGGTTGCATTCTATTCTACATTTTTCCTAGTCTTTATAAGTTTCTTATGATTTTCTTGGGATGTTCTTGGGTCAAGATGATCATGGTGGTGATGGTGGTATGATGGATTGAGCTAGGAAATTGTGTGTTGAAGAAGCTAGCTTAGATGTAATCCCCCATGTCTCACTAAACCTATTTTCACTCTTGTATATAGATGATTTGGTGTATTGTGGAATCCTGTAGATAATTTCTTGGTTATAGCCTATGATTTGTTGGATTATTGAGCCTATATTGTGGATATTTGGATTTGTATTCATTATTCTTGAACCTTGATGTGTCTGAGTATTGTTGTTATGGATTCCATGTGTTATTTGGCCTCTGAAATGTGTAATCTAATCATATTCTGGGTACTGGAATGAGTTATCATGTATTCTGTTCTAAATCTGGGATCGGTGCCTTAAGGTTGCACTTGCGATGCATTCTGGCGGTATAATGTGTTCCACTAGGGTCTTCCGCAAGGGTAACGGCGGTGTGGTGTGGCGGAGAGTGGCGCACCGCAAGGGTGTTCCGCCCTCTCTCGCGAGGACGCTCTGCCGAAGAGCGGTGTTCCGCGATGACGCTCCGCCAGGCCATTTTCCATTTCTGTTTCAACAGTTGTTTCGTGGTCTAATGACTCTGTTATTTCACCTTTGATTCTAGAGTATATTCTGAATACGTCATTGAGTTTACTACCTTGTTTATTGAGTATTGACTCATGGTTGTTGGTTATTTATCTTGGATTATTGATTGAGTATTGTTGGTTGATTCCTTGGTTAATGTTCTGAGCATGATGTCTTGTTGATCATGTTCTGAATCTGAGTATTGTTTGTATGAATAACTTTCCTTTAGAAATGAACTTGAGTTTGATATGTCGAGGTCTTGAACTCTTGTGAGTAATTCTTTGGCTTCTTGAGTCTGGTGTTCCCTTTGGGAAGTGGTGATCTGAGCTACGGCTCTGCATGTGTCTGCGGTTATAGGAGGAGTTATTTGGGTTTTTATGCCTCTATGGTTGGGCTTTATGCCTTTGTGGTAATGAGCTTTTATGCCTCTATGGTTGAGCTTTGTGCCTCTGTGGTAATTGGCTTTTATACCTCTGTGGTAATGGGCTTTTATGCCTCTGTGGTTGGGCTTTATGCCTCTGTGGTAATGGGCACCATGTGCCTCTGTGGTTGGGCATTATATGCCTCTGTGGTATGTCATTGGTGTGGTGGTTCGATGGTTTTGGTGTGGATCTATTCTATGTTTCTTGGTTTGGGTCACTCTATGGGAGTGATGTGAGAATGTTGATTGGTGGGTTTCACTTGAGTTGTTCAGTCGAGTTTGTGCTTTGGTTGAGTATCTAATTTTGGAACTGTTGTATTGTGGATTCATTCTTTGCTATTGAATTCATTTGAGGTGTCATTGGTTTGTGATTCATTCAACCTATTGTTGTTGAGTTCTCTGATTTTTAAACAAAGGACAGTATCGTTGGCATATATATTCTATATACGTGTGTAAAATCTATTTACAAGCTATGCTATACTATTGTATTTCTCACGAGTGTGAGTGGTGGATTGCTTAGCATTTCTTTGCTAATATTTCTAACCATTCTTCAAGTATGGAGTAGTCCTGCACGAGAGAGCGCTAGCAGTAGATCTATTTCTCCTTTATGATTAGCTTAGTATTTGTTGAGATTGTTTAGACATTTCAAGCCTGCGTGCCTTAGACTCATGATTTGTATTAGCTTGGTTAGATTGTAACTGCCTCTGAGGATTTATGAGTTGGATGTTGGATTTTGCCTTAGCATCTAGGTGATGGTTAACCTAGATGTGGCGTAGCACCCTCTGTGGTTTAGTATCGCTTCCGCATTAATATAATTTGGTACTGAGATTTGCTAGCTTTTGCTTAAGTTTATTGCCTATCTCAACGTGAAAATTTAGGGTGTTACAATTCTTCAATAGCCAATGCCTTCTTTCTACATTCACCCTTCCAGTGACCACCCGAGTGATTGGTGATATGTCCACTTGTCTCTACTAGAGCATTCCCCGTGCTATTTTGATTGTTAGATCCTCTTGTTTGATCCTAGTGCTTGCGGATCACTAGGTAGGGGCATTCTGCCTTAAAGTGACTAGCCTTCAGCAATTATAGCGTAGCATCTGAGAATTTTCGAGTTCACGAATCCTTGATTGATTCGTCCTTTCGTTGTTCCTTCAGCCAGATGAACTTGGTGTGGCTGAGTTGTCATGAGATTGATTCTTGCTTATGAATCTTTTGAACTTCCTAATATACAAAGCAAATTGTTCATTAGATAAAAATTAGGTTAGAATTCGACCTTGTAGATGGTTGTTGGCTTGCAACCAATGCCACATTCCTTGTCTCTGGTTCTGCTTCGTGTATGGATTCACGCTTGAATTCATATGCCTTCAAGTCACTAAAGATCTACATGATGCGGGTGACCTTAAGATCTGGATGATCTCTCATGGCTATGACCTTCATTTCCCATGACTTAGGAAGGCCTCAAAGAATCTTTAAGTTGATCTCTTTTTGTGTCAGCTCTTTGCCAAGATGAGCTACCTCACTTAGCAGCTTCATGAATTTGGTTTCCATTTACGTGATGGACTCAGTCACTCCCATCTTGAAGTCCTCAAACTTCTTCATAGCGATGGTTAACTTGTTCTCCTTCTCTTGCTCATCACCTTCGCCTATGAGCATGAGAGTTTCCCAAATCTCATTTGTCATCTTGTTCTCACTCTTAGAAACAATTTTTTGCACCTATAAGTACATATATACATATCATACTTTTAAAGTATAGAATATATATATATATATATATATATATATATAAGATCGCGTTCAAATGCGTACTGGCCGCCCAGGAGAGAAATGCGGACGAATCACAGCGCGCCACGTGTCCGGAATGTAGTTGCACCTAACGTTATAACTAGGTGCACATAGGTGTACCCAGGTGCACAAATGTTAACAAGGTAAATTACTTGTACCTGCAAGTGAAAATAGGTGCACCCGTGCAAGTAAAATGTATTACAATTGCAAGTAAATTGTACAATGAGCATCAATACTAAGTGAACCTAATGTTATAACTAGGTGCACCTAATGTTATAACTAGGTGCACCTAATGCTATAACTAGGTGCACATACGATGCAACCACGTGCATGGATGTTAACAAAGTAAATTACTTGCACAAGTGCAAGTAAAATGTATTGCAGATGCAAGTAAAATTTATTACAGGTGCAAGTGAATTGTACAGTGAGCATCAATACTAAGTGCACCTAATGTTATAACTAGGTGCACCTAATGTTATAACTAGGTGCAACCTATGTTATAACTAGGTGCACCTAGGTTGCACCCAGGTGCATAAATATTAACAAGATAAATTACTTGCATTTGTAAGTGAAAGTATTTGCGAAAATAAGTGCATGAATATTAATAAGGTAAATTACTTGCACTTATAAGTGAAAATATATGCAAAAATAGATGCGAAAATAGGTGCACTTATAAGTGAAATTAGGTGCACTTGCAAGTGAAACTAGGTGCACCAAAGTTTCAGTTATTTACGAAAATGCCACCGCGTCATTTTTTTAAAATTGCATCTGATTCATTGATCTGGACACGTGGACGGCTGTGGAGTGTTCTCATTTCTTACCTGGGCGGCAGTTCGCATGGGAGTGCATCCCTATATATATATATATATATATATATATATATATATATATATATATATATATATATATATATATATATATATATATATATATATATATATATATATAAGTTAGTTTTGAAAATGTGCGATATGTATAGGCTTATAAGCTAATAATGGTAGGACGAGTATACATGAGTGAAACTTCTATTTTAAATAATTAATTCGGGTACTCCCATATAACAAAGAATCATGAACATTACTTCTAGGTACATCAAAGTGATTTTTACTTCTAGGTACTTCTAGACTTCTAGTTTAAACTTCTATTTTCCTAGTGAGAAAATGAAATAACCATGCTTTATTTATAAAAATGATTTTTATCCAGAACACACGCCAAACATGTACGAGCTCAATAGGGTGTGACTAGACCCAAGGTTGCAGGGCCCTAAGACTCGCACGCCTATAGGCCCATAGTCACACTGGTCACGCGGCAGGGCTCAAGGCCCGCGCACACGAGACCCGTGCGCTATGGCGTGAGGCGGCAGGGCTTAGGCCCTGCCACCCCTCGCCTGCCACTCTACACGCAGGGCTGGCCGACGGGGCTTCCAACCTTGTGGCCAGTCCTGCGTGTTCACACCAAGGCGAGGTAGTGACCTCCATTACTGCAACTTTTATCAGACAATCTTCATTTTCTCCAACCAAAAATCATCCAACAACATCATTATAGCATCCAAAAATCATTTACTCAACAACATAACACTTTACACCATTTATCACAACATTTCTAAGCAAAAAACAGGGAAAAACAAGGCAAATAATACACATTCACAGAGCATTATAGTAAAATACGTAGGTTTTGAGTTTTCATAGTTTATACCTCAGTCTTGAAGTCTTAAGAGCTTGAATCTCTCATCTAAGCCTCAAGGTTAGCTTCCTCCTCCACTCCCTAAACCCATTAACCATACAAACCAATAAATAACAACAACAACATCAAACACATGCACAAATATATACTCAAGAAATGAAAAGGGGAAAGGGAGAAATGGTAAAGAAGAATGCAGTGATGAAGAAGAAGATATGGTCTCACAAATGGTTTAGCTCTTGGCTTGCTTGGTTTCTTCCTGGAATGAGAAATGCTGAAGAATGTTGGAGTGGGGAGGGATTGAGGCAAATGGATGAAACAGTAGCTATTTATACCTAGGGCACAAAGCCCTTGGTCTAAAATATGTAGGTTGAGGGGTAATTTGGGAATTTAATGCTTTGCTCTTTGGTTGATATTTTATAGTTTAAGATGCGTCAAATGATGAGTATGAAGTAATGTGATAAGGGTAGGATAAAAATATATTCATATTTGGAATAAAACATGGCTATCAGGTTCATAGGTTCGTCTCAGATGGACTTTTGGGTTAAAAATTTTGATAAATAAATATATCCTCTAAATAAGACTTTTAAAACTATAAATAATTATATAAATATTTTGTAGAAAATCATTTAAAATAAAGAGTTCAAAATATTTTATTTAGAAGCTCATTATGCAAAATAATCGAATGAGTAAAATATATTTATAGGTTTATTTTGAAACGTTATAAAATAGGAGTTTTGGTAGAAAAATATTTTGCGGTCTCACATTTATAATGTGCTCTTTATAGGAGTTAAGAGGGAGCACATGCCGGGCGCCTGACATGCTCGCCACGTGTACTTCATGCATTGTTCCGGTCGGTGACTCCTCCAATAGGTATACGTGGGAGATGATTCTTGACAGGCCCACTTATGGTGAGATTGTGGAAGAGCAGTAATAGGGGTATTTGTCCTTTTGCGTAGTGGCAATCAATTGGGGAGATTCGGTCCGAGCACTAAGGTCGGGACCGATCTCATAAGCACTGTTGCAAAAATCCCCGCCTAAGCGCTAGGCACTCCTAGACCGAGGCGAATTGCTCCCTAGGCGTCCGCCTAACGCCTAACTCGGCCGATTAGGCCGAGTTGGCGGCCGACTAGTCCGAATTTGGCCGAGTTAACTCGCCCAAGTCGGCAGAGTTAGCCGAGTTAACTCGATCGAGTCGGCCTTGTTAATTTTATTATTACATTTATATATATTTAAATTTATTTATTTATATAAGTAAGAGAAGTAAGAGATATATATATAATATATATATAATATAATATATGACATACATGCACACACATGAATTAATTTTTTGTTTTTATAGGTCATCGCCTAGAACCGCCTAGGCGCCGCCTAGACCGCTTAGGCACTAGGCGCTAGTCTACTGCTCGACTAGCGCCTAGCGCCTACTGCAACCATGCTCATAAGGCACTGCGTAATAACTAAAATTGGAAAGGAATAACTCCATATCTCAACTCGTGTCGAGTAGGAGCTAAACGAGGTCTGTTCAGATCGGGTAGTATCATTCGCTTGATACGGAATACGTACTGAGCGGATATACGGTCATATGTCTTGAGGGTTATTCCCTATCAAAAATATTCACCCTGTCCCATTTTATCTGTCATGTTTATTATTCATTGGTCAAACCAACTCTTTTTCTTTTTTTATTTGTTTTCTTTAGTATTTTTAATTACTTTTAAATTTTATTTTTATATTTTATAGTACTTTTAATGTAGTTTCTAAATATATATATAAATTTTACTATATATTAATACTAAACTTTATATTATGAAAAATTGAATTCAAAATAACTTCAGTCAAATATGGTTAATAGAACCAGACATATAAAATGGGACGGTGAGAGTATATAATTATAATATTTTAATTTATGATATTTTATTTTTTAAATAATAATATTTTAATGAAAAATTATTATTACTTTTATTATCATTATTATTGTGTATGAGCATTTTAATATTTATACTCATTATTTTTTACAATTACAACCTCAACTGACCAATAAAGTTAATATTCTCAATAAATTTTTTTTTCACTAACCAAACAATAAAATCGATATTCCTAATAATTTATTTATTTTTTATAAAATTTCAATTCCATTTTGTATCAAATATTTATTTGGGATAAATGTCAAATAGACCCTCAAAATATACTCAATTGTGTAATTAGGTCCTTCAACTTCAAAAAGTTCCAATTAGCCTCTCAAACTTGTTATTTTGGAACAAATAAGTCCTTTAACTCGACGAAGTCACACATAGATTAAAGGGCTTATTTATTCCAAAATAACAAGTTTGAGGGCCTAATTGAAAATGTTTAAAATTGAAGAGTCTAATTACACAATTAAGTATAATTTGAGGGTCTATTTAACATTTATCCCTATTTATTTAGATTTATGTAATCAAACATGCCCTTAATTTTACCGTCGGTCTTCCTGATCAGCAGAACACTTGTCTTCGTCTCTTTCATTTCCTCTCTCCTCTTTACTCTTCTTCGCATCGCACAAACCCTTAACCCCAAATTCCCCTCTATAAGTACGGAATAATCTCCCCGTATCATATCCAATGAGGTTAACCATACCCTAATTTCTCGACAATCCGGCGGAGGACGATGGTGAAGAGTTGGTGTCGCTTGCACTTCGATAATCGGCAGAAGATCGAATCTGATTTGAACCTGGTTAGTTCATTTGTTAATGGAACCGAAGAAAACTGTTGTCTCATCGGAGGGAGGGAAGCGAAACCATGACGAGAAGGTTAAGGTTTTACAGTGGGAAGATTATGAACAAGAGCTCGCCCGTCTCTGCAGTCTCACCGCTGCCCTCAATGAAGCTAAGCAGAAGAAGCAATTGCTTGAAGAAAAACTACAGTCCACCTTATGGGTATGGCTTTTATTTATTTATTTATTTATTATAAACTACTCCGTATTAATTAATTTTCTTTTGATAATTCTCGTGAACTCTGTAGGTTAGGATACAATTCTTGATGCAATACTCTTGAACTATCCAAACATAAACAGAAATATTTTGTAAGTTAAAAAGGGTGGAAAATTAGCCAAGTTTCATAAAGTATGTTTATGTTCAGAATTTGAAATATATGATAGCTGTATTTTTTTAAATTATTTGTTATATTAGATTAATGCGGGAATTATCCAACATACTAGATCTTAGGGATTGGCTTATTCAAGCACATGCCCCCACTCCCCATAGTATAAAAGCTTTGGAAGCCTCTAATGGAACATGCATATCTCCAGCATTTGATATGGAGTAGTTAATATGATTGTTAGTTTGGTGACTAGTTCCCAAAGCCTTTTATTTTACTTTCTATTATTTTTTGTGTAGCCTCTTTTCAGTTGGCAAGTTAAAGTTTGCACTAAGTAAAAACGTTACCTCTCTGCCAAGTGCTGGCATATGATAGGTTAAAAGTTAAATTTTCCTCAGGTCTGGTTAACTAGCTGACTCAAAGCATTTTTTCCCCTTTTTAGCCTTTTGATTCCCATCTACACGACTATACTCTTTGGTTTGTTTTATACTTGGATTTGTTGAGCTTGTAATTGAAGAATGAGGGATTGTGGTCTCCAGCTTGAAGCAGAGTCATTGAATTGTTCAAATGAGCTTGATGAGATGAGAGAAAAATTAGAGCATCGGAAATTAGTGATGGGAAACACATCAATGAATTCAAAGGTCTTGAAAGAGAAGGTCAAGAAGGAAGAGGACCAACTTAGTAATGATATCAGGTCTTTGTTGGTTGCTGGAACTGCTCTTTCTCTAGCTAAGAAGCGATTGCAGGTATCATAACTTATATATATATATTAAAGTTTCCAACCTTACATAGAATGCCAGTACATGTACATCCTACTACAATGTTTTATTTGGTGAATTTTATTTTCTGTGATTTGGAATTAACATCTTCTGTGCTAGTAAATTAGAGAAATTTTCCAGTTAGTAAACGGACCCTTATTACTTTTGGCTTTCTTATTAGGATGCATAAGCTTCATTTCTCTCTCAAAACCTTACTTGCTGCTTTATTACATATGCAAATATTATGATTATTATCACAAATATGATTATTCAATTTTGGGAGTCTGAAAGAGCTCAAAGAAGCATGAAAAATGTGATTTATAGTGTAGCACCATTTCTCAATTTGTGTGTCATCATTGTGCATAAGTATTACTTAACTAGCTTTATTGTTTATTACACTAGGTATTGTTCTTTGAAATGTATTGTTTATAGTTTCTAATATATCAAGGGCAACACCTTTCTTCTCTCACACCTTTGAAAGATGTCTCTACCTGTTTTGATACTCACTCACACCATTTTTAATTGTTTATAAAAATTACCTGAACTCTCATATTCCACCAGTTGTGCAATGAGATAATACTATCCATTGGCGTAAAAGTCACTAAAAACATATAAACCAGATTGGTTATACAGAATATTTTTGAGCCCCATATCCAATATCTTTGGAGTTTCATAATTTGACCCATCAACTACATACCTCTATGGTTGATTTGAATTTTTAGATATAGTTATTTCCATTCAATTCCTTTAGGTGTGGCTCCTTGTATACCTTTTAAAGATTTCGTAACTTGTGTTCTTCCTCTTCCTATTTTCTTATTTTGTCCTGCATTGTTCATTTGTTCTAGAGTTGCGTTTACAAATTTCTATCATAATTTGAGATGGTTTTAAGTTTTCTTTGTAGAACTCTTACAAAAACTTGGGGAGATTTCTGCATACTTGCTTGGTTTTAAGTTTTAACACTAATAGTCTAATACTACCCCTCTTTAAGTTCCAAATTTCATCCAAATTATTGATGGGGACATTATTTATTTATTTATTTTGCAGTAATGGTGCATTTATCTATACTTTTCAATTAATGATATTTATCTATTTAAAACTAGCTATTATAAGGAAAGGGAGCCTTTGGTTTGTGTTGATAGTAAATCTGGGTCTGTACTTATGCCTTATGATTATTATTATTATTATTAGTAAAACCTTTTTGTATCCGCTGAAATACTTGTGCTTCAATGCAGGATGCTAATAGATCACTTGCTGGGGAAATGGGTTGTGGGCATTTAAAATCCTTGCAGAGATTTGTGAGACTAAGACAACAATTTATGGTATCGCAGGTTCAACTGCTTTATCCTGTGAAAGTAACAACAGGACATGCACCCGAACAAGAACTCGAATCATTTACCAGTATTATCAAATCAGGTACTGAATTGTCTTAATAATGTGGTTGCATATATGGTTGATTTTATAGAACACTGCATCACAAATAATGCTGTTCCAAAATATAATGATTAGCTGCCATGATCTGTGCAATTCTTTACCACTGTTTGATTGTAAGTTGTGTTCCACTATTTTCTTCTCATTTAAAAAAATCTTTACTACCAGGAACTTAGGCCCTCCTATATAATTGAAGCCTAAATGCATGAAAGGAAAATGCTCTTCTCATTTACTTTGACAATCTGATTAGATACTTGGGATACATTTTTTAGGGAGTATTAATCTTACTAGAGGTTCTGTGTCACCTCTAGAACAGAGCACATATTTTTTATTTCTTACTTAAACAATCTTATTAGATACTTGGTATACAACTTTTAGGGAGTATGAAGTATTAATTTGTTGAAAGGTTCTATGTCACCTCCTGAATAGTACACCATCTAGAGAACTGTCTTTGAAGTGACTCTATGTATCCAAAAACCAAAACCCAGACCATCATCCTAGCTCAATGTTGTCTGCATAATGCTTATCTAATTTGATGTATCACGCTTCTGAATACTAAAGTTTGAACATGACTGTTACTAGCATCTGTTCAAGTGATTCTTATCTTTGTATCATGGTTTAAGGGCAACAAAGCATACTGCTGTGAATTGAATGCTAGTGTAAATGTAAAAGGGGTTAGCAACTTTTCCGATTCAAGATGTATCAAGTAGTACTGCTTGTGCTCTATCCCTTTTATTATATAACTGTTTTAATAGCTAAAACATGCATGTTTATGTCTGTCCGTAATTAGGCTGAGTTAATACCCAATATAGTTCTTGACTATAGTGGTTTTACTCAATTTAGTCCTAAATGATTTTTTGTGCTCAATTTAGTCCTCGACTTTGATGGTTTTATACAATTTAGTCCTTTGTTACAAATTCTGTTAGTTGACGGTTAGAAATAGGGTCCTAATGGTAATTTCTCATCCTTCACTGCATTTGGGATGATTCCTTCTTACTTCCCCTTATTAAGATTCACGCAGAAGTGCAAACCTTTGTACCCAAATACTCTGCATTTATTTATTTAGGGTTGAAGTTGATTTGGGGATGAAGATCTCCATTTCTGCGTGGAGCTTAATAAGGGGGAGAAAAATGAATCATCTCAAATGGTATAAGGATGATAAATTACCATTTAAGACCCTATTTCTAACAGCCAACTAACAAAATTTTTAACAAAGGACTAAATTGTGTAAAACCATCAAAGTCGAGGGCTAAATTGAGCACAAAAAGTCATTTAGGACTAAATTGAGTGAAACCACTATACTCGAGGACTATATTGGGTATTAACTCCTACGCATTTCTAGTTGAATTATTTTCTTTCCTGGAAGGATTTATGGTTAAAACCATCTTTTGATTCTTGCTGATAACCAATAATTAGTATATTTGTTTTTTTTTTTCATCTCTTTCTTGAATTTGCATGAGATAGAAAAACATAACGGATGTTAATCTTCCTTTCTGTGAAATCAGCCACTGTGTACTTCTTGTTTGTCCCTACAATTTTTATGTATTTCTTTCTCAGGTAATTATACTGGACAAAAACCTCTAGATCAAGGATCCTTGACAATTTCTGGCCTGCATCTTACTGTGATTCCTTTTACGAAGAAGAGTTTTTTCACTGATAAGAAGGAGGTTCAGAGGTCTGCAACTGCTCTGGGATATGTTGCACATGTGTGTTCTTTCTCTTTGCTTCATGGATAATTGATTGTTTAACATTCATTGTGCTACTCAACTGTTCTTTCTCTTTCATCAAACATGATAGCTTATGTAGATCAATGATTTTATTCTATCCTTCTTCACTTGTAGTTGCAAATCACAATGAAGTTACCTTCTTTGTCATCTTCCCATTATGCATTAGCATGATATTCCTAGTTCACTAGCATGTATTGATCGTGGTGATTGACTTATTGCAGGCTGTATCACTCATTGCTTCCTATTTACAAGTTCCTCTTCGCTATCCTTTGCGATTAGGAGGTTCCAGATCATACGTACGTGATTATGCACCTTCAATTGAACCATCATCACTAGATGTGATATCAGATTCATTAGTCTCTACAAATTTGAAGCCTGTGGAATTTCCTCTCTTTTTAGAAGGGCAAGATTCAACAAGAGCAGCATATGCTGTGTTCCTGCTAAATAAGGTTTGCTTTCTTTTTCCTTTCTTCTTCTTCTATATTTTTATATATGCTCAAATTCTCATATCGAGGCCTATAAATGGGGATGGATTTGAAATGTAAAGCTGTATGCCTCTATATGTACAATGGAACTATGGGAGCTAATAGCAACCCCTTGGGGAGTTGGTGTTGTCTAATGGCATAGCAGAAGATCGAATGGTTATGCTATTAGATACCTGACTTTATGGATTTACTGTATTTACAAAAGTGTATGCGGTTTCACTTTTGGGATGCCAAAAAATTTGTTTTTTACTTGTATACTAGTCTACTTATGTATCCGAAAATGATTCTCACCTTAAGACTTGCAGCATGAAGAGTTTATTGACCATTTATTTCTTCCTCTTTAATTGTAGGATCTAGAACAGCTTTTGAATTATATTGGTGCAAGAAGCTTAGGGCCACGCCATGTTCTTGCTAATTTGAGGGAACTATTAAGGACTATTCTTGCTCCTGAGTATATAGATACATGATTTGTGATTGAATGTTTCAGGTTTGATTGTAAGCTTTTGTAAATATGCTACTTAATTTTGTGCAAGTGCCATTTTTTGCTGAAAACCACTTGCTGTAGATCTTTCCCTAATTCTTACACTGGAAAAAAAACATGCAAGCTTTTGCTTCAGAGAGACACTAAATAGTTTGTCATTTTTCTTTTTAATTTTATATTGCTCCAAACATTTTGTTCCAGTACAGGCTAACTAAGTCATTCAATATAGATTTGCATTTTAATTTCATTCCCTGTGCCGTCGGACATCTCTTTTACTATGAATGTTCACAGTTGTATGCTTTTTGATGAAAAATTGCGTAGTACTATTTTGATGAATTTTTAATGTTGAACATTTTAAATGAATATTGCAATAGCAAATGGTGTCACCAATATTTCAAGTCCATAGAATTCAAATTCAATTTTTTTTTTTTGTTTTTTCAATTCTTTTTCGTGAAACAAACATAAAAAGCAGGTAAGGTGATGTGCATGACTCTTCACAAAGCCATTTGAAAGCTCATCCAAAATATAGATTGGATTTTCCGTGAGGTTGAGTTTGGCTTTCCAGAAAAGCATCACATTCATCATCATCGTGAGAGGGGGGTATTCGGCACGGCATATCATGCCTCTTCCTTGCTCATCCGTAGAAAATAAAGGCATTATTAAATGTTACAGACTTGCATCAAGGATATATTGCTACCTCATTAAGGGTATGCATATTAACTCAGAAAATGACTTCTACATAGGGGTGAGTAGTACCCAAGGAACCCGATAAATTCAACCAACCCAAACCCGACAAACCTAGCAAGCGGATATCTGAACCTGAAAATAGGATATCTGACAATATACTAAACAAAACTCGATTTGTAAAATCGAGTTGGGGGTAATTAATTTACATTGTGTGTATGTGTGTGTTAATAGACCCTTCACCCTTGGTATCTCATTTATGGATTTTGTGCAGTTGCATCTCCCTTCTCTTAGTTGAAATATCTCATTTCGCTCTTCTCAATTCTCAGTTCTCTCAACTCTCTTCTCACTTCACAGAGTTCTCATTTCTCACTCTCTTCTCTGATTTCTCGTCTCTTAGTTGTTTGAGTTCTCAACTCTCAATTGTTTGAGTTTGACACTTTCTTCTTCGAATATCCGACATATTACTACAGTTTGTCTCTCATAGACGAGTCAATATTCTATGGACTAGGGCCCATATAATTGTGTGGACCACAAATAAAAAATACATTATTTGTGTACATAAAGTATATTATTTGAGTTGTCATCAAAGGCAAGTGCTTACATTGTGCAAAGTTGTTTTTAAATTGCCTAAAATATCTTCACTCTAATATAAAAAACATGAGAAATCACATGATAAATTGCCTAAAAGATCCTCACTCTAAGGATACTAGGCAGTCCCTTCTAACCTTCCAACTTGTAGGGGACTAGGGAGTTGACTAGTTGGACCCTCCCTTTGTACAACCGGTTAGATTGAAGGAACTCAAGAAGGGTGAACCTAAGAAGTAGCCACGCCAGGCCCAGAACTTCAGAGAGCCCAAGAAGAACACGCGTAACACCCCCAAAATTCTAACACAAGAACATAAGGAAAACACCAAAATAACTAAACATTCAACTCTAAGTTATATTAATCATCCTCGGAGCCTGAGGGAGTGTTACCGCTGCATCTATCCAGCTTGGATAGATGCCTGGCTACAACCAAAACAACTACTACAAAATAAGGGGTTCTACAAGACCCATAACAAGTTAACTATACAAACTTCCCAGAAAGATAAGTCTATGAGGTAAAGGAAATTGATAATGTCTAGAAGATCCATCCCAACTAAAGCCATAAAAGTCGATATTACAATCACGAAGAGTCAAGTCTACACTAGGGATTCTAAGAGAAGTCGGATTCTAAGAGAAGTCGACCCGAGTTGTGAGACAGTGTAATCATCTACAATATCAGCTACTGTACAACGTCCCCTAAACTCTGTCCCCGGCTCTCGACCCTAGAGCTCAGACCGGGTGTCTTGAGTTCATTATGCTTCTTAGACTAGAAGACAAGCACAACTAATGACACTCTGCCCGGTCACATTAGAAGCGAGCATGTTGGTCGGGGTGAATAGACTCACTAGGGTTTTTAAAAAATTTCTTCACAAGTAATTATCTCTTGAAGACAACACTTGTAAGAGAAGATTTTGTAGCGGAAATAATTTGTATATCAAGATTTTAGTATCACTTTGCACACAGGTTTTAGGAATTACTAAAAAGATAGGATTTGACAATATCAATGCAGTGCGATAAAATAAGAGCGCAAGTAAAAGAGAGAGAAAGAGAATTTTATAGTTGTTCGGTTATTAATGAAGACTACTCCACTCTTCTTCACAACTAGTGAAGGTTTGCACTAATATCTCCTTTGTTAGTAAAAAACCTCAGAGCTCCCTTAATCACAAAGCCGGGCAGCACACACTTCTACAGGTTTTTCGACAATTCAAGTCTACTCTGCCTCTTTCTACTTCTTCACCAAGTAGAGTTTGTTGGATGATGATTTGAACTTGATTCCTCCAACTTGAGATCTTGGCGTTGATATTCTTGAATGAATATTTGAGCTGCACAAGATTTCTCACAAAAACTAGATAAAACTTTTCTATCTTTTACACACTGAAAATTTGCTAGATGTTTGAGCCTTTTTGCTTGCAATAGCGTGAATGGACAAATTGTGACACCCCATAATAAATTATTCCGGAATTACTGGCCATGATTATTTTCTAAAATTAAATTCATTCTTTCCAATGAGCCCAATTCTTGAATTAATAATATTTCCTAAGGCAATTCCAAATCAAAATCCCAATTCCTTATAGTCTTATACTAGTATATGTATGTATATATATATATATATATATATATATATATATATATATATATATATACATTATTTCTAAGACATTTAATTCCTAATATTATGGCTTTCTCCTTATTCTATGTATTCATTTATTTAAGAGATGAATCATTTGGCCCAATAATTATTCTTGTACATAGAATTGTTATATATAAAGATTCAAGTCCATTCTTCATTAAATACTTCACCCTAATATATACATATATGTATATATGTATTGAAATATATATTCAAGACTTAGCCTTATCTAGAGATCACAGTCTCTCTCTTCCCCTACTCTTCTTCTAAACGCCATTCTTCCCATTTCTCCTTCAAAAATTGATCTTCATTTCATATCCAAGATTCAAGCAAAGATCTTTTTTTTTTTTATTGTTTTTTAAGAAACATCATGATAAGATCCCACCTTTCCTTGCATTTCCTCCCCTTTGTTGCTATCTTTATGAACTCTTTCCTTCTCCTTGTGGTGGGTTTGGTGTTGATAGATGATCAAGGACGTGGTGGCTTGCTAGGTTGAGCTCTTGGAGGTTTTGGTTGGATAGCTAGCTTGAAAGGTAACACTCCATGTCTTACAAAACCTATTTTCACTCTCTTATATATGTGTTTTGGTGTATTTGGAAGCCAAAGAATTTTTCGTTGAAACAACTTGTGTATTGCTTTGATTCTTGAGCATATCTTGTGTATTCTTGGATTGTGTTGGTTGTTCTTGATTCATGGTATGATTTCTGTTATTTTGAGGGATTCCATGTGTTATTTGACCTCAGAGATGTATATTCTGATCTTATTCTGGGTACTAGAATGAGTTACTGTGTCTATCGTGTATATTATTATGAGTTTGTGATTCTGTGCATTGTTGTTGTTCTTGTGGTGCGATGTAGCGGTATAATGTGTCCCGTTGGATCTGCCCGTATGAGTAGTGCCGGTATGGTGTAGCGGTGCGTTGTAGACCGTGAGCCTTACCTGTCCCTTCTAGCAGTTCAGTGTGGCGGTGCAGTGTAGCTCACCGACTTGTACGATCACTTGCAGTCTGTTCTCTGTTCAGTATGTGTATTTTGATGTCCAGGGCCTTGTATTCTATATTTGATTCCTAAGGTTCATTCTGAGAGTGGTGTTGAGCATTGTATTTTGATTATTAAGTTATAATCTATTGTTTTTGATCCTATATGTTGGAATATTGTTGAGTATCATCGGTTTGATTCTTTGGTTGATGTCCTGAGAGTATGGAATGTGTTATTCATATTCTGAGTCTTGAGTATTTCTCGGTATGAGTATTTCCTTTGGAAATGAGTTTGAGTTTGATATGTTGTGATCTTGGATTCTTGTGAGTGGTTCCTTGAATTCCTTGTTGTTGTGTATACCCCTTGGATTGGAGGGAATTGAGCTTTGGCTCATATATATACATACATACATATATATATATATATGTATATATATATATATATATATATATATATATATATATATATATATATAT
>NC_044919.1:6081517-6103935 GCF_003576645.1 Ipomoea triloba | reverse complement strand
ATACATACATACATACATACATACATACATACATACATACATATATATATATATATATATATATATATATATATATATATATATATATATATATATATATATATATATATTATGGATTGGAGGAAATTGAGCTTTGGCTCCTTATATGATATATGAATTATATTGTAGATTGGAGGACTTTTGGTTTGGAGGAATTTTGGACAGGAGGCTGTGAGCTTCGGCTAAGATAGTGTGTGCGGTTGGACTGGTGAACCCGGATGGACAGTTGTTATGGATGGATGTGGAGTAAAGGTTGGAACAATCCTAAGCCTATCCTGTGTTTTTTGTTGTGTCACTCTATGTTGAGTAATTTGAGTCTATTCATTGGTTGGTTACCTTAATTGTTGTTCAGTTGAGGTTGTACATTGTTTTGAATGTCTTGCTATTGAATTGTGGTCTTGTGGATTCATTCCTTGATATTGAGCTTTTTGAGATTTCTTTGGTTTATGCTTTATTCAACTTAATTGGTTGTTGAGTCTCTTGATATTTAAACAAGTATGGTTTCGTTGGCATATATTCTATATGTGTGAATAAAGCCTATTTACAACACCATGGTATATTATTGTATTCTTACGAGTGTGAATGGGATTTTACTTAACATTCATTTGCTAATGTTTTATTAAATGTTTTCTAGGTATGGAGTAGAACCAGTACGTGAGCGCGCTAGTTTATCATTCTATTCCTCTTTTATGTTCTAGCTTGGTAGTTTGATGTTTAGACATTTGAGCCTGCATGCCTTAGAACTTGGTTGGTTGTAATAATGGATTTATTATGTTTTAGTTTGTGTATTAGTTAACTATGTGGAACTAACCTTAGCATCTAGGTTTTGTGGACTTAGATGTGGCGTAGCACCCTGCCTATGTTATAGATTCGCTTCTACATTTAGTTCTTTAAGTGTTGAGGTATCCATAGCCTTATCTTAAGATTATTGCTTTATCTCAGCCCGTGATTTAGGGGTGTTACAGTTGGTATTAGAGCCTGTGTTCTAAGATTTGAGATTTAGAGACTCTAAAACTTGATCAGTAGCAATTAAGGTAATTGAGAATCCTAGGATGTGAGAATGCTAGGACTCGCAGTGAGGACGCGCTTTGTTTATTTAATTGTTTTATGCTTTGTTATCTTATCGCTTTTAAATTGCCCTTGTGGTTATTGCACCCTGTTGGTGTGCATCTCTCCGGTAAGTTCTATTCTGCTATAAAGAAGTCGCGTCGTTAAAGGCCTAGTTTAGACTAAGAGCGAGTAGCTTAGTTGTCTATTGATGCAAAGAATTAGGGTAGTATCGTATGTGTCTAGACAATCAGAAGATTGGCGGTCTACTAAAGAGGACTAATCTACTCGCGGCTCGGAATCAACAGTAGCAGTCTTCATTCCATGGAAGTGGCGTCTTTGCGTGGGTAGCATCGTTTTCAAGATCCTCGTTAACCTCAAGACTTGAAGAATAAGTTCAGTACAGCTGAAGTTCGATGCAAGACGAAGAAAGCGATTGGAGCTCGTAGACTGAAAACTCGAAGACCCTCGATCGCGGGGGAACGTCAAGTGTGGACGCAAGCGTGCTAAGAAAGAATTAAAGCAATCCAAAGAGACGTTTCTATATCGATGCTGAAGAATCTCGCGCGATCTAAGCTTGGAAATGATGGAGCTTGAAGAACCAGAATGTGAGGTCGGGATGTGCAGCGGTTAAGATAGTTCTATCTATCTTTGAAGAGGCAAAGAAGTAACGAGTTAGAGGACGCGGTGAAGACCAAGATAAGTAGAAATGAAGGATTGGACCCCTTAAAGTGCGCAAGACAAGAAGAAGCTTCATAAGCAAGTCGTCTAATCCTATGAAGTGCAAAGAGATTAGAGAGTGAGTTATGAAGTAGAGACCTCATGTGACCTATTCGGTGCACATTGGGAGTGACATCTTGTGTAAGGATTAGAAGAAGGAACCTCGGTGGAAAGAAAGAAACAAGACTTGCTTAATCATTGGATTTCCCCTAGATGAAGTGATATCGTACATCAATGGATTCCATACAGAATGTGGCAACTCAACTTCATGGATACCATCACCCAGATCAAGCAACAATTGGTGGAGCAATTATGTGCAGACTCTCATGACGAATTCATGAAGAAACACAGTAAGCCCCTATGGACCAGGGAAGAATTCTTTATTGAACTTCCATTCAAAGAAGGAAAGGTGATCAACCCCACCAAAGCCAGCCACTCAGGAATGAATCCTCAACATCTCAAAATGGCGGTTCAAGAGTGTAAGGAGTTGCAGAAGTTAGGATTAATCACAGAATCCAAGTCCTCATGGGCATGTGAAGCATTCTATGTGAACAAGCGAGCAGAACAAGCAAGGGGAAAGTTACGACTTGTTATCAACTATCAACCCTTGAATCAATGTCTCAAAGATGTTAAATTTCCATTACCAAGGAGGTCTATGATGTTCTCATATCTCCCAGGAGCCCAATGGTTTTCAAAGTTCGATCTCAAAGCAGGATTTTGGCAGATAGGAATCAAGCCAGAAGAAAGATACAAGACAGCTTTTTGTATCCCAGGATATCATCTTGAATGGAAGGTAATGCCTTTTGGTCTCAAAATTGCACCCAGTGAATTCCAGAAAGTGATGACCAAGATCTTTGAGCCAATTCTTGACAAAGCCCTCATTTACATCGATGATATCTTACTATTCAGTAAGACCATGGAGGAACATATCCGGCTGATCAAACAATTCATGGAGATATGTCAAAATTTTGGAATCATGTTATCCGAAAAGAAGATGTTACTAGCCTAGCAGAAGATCCAGTTTTTAGGCATGGATATTGACCAGGGAAAGTTTCAACCAGGAAGGCATATTGCTCAGGAGTTACTCAAATTTCCTGATGAAAACCTCACGAAGCAGCAAGTCCAACAATTTCTTGGTATAATTAATTATATCCGAGATTTTGTTCCCAACATAGCCCCTCATGTTAGCACTCTCACCCAGATGTTGAAGAAGTCACCACCAAAATGGAGCATAGAACAAACCAAGGCAATTCGATGGATGAAGGAGCACACCAAGGAATTACCACAATTGCACATCCCAGCAGGTGAAGGACTCAGAATTCTACAAACAGATGCCAGTGATTACTATTGGGGAGCAATACTTCTACAGGAAGTCAAAGGAAAAAGGCTTGTTTGCGGCTACTCCAGTGGTAGATTCAAAGATGCAGAACTTCATTACCACTCCACTTATAAAGAGATTTTAGCCGTGAAAAATGGAATTAAAAAATTTAATTTTCATTTGATCGGTTATAAGTTTCTTATTGAGTTAGACATGTCAGCTTTTCCAAAAATGTTGCAGTTCAAGAGGAAAGAAATTCCACAAGCTCAAGCTCTAAGATGGCAACAATGGTTTTCTAGATACAACTATGATGTTCGCCATATTCCAGGAAAGAAGAATGTGGTTGCAGACTTTTTATCCAGACCACAGCAGGTTCCTCAACTCCAGTTCCAGTCCAAGCTCTATGAAGTCTATATGTTCAATGAAGGAAGTTCCAGCGAGAGCACTTCATCAAATGCAGATTTTCCACCAGACATTGATGTCAACCAGTTCCCATGGAGCCATGAATACCTTGAAGAAGGAAGAACAGATTGGGAAGTCAGATTGTTCAGATACTATGGAGGTCATATGCTACAACCATATGGTATTCACCCTAAATATCCATTTGCTCAAATCTTTATTGCTCAAGTTCAAGATTGGCCAGAAGAGTTAAATTGGATATTTTGGTATTTATGCCATGAATATCATATTTTAATAGAGTTCCACAGGCCTAGCTTAAGAAAAGAGTTAGATCTTTCTGTTGAGAAAGATTTAATAAAATTCTTAACTTGGTTTTATCCATTAAAATACTGGAAGAAGTTATGCCAAGAATTCTTCACAGTTCATCTGCATAGGGAAGTCACAGCATGGGTATCCAGATTTTTAGAAGGACATGCAGAACCATTTATGAAGATTTATGAGCAGCACATGGAATCTATCATAATCCGAGAAGAAGACTATCCAGAATTTCAGAGGTACATTTTCGCCCAGAACAAGGTCATTCCAAAAGAAATTTGGCCCAGAGAAGGGATTCAGCCAGATATGAGACAAGATGATGAGATCTACCATGAAAGGATCAAGTCAGCAAAAAACCAGTACTACTATGAGCTACACCAGACCCAGAAGGAAGATATCTGGTCACAAGACCCTTGGAACTTAGATGATATAGATTCAGTGCTTGAAGAAGTTGAAAGGATTGAGAAAGCTTATGCTCAAAAGTCTCAAAAGAAAAGGCGAGAACACAAGAGCCAGTGGAACAAAGATGTTTGGAGAACGAAGAGAAGGCAATCTGGTATGGATAGACAACAATGGGTTGACTACATGGGTTACCCCAGCTACTCTGGCTACTCCACAGAAAGCGACACAGCATCAGACGAAGACTCCGTAATGGATCTTCAATTTCATGGAGAATGGATGGTCATGAAGACAAAGCAACCAGATTGGAACCCACAAAACTGGAAAGGAAAGAGATTCATGAGTGAAGGATAAGATTTGATCTTATCTCTCCAGCAAAGCCTCAGCAAAGCAAATCTCATCTGCAACAAAAATCTTATCTTCAAAGATAAGATCCCCGTCCTGACAGGGTCATGTCAGCGTTATCTTATCAGTTTGGCGTGTTGTATGAATTATTAGACAACTTTATTAAAAGGTAGCTTTACTTTATGTCAAGAAGGCCATCACACTTTGTCGGCCACATGTATTGTAATAATTGTAAACAGCTGTATTGTATTTCGAGAATCATCCTTGATCCCTATAAAAGGAGGTTCAGTTTGCTTTGTAAGATATCGCAGTTTGAAATATAAAATTTCCCAGTTTGCAAAATATCATGAGTTTCTAAGTTTTTCAGTTGAAGGTTTTGAATAGATTTATGGTTATGTTCCTGCTAAGTCTCAAGTAATCTATAACATGTAGAGAAGTTAGGAAGTGGTTCGAGAGTCTTGTTGTCATGCCCCGGAGAGGCTTTTAGTTTTCTCTCACCTTTGGTCCTAATTCTCCACTGCTTTTAGAGACTCCCCGACTTGGCTATAGTTAGTTGATTTTAGAGAACCGCAATGTGTACGCTAAGATTAGATTGGATCTCCTCACCGTAATGTTTACTAGTCAAGTAAACAAAAGATTTCTCTACAAGATTTGGTACGAACGGAGGAGTAAGGAAATTCCGCATGGTAATCATCGGAGTAAAATTCAAGAAGAAGGGGCTCGAACTCGGGAGTCGCGTGCAAGTGAATATGACCTCACCCAATCGACCAGCGCGTGACCCTTAGGATTAGAGAGCGGAGAAAGAAGGGTTGAATGGGAAAGGTGAGGAAAGAGCGTGCGGAGTCTTCAGGCGGTAGCAAGATCACCACTACACCTCCCTGCAAAGCCTCTCGGGCGTGCGTAGCGGAAGCCTCTCGCGTGTTCCTTCCATGTAGCCAGGCGGCTCCATCAGGCGGTACAGCTTAGGTCGTTCCCCGTTACCGTAAGTAAAGGATAGATTAGGAATTTCCCCTTCTCTCTAGAGATTTAAAACCCGAACCCTAAGTCTTTAGCGTAGTGGGGCATTCGTGAACCGCATTCTCTCCCCTTAACACTGTCCAGGCAAGTCACCCGTGAGAAGAACCCCCCCCCCCCAAGTCAATCCAGTTCATCGCTCCGTCCCTTCTTGTCGTCGCCGTCTCCGTAAAAAAGTCACCTGAGTCGACACAACTCTCCTCCCTATCATTTGTTCTGTTCCAGCAAGACCACCGTCATGTCAAGGAAGAGGGCCGTAGAAGGAGAAAGAAGCCAAAACAGCACCCAATAATCCGTCATTGAAGGTAAAGCTTTGAACCCCTCGCATTTCCCCCTTGAAATTGTCGATATATTGAACCACCAAGGATTGTTGGCTAAGCTTCTGACTATAGAAAATGTGGTGTATCCCGAGCTTGTGAAACAATTTTATCAAAATATGACGATCAGAAAGGTTAGGAAGGTTTCAGTCTTAACTTTTGTGGTAAAAGGGGTCAAGATTGTTTTGGACTCGCTTAGGTTGGCCAAGTTGCTCAAGCTGCCATTAGGAGGAGTATTCAAGTATGATAGGGACTATTTGTAACACCCCGGACCGGCTAGGCTTGCCGTACATCCGGAGGAGTTACCTCCACACCTAGAATGAGTTCTATCTTCTTTTGATAGACCCCACTCTACGTGCACAGGCTAAACGAAAACTTTTACTTAACAAAAACAACCACCCATCAGAATATAATATATATAAATCTACATTTATATACATAAGTTTGCCCATCGGCCAAAATATAAGTTAAGGGTCATCCACGACCCGACTAGTTGAGTTAGCCACCACTAAGGCTACAAAAGGCATTTACACGAAAGAATCTTCCCCAAAGCATCTCCCAAGACATAATACCTAGTCTATCCCGCGGTACACCGGGCCTGTAAACTCGCCCCAGACTAAATGCCACTCCCCTTCAAACCATGTGAAATGGTCTAGGAAGCGAGAGGTGGTATTAACCATGGACCATTCATCCCAATACTCTGGTGAACCGGGGTTCCATGGGTAGGGGTAATACACGATAAACTCTAATGGGTCACTTCCGGTCAACACCTCAAGGGGATAAAAACCATAGGAGGCCTGAACATCTAGGCCATCTTGGATAGGAGGGAAACTATCTGCAACAGGAGAGCTAGCTGGAGCGAGCGGAGCATAACCCGACGCATATGGGTCGGTACCTATCATCAACTGTACATAGTCATCGTAATCCATGCCATAACACTCATACTCCGGCGAACTTGGAGAGTTCGCCGCACTACAAGAACTTACGCTAGATTGCATCTGTAGGTAACACAATGAAGTGTAGTTAGCACGACGGCTAAGTAAGGGGATCCGTGGGTCACCCAAAATTAAATAAAGGTTTTACAAGGCAGGTATTTAAAAACCTTTATTACCCTTACTCTACATTGATACTTTACCTGCAAACGAGTCATCAAGTATAGTTTGCACAAGTAATAAATAAGAATTGAAAAACAGTCTAAGTTCTTTTGATAAGTGATTACTTACCAAGAAAGGTATTATTCGATGCATCAATAATCATCTACGCATATAAGCAAGTAGTGGAAAATTATGAACTTCACGTTTAATCACAATCATGTACTTGAAAAATCTTCCTCACAGGGAAATTCCACCAACTTTTATCTCAAGAGGGTTCACCGACACCCTTTTTCGCTTAAACAATCATTGCTTCCCTCTTTAGCGTAGCTACAGAGTAACTACATTTTCATACAAAATTTTCCACTTAGTTTCTTTGTAGAAAGCGTGAGGCCTTTGGAGTATTCTCTTAACACCCTCTCTGACCACTTGGATCATCGAACTCGGGTTCAGTGGTCATCTCACGGTCTAACACTGATCCCCTGGACGTAAGGTTCGTTAGAATGATCCCTAGCTGGCTCTACTAGGTTCATAAAAACGACACCTACCCGGACTTCCTAGAGTAACTATACTTTAAGTGTGCACACCCCCACAGGAATTCCTCATCCTAACGAGTTATGTAGTACTCGGCGAATAGACTTCGCCCTTCAGTATGAATGATCATACTATATATAACAACCTTGGGCAAGGGCACTTTAAGCCACCCGAAGGCTAATCAAAGTCCTCCTCAACTTTACTAGAAACTAAGGGTTTGAAAACATTTTTCCTTCTTCCTCATCTTTCTTGAGTCAAAATCACTTTTTGGACACATTCAACAAAATCAAGTCCCAACTTGAAATCAATCAACACTCTTAACCTAGTCCAAAAGTTTTGTTTCTCAAAACATTTTGATAGTACACTAATTACCATACACTATGGTAATAAAGTATAACTATTCCACAATTTCCATCATCACATTACATATGTACATAACACTACATATATGTATGTATGCATACAACAGAACACCTCACACATTTATGCATACTTACATAAGGTACACATACTATATGTATATACATAGTATAAATTTCCCACAATACTCATACATATATGTATACCCGGTTAACATACATACTATATATATATATATACATATTACAACATCTTATATTACTTATACATACATACATAATACGCATATAATATATATTACTATACTTACACGTACGTACATACACTATATAATATACATAGTATTTGTAATTTAGATATTTAGGCACATTAACAACCACATCTCACCAACACGACATTTTGTATATATATATAATGTAAAATACAATTACATATATATTATACATACAAACATGTACACAATAGTTTCATCTAAAACTCATCATATTTCAAATAAACTATCAATTATCTAATTTTAAGTGACCTTAACCTACTTAAGGGATTCCTTACCTTTCGGGAGTGTACTATCACCGTAGGAGGAATCTTGAATCTTTTCCCCAAATTTTTCACTCAAAACCCTAAGAGAAATTTAACATTATAGCAACAATTATTAAGAAACTATACTTAGAATCAAGATCTAGGAAGGAAAATAAAGCTTTCTACCGAATAAAATTAAAGTTTTACCAAATAGATGATGATCTTGTGAAGAAATTAGCTATGGAAGTTGTTGGTTCAAGGTGGAAGATGAAGAATTTTTCCTCTTTTTTTTTCCTTTCTTGATTTCGGCAATAGGGAAGGAAAATGAAAGATCAATGCTTATACATTGTTTCTTATAAGATAAGGATGAAGATATGTGGTGTAGGGAGTTGCCAAGTGTCAAAACCCTATGGTAACTCCAAGAAAATATCTTTAATTAGACTGTTAAGGGTTAAAACAGATATAGTTTCGGTAGGAAATAATTTAGGTAGGGGTAAATTCGAAACCAAAATTATCTCGGACACCATTCTAACCTTAATTTCTAAAATCGGGTAATGTTCGGTACATCGCGAAATACAACGATGCTACGGTCAAAATAAATTTTCATTGCTACGGGCTAATTTAATTAAATAGGAAATTCAAGGTTAATAGTATGGTGCCTAATAACCCACTTCAAGATTTGGCGACACTACCTCTATGGAATCTCATGCAAGATTTATACGGACCACAAGAGTTTAAAGTACATCTTTACTCAGCGAGACCTTAATCTAAGGCAAAGGAGATGGTTGGAATTGATCAAAGATTATGACTTGGAAATCCAATACCAGGAGGGCAAAGCAAACAAGGTAGCTGATGCCTTGAGTCGAAAATCAAACCATGCTCTTTGGGTATTACCCGAACAATTATGCGAGGATTTTCAGAGACTCAATTTGGAGATACAGATGTGTGGTCAGGTGGAACAGGAAATAAAATTTTATTACATGTCGGTGACTCCAACCCTATTCCAGGAAGTCAGACAAGCACAAGAAGAGGACAATTGGGTAGGGAGCATCAGGGAGAAGATGATTGATGGAAAACATGGTCCATTTGAATTACACCCAGATGGGAGTGTAAGATTCCAAGGTAGGTGGATAATACCAAAAGGGTGTAAGGAGATAATGGAACAATTAATGATGGAAGGTCATTATACACCCTATTCAGTTCATCCTGGTGGGGATAAACTGTATAAGGACTTAAAACAAAATTTCTGGTGGTCGGGCATGAAGAAGGATGTAGCTGAATTTGTGGCTAAATGCTTGAACTGTCAAAAGGTCAAGGCAGAAAGAAGTAAACCAAAGGGATTATTGCAGCCATTAGAAATTCCGCAGTGGAAATGGGACTCAATCTCGATAGATTTCGTGGGAGGATTGCCTAGAACCAAGTCTGGAAACGATCAGGTGTGGGTTATTGTCGATCGACTAACTAAGACAGCGAGGTTCATTCCAATGAACAAGACATGGTCCATGGAAAGGTTGGCAAGAGCCTATATTAAACACGTGGTTAAATATCACGGAGTAGCGCGAGATATCGTTTCAGACCGAGATTCACGATTTCTATCACGTTTCTGGGAAGCGTTGCAGATGATGATGGGCACTCAGCTCAAATTAAGTACAGCTTTTCACCCTGCCACTGATGGCCAAACGGAGTGAACGATACAGACATTGGAAGATATGCTCAGAGGTTGTGTACTTGATTTCCAAGGTTCATGGGATGAGCAGTTGGATTTAATAGAATTTTCCTATAACAACAGCTATCATGCAAGTATAGGAATGGCTCCTTATGAAGCGTTGTATGGGCGAAAATGTCGAAGTCCTCTATGTTGGAATGACAAGAGCGACGTTGTTATACTTGGACCTCAGTACCTACAAGAGACTACTGAGGCAATCAAGGTGATTCGAGAAAGGATGAAAATTGCACAGGATCGTCAAAAGTCATATGCCGATTTGAAACGACAATTCACCGAACATCAAGTTGGAGAGAAGGTGCTATTGAAAATCTCACCAACTAAAGGAGTCAAAAGATTTGGAAAGAAAGGAAAGTTGAGTCCTCGTTATATAGGACCCTATGAAATCTTGGGAAGGATAGGAAATTTAGCCTACCGACTGGCCCTACCAATTGAGCTTGACCGGGTGCATAATGTATTTCATGTTTCTCAACTTAAGCGGTATGTACCTGATGCATCCCATGTATTGGAACCTGAGGAATTGGAGGTGGATGATTCGTTGGAATACGAAGAAAGGCCAATTCGAATCTTAGACTCTAAGACCCGAGATACAAGAAGGAAATCAGTTAAAATGGTCAAAGTCCAATGGTCGAATCATAGCTCGGAGGAAGCCACGTGGGAGTTGGAAAGCGTTATGATGGAACGTTATCCAGAGTTATTTGGCTCAGGTGTGTAGGATCGATTTACTTGCTATATGCTTAAATAAATTTGTGTACTAAGATTAGGCATACTAAGATTTTATTATGTGTAAGCGAAGGTAAGCAGTAATCTATTTGAGACCGTGGAGTATAAGAAGGAAGTTTCGGGGACGAAACTCTTTTTAAGGAGGGTAGACTGTAACCCCTCGTCTATTTCGATAAGTTTGAGGTTCAGAAAATATGTCTTTAAGCTATGACATTCATAGGATAAGTGACCGATGCTTCAAAATAATTTTTTTTGAGGAAGTATTGTGACACCCCCAACCTCACACAGGCTGAGATAGATAAAATCTCAACACAACAGCTGCCTAACTCAACCAAACAGAACATAGCGGAAGCGAATTTAAAACCTAAGGGGCGTCATGCCACATCTAGGTAAGATAACACAGCCTAGATGCACAGGCTAACCATAAAAGCTGAACTGTATAAACGATAATCTTCAAGTCAAGTCTCAAAACATCCAAACACTAGTCAAGAGTTTATAAAGTCTCAAATGGCTCACAGGCCAAAGCATAAATCTAAAAAAATATATCCACTATCTAAGCCTCCTCATACGGGTGTATCTCTATCGCGCTCACGCATAGACTTTAAGGCAAACCTGGAAAACACACAAGAACCATTAGCAAAAGACTGCTAAGTAACCACCATTCACACCCGCAAGGAAGTATAGATATACATATAAGTTTGTAAATAGGTTTACACACCCATATAGAATATAAACACCAACAAACTGTTCAATAGTTCAAATCGGATACTCAACAATGATAAACTGAACGAATCACGAACCAAGACTCATCCAAACGAAGCCAATATCCAACAAGGAATATATATATATATAACGAATCCACAAACGAGATACCAACTGAACACACTCATAAGGAACAATCAATCATAATTGAGAACAACGAGATATCAACAGAATAAACAAGGACTCATAACCAAAGAACCGAAAGGAAAACCCAACACCAACCACCAAACCTCACACCAATCATCGTATCGAACCCGACCCCAAACAAAAGCCGAGTACACAGGGGTAAAACCCAATCACGGGGACCGAAGTCCAATCACAGGGGTGAATCGACCCAATCACGGGGGTAATAACCCAATCACGGGGTAATGAGCCCAATCACAGGGACCGTAGTCCAGTCACAGGGACCTAAGTCCAATCACAGGGGTCATCGACCCAATCACGGGGGATAATGAACCCAATCACAGGGGTAATGAACCCGAATACAAACAATAGTAGCACATATAGCTCACCCAACAAACTCCAATGATACCAACAAACCAACATCACATACTCATACTCCAACCTCAGCCCAAAACAACCAAACAAAGTGTTCATCTCATCTATGAACACAAACAAACTCCCAGGTAATATGAATATCAAGAATCAATATACCAAGAGTACCAAAAGGGAACTAAAGACATGAATAATCTCCAAGACAAGGTAATAAATACCCAACGAAAGGCATGGATGAATACTCCAAGGACATGGCAAAATACTCCACAAAACAATCCAACCATGATCAGAAACAAAGGAGAAACAACAGACAACAACATCACAAAACAGTCTCTGGAAGCAGATTCCTAGAGACCTTGCGGAACACATCAACGGATCTCAGCCCTCCGCCGCACTCCTCCGCAAGAAGGAGGCGGTCCTCCTCAACGGAACACCATCTCCCGTTCAACCCAACCGTCTTGGCCTTGCGGAACTCCCCGGCGGGTTACATTGTACCGCCGAGGACCTCCGCAAGGTCAACTTCAACTCCCAGTTCCAGAATGCCAAGCAGACACGAAGAAATTGTTTCCAGAGGGTAAAATCAGACCAAATACATCAACATTTCATCCAAATTAGAGGCCAAAAACATGGAAATCCAAACCATCAATGATCATACAACACTAGGCAAAAGATCAAGATGAAATCCAACAAATAGATTCAACAAAATAGGCTAATCACAAAGAATTTTCAGAATTTCCAACACCAAGAACATCATATAGATTAGGAGTGAATAAAAATAGTTTTGATGGACATAGTGGTTACCTTGAGTAGCTTTCTCCAACTCCAACAAGCCCTAAGCAAGATCACAAAGCCCCACCTTCACCTTGATCATCTTTTACCCAAAGAACCCCAAAAGAACATTATAAGAATATGCTTAAAAGACTATCAAAAACACAAAATACAAGATGGATTCTTAGCTAGATGAACTTACCCACTCCTAAGCAAACATAAAAGAGCAATCTTTACTTGAAAACTTGTAGGGAAATGGAGATCAAATTTTGGTGCAAGAGGAATGGAAAATGGCGTGTAAGTGATAGGGAGGGAGGAAGAGGAGTGAAAACTTTTAGGGGTTTTGATCTTCTAAAATATATACTAAGAATACATACAATATTTAGGGTGTAAGACTTTAATATGAGTTGGGCTTAAGTATATAATATGATGGCTACAAGAATTAATTATATATATACAAGACTAGCAAATTGGGCTAATGAATTCACCCCTTATAATTAATATAGGAATTAGAATCAAGGAAGCCCATAGAAATGTCTTAGGAACATTATATAATATAAGATCAATAAGTTGGGCTTGTAGGAATATTTAATTACAACTATTGTAAGGATCCAAATTGAATAAAAATCCCTTACAAGAATAATTCAATTAATTGGGCTCTTGATTAGAATAATTAAATTAGGCTCATATATATATATATATATATAAGTATATATATTAAATTGAAAGAATTAGCCCAATTAGAGTAATTAAATTGCCCAAGGAATTAATTAATGAATCGAAAGGCTTGAACGAATTTACGGGGTGTTACACTCTACCCCCCTTAAAAGGAGCTTCGTCCCCGAAGCTCAAAGCTAACGGGAACTTGAAACGACACGATTCAAAGGAAACGAAGATTCAACGGAAGATTCGAAAAGAACGATTGCTCAACAACTCCTAAACTCACAAACACACTAACATGCAACTAAACTCAAGAACATACTAACACTTCTAACAATCTAAACTCATAACTTACCCAACCCAAACTAGCATGCAAAACAGACATAAACTAAACTACTTATCTATACTACCGGATTTCTACTACGGAGCTAACACTAACGAGAAAACTATTAACTAACCTGGTTGGCCTCCCTGAGAAGAACTGCTGGGACCGTGGGGTGGATAAGGATAAGGGTACGGGTAAGGATAGGGATACTGCTGCTGATAAGACGGTAGATACTCCGGTGGCACTTCAATGCCAAGCTTGTTCTCGATGAAGCCCAGACGCTGGAAGCCGCGATCCACTCTCAAATCTAGCGAATCGAACCTCGCCTCAACCATACGCTGCATCTCCTGCAGCTGTCGGAGTACGGGGCCAACTGGTGGCGTAGGAGCCAAGGGATCGTGCTGCTCCTTCCTTCGGTGCTCTCGGTCAGCCTCACCCACTCGTTCTTCTTCTTCGGCCTCTTCTTCAGACTCATCATCTTCCTCATCACCACCTGCCTGCTCAGCCTGCTGAGGCTCGACTAAACCTCGCAACCTCTTATGTGGAATGTGATAACGCTCGATCAGCTCTCTGCTCTCGGCGGCCGGCATCCTACTCAGCTCATGAGCGGTGATATACTCGTTCCCCTCCACTTGAAACAGCCCAGAAAACTGCGGACTCGGCGCATTGAACGCGCTGTGAACTGGCTGCCTTGCTAACTCTCCAGTGATGTTGACCCTCTTCTTCTGGAATAACCAACTCAGAACCATTCCATAAGGCCGGTTGCGCCTCTTAACTGTCTTGCAGAAATCCATGTGCAAGATCATCAGGGTAGGCAAGTCGAACTTCACTCGGTGCTTCAGAAAGTACGCAAAGGCGCACTCTATGGCTGTAACCTGTCGGCTGTTGTTCCGATTAGGCAACAAACTCTCCCCAACCAACAGCGTCAGAATCCTCTGTTCACCCGTCAGATTGTGCTTATCGGGGCGTGTATCCAAAGCAACGTTCTCATTCGGCCCCAACATGTACCTCAAGTAATCACGGAAGCCCACCTCTTGCGTCTCAACCCATGCATTACGCTCATACTCATTAACACCTCCCAACGGCAAGTTAAGCCACCTAGCCAACTTAGGCGGGTCAAACGAAATCCTTATGCCCTTCACTATCGAAGTGAGCACGGGCACTTGGTTAGTAGTCTTAACCTTCATATTCTGATAAAATTGGTTGACCAAGTTGGGATACACCACATTCTCGATTCGCAAGAACACATTCAATAAACCTTGAAAATTTAGCATGTTCACAATTTCGGGCGAAAAGTGTAGCGGGTCAAGAGCTTTACCATCGATTATGTTGTAGCGAATGTTGCTCGAGCCTTCTCCTACCTCGGCTTGATTTCTTTTTGACATTGTCGTGGTTGTTGAGGATCGAACTTGGCTGCCGTGAACTAGATCGACAATGCTCAAACTGCGGACCCCTTGCGGAAACTTGCGGACCGGGTTGACGGGTGTGCGTGCGCTGTTGCTGTCGCCGAAAGAGGAGTCGCGGACTTGGCGGACAAGATCGGCGGACCTGGGCGTTCTGCTGCCGTTTGCTCTCTATTTGCGGGAAGAAGAAAAAGAATGTAGCGGAGAGGAAAGACGGGGAGGGTTAGGGTTATCTCGCTTAAAACTGGAAAAGACGCATGCACCCTCGACCGTGCGGACCACGCTCGCGGAAGGCTTCGAGCCGCTTCACTGCTACGCTCTCCTCGGCGGAGCTCTCTGACGGAACACGTTCCACCGTTATCTTGCTCCGCACGTGCTCGCGGAGCGCTCCCACGGAGTCCTTTGATCCGTTCCTCCCAACCGCATGGTCACCACTTGAACGTTAGAAATAAAAGCAGAGTCTTGCGACTGGAACACTACGGATCATTGTAGCTGGTTGGCGTGGTTCCTTTGTTGCTATGCGTTAGGCGCGGATTCGAGTCCCCTTGTGGACATTAGCTAGGTCTTTAGGCTCCTTTTTCCTTTCCTTTGCATCTTGCTCCTTTGTTTTGTCTTCACGAACGATCCAACCACTTAACATAAAACCGAGTCTTCAAACCCTTAACGAAACGTTACCTAAAGCTCCCTAACTATCGAAAGGTCGCCTAAGGTTCACTTAACGGTTCGACTAACTAAAACACTTAACGGAAAACTCGGAAAGCACTTAGACCACGCAACTAAAAGATTAAACTCGGGGGTTACCTTCTTCAAGCCCACTCGCCTCGGCTTGGGTGCGGCCCATCACAAAGATCTTCTTCTGCTGCGGCCTAGCCTGCTGCTCTTGGCCTCCACCTGGCCGGCTACCCCCGCTACCCACAGCCTCTCGGGATGGTCGGGCCACTGCTTGGGCTCCCTGAGCCGTGCTCGGTCTGGATTGGGATGAACCTCCTTTCTTGGCTGCGCACTCGTAAGCTCGATGACCTCGCAGACCACAGCTAAAGCACTCCACCAATTGACCCTCACAGTCGCGCCCCGGGTGGTCCCTCCCACAACGCCTGCAGTGGAAGTGCCGGGTACGAACTCCCTCGCCACCTGACCCCTGCCCAAAGCTGGGGCGAGATCCACCGCCGTGGCTAGAGCCACCCTGCTGGAAGCTTCTTCTCATGCCGGATCCCCCGGGTCGGTGCCTCTTGGAGTCTGGAGCTCCACCCTCTGCTGGCCGCTTAGAGCGGTCCTGAACCCCTCGCCGGATAGACAGCACTCGATAATGGTCGGCAGCGCTGCTATAGGCCTCGCTCAATGTCTGGAACTTGAACACCACTAAGGCCATGCGCGTCTCCAGGTTCAGACCAGCCACGAACCGCTCAATCCGTGTCTCCTCGGTCGGGGCTAGGGTCGGCGCGAAGCGGGCTAACTCCAGAAAGCGTCGGTGGTACTCCTGTACGGTCCTCGTCCCCTGGTGAAGGTGTAAGAACTCCTCCTGCATCGCTGCCTTGACGTGGGCCGGGTAGAAGCGAGCTCTCAACCGGTCCTTGAACGTCTCCCACCCGAAACCGGACTCCTGGCGCATCACCGGGCCGCCGTGGACCCACCAAAGATCAGCCTCCTCCTTCAGGTAGAAGCTCGCCATCTCCACCTGACGACCAGGTGGGCACTCTACTGCCTCGAGGATCTTGTCGAAAGCTCGAATCCACTCCTCAAGGACTGCGGGGTCCTCCTCTCCAGCATAGAAGGGTGGGTACTGCCCCGCCACCCTCCGAACCAAGTCCGGCTGCCCGCGCTGGTTATTCTGCACCATCGCGTTTCCGAGTAGCTGGGTGATCTGCGTCAACTGCTGAAGATTCTGCATCAGCTGCTCCACGATTGGCGCTTCCGGGTAGTCCTCGCGTCTTCGTGGCGGCACCATGGTCACTAGAAGAGGGGGATACTAACAGAAAGCGAATAGAACGTTGCGGTCGGCCTTAACCAAACACGCAAGAAAGCAAGTGAGAACGAGCTCACGACAAGCAAACAACAAACAACCTGCAAAGCATAAACAAAAGCAAGTAAACGAGTCCTCACCGCGCGGCCTAGAATTCACACATCTTAGAACTCTTAAACATCTTAATTTCTACTGATCAAGTCCTAGAGTCTCAGATTACAACCCTAGGATTCCTACTCAGACCTCAACACAGGCTCTGATACCAACTGTGACACCCCCAACCTCACACAGGCTGAGATAGATAAAATCTCAACACAACAGCTGCCTAACTCAACCAAACAGAACATAGCGGAAGCGAATTTAAAACCTAAGGGGCGTCATGCCACATCTAGGTAAGATAACACAGCCTAGATGCACAGGCTAACCATAAAAGCTGAACTGTATAAACGATAATCTTCAAGTCAAGTCTCAAAACATCCAAACACTAGTCAAGAGTTTATAAAGTCTCAAATGGCTCACAGGCCAAAGCATAAATCTAAAAACATAACCACTATCTAAGCCTCCTCATACGGGTGTATCTCTATCGCGCTCACGCAAAGACTTTAAGGCAAACCTGGAAAACACACAAAGAACCATTAGCAAAAGACTGCTAAGTAACCACCATTCACACCCGCAAGGAAGTATAGATATACATATAAGTTTGTAAATAGGTTTACACACCCATATAGAATATAAACACCAACAAACTGTTCAATAGTTCAAATCGGATACTCAACAATGATAAACTGAACGAATCACGAACCAAGACTCATCCAAACGAAGCCAATATCCAACAAGGAATATATATATATATAACGAATCCACAAACGAGATACCAACTGAACACAATCATAAGGAACAATCAATCATAATTGAGAACAACGAGATATCAACAGAATAAACAAGGACTCATAACCAAAGAACCGAAAGGAAAACCCAACACCAACCACCAAACCTCACACCAATCATCGTATCGAACCCGACCCCAAACAAAAGCCGAGTACACAGGGGTAAAAACCCAATCACGGGGACCGAAGTCCAATCACAGGGGTGAATCGACCCAATCACGGGGGTAATGAACCCAATCACGGGGTAATGAGCCCAATCACAGGGACCGTAGTCCAGTCACAGGGACCTAAGTCCAATCACAGGGGTCATCGACCCAATCACGGGGGTAATGAACCCAATCACAGGGGTAATGAACCCGAATACAAACAATAGTAGCACATATAGCTCACCCAACAAACTCCAATGATACCAACAAACCAACATCACATACTCATACTCCAACCTCAGCCCAAAACAACCAAACAAAGTGTTCATCTCATCTATGAACACAAACAAACTCCCAGGTAATATGAATATCAAGAATCAATATACCAAGAGTACCAAAAGGGAACTAAAGACATGAATAATCTCCAAGACAAGGTAATAAATACCCAACGAAAGGCATGGATGAATACTCCAAGGACATGGCAAAATACTCCACAAAACAATCCAACCATGATCAGAAACAAAGGAGAAACAACAGACAACAACATCACAAAACAGTCTCTGGAAGCAGATTCCCAGAGACCTTGCGGAACACATCAACGGATCTCAGCCCTCCGCCGCACTCCTCCGCAAGAAGGAGGCGGTCCTCCTCAACGGAACACCATCTCCCGTTCAACCCAACCGTCTTGGCCTTGCGGAACTCCCCGGCGGGTTACATTGTACCGCCGAGGACCTCCGCAAGGTCAACTTCAACTCCCAGTTCCAGAATGCAAAGCAGACACGAAGAAATTGTTTCCAGAGGGTAAAATCAGACCAAATACATCAACATTTCATCCAAATTAGAGGCCAAAAACATGGAAATCCAAACCATCAATGATCATACAACACTAGGCAAAAGATCAAGATGAAATCCAACAAATAGATTCAACAAAATAGGCTAATCACAAGGAATTTTCAGGATTTCCAACACCAAGAACATCATATAGATTAGGAGTGAATAAAAATAGTTTTGATGGACATAGTGGTTACCTTGAGTAGCTTTCTCCAACTCCAACAAGCCCTAAGCAAGATCACAAAGCCCCACCTTCACCTTGATCATCTTTTACCCAAAGAACCCCAAAAGAACATTATAAGAATATGCTTAAAAGACTATCAAAAACACAAAATACAAGATGGATTCTTAGCTAGATGAACTTACCCACTCCTAAGCAAACATAAAAGAGCAATCTTTACTTGAAAACTTGTAGGGAAATGGAGATCAAATTTTGGTGCAAGAGGAATGGAAAATGGCGTGTAAGTGATAGGGAGGGAGGAAGAGGAGTGAAAACTTTTAGGGGTTTTGATCTTCTAAAATATATACTAAGAATACATACAATATTTAGGGTGTAAGACTTTAATATGAGTTGGGCTTAAGTATATAATATGATGGCTACAAGAATTAATTATATATATACAAGACTAGCAAATTGGGCTAATGAATTCACCCCTTATAATTAATATAGGAATTAGAATCAAGGAAGCCCATAGAAATGTCTTATGAACATTATATAATATAAGATCAATAAGTTGGGCTTGTAGGAATATTTAATTACAACTATTGTAAGGATCCAAATTGAATAAAAATCCCTTACAAGAATAATTCAATTAATTGGGCTCTTGATTAGAATAATTAAATTAGGCTCATGAATATATATATATATATATATAAGTATATATATTAAATTGAAAGAATTAGCCCAATTAGAGTAATTAAATTGCCCAAGGAATTAATTAATGAATCGAAAGGCTTGAACGAATTTACGGGGTGTTACAATGGAAATTTGACATAAAAATAAGTTATGATGGAATGAGGAACACTTATGTGTTTCACATGAATGGAGTTAGATATGTCTTGCCCACTTTGTCTCCTAAACAAGTAGAAGAAATTCAATTGAGGTTGACGCAAGCTCTCAAACCAGCCTCGAAGAAAGAAGAAATCAAAAGAGCAAAAGTGGAACCTCTATGTTTGGAATTACAGTCGCAAATCCAATCCTCTAACTCAGTTTGTAGCCAAACAAAGGGACCACAATTAGTGATACAATTGAAAGGACTAGACCAAGGTGTCAAAGTGGAGCCTCTCTTGGTAACTAAAAAGGATAGTAAGCAAGAGAAAAGAAGGGGAGTCACTTTCTACTCACTTTTATTGCAAAAGCATGCATTAAAATTCTCTAGATTTGTTAGATGTGTTAGAAATTTGTTTGCTTCCATACATTCGAGATTCCTTAATTTTTATTTTACTACAACTTTATTTGATAGAGATAAGGAATCACTGGGAAGTTACAAGGCACATTGGAAAACATTTTATGGCAAATACTACTTCCACAAGGGGATTTGGTTCAAAGTCAATGGGATTGACGCTTTTTGCTTTGTTTTGGGCATTGGTTTAATTGTTGATTCACATAAGGGACAATTTTGTATTCAAAGGACTAATGATGTTTTGCATGGATATTTTCATTGGCCAAAGAAGAAAAAAGATGTAGAATTTTATGTTCATAATTGTGCGACTTACCGCCACACTACATCTAAATCATTACTTGGCCTACCCATGGATTTTGTGTTTGGTTTAACCTTAAGCTCTAGGAGGAATGATTTTATGCTTGTCAATTTTAGAAAAATAGCTAAATTTAATTTTCTCATGTTGTTACATTTTGTGGTGTGCTGTTAGACTTAGTTGTTTCACTTGTTGGTTGTAGGATAAAGTTAATTGGAGCAACTCGTGTTAAGCATCCCAAGAAGAAGTTACATGAGCGTGATAAAGTACAAAATGAGCTTGCTTATTTGTCTTTCATTGAAAATTTGGATTCGAGTACGAATCCTTTTCAAGAAGGGGAGAATAATAGGAACCAGGACACATGGAATCCAATAAGGGTCCATAGTGTGCTCATCACAAGGCCTATCACTACTTCCTTAAAGCATCATTGGTGGAAGAAACAAGAAAGCCCAAAAATAATTGCATTTGATAGAGGAAAGTATTATAGTGGCCCATTTCAAGTGATATCATGGATCAAAGACAATGCTTATAAGATTCGAGGTCGAATCATTTTTCAAGAAGGGGAGGATGATGCGGCGCTGTAACCCCTCACCTATTTCAGTAAAAATTAAGGTTCGAAAAATATTTCTTTAGGCTATAACATTCATGAGATGATCTCCCGATGCCTCAAAAGAATTATTATAAGTAAGGACAGTTAGTAATAAGCTGCGATCGTACGTCCCGGTCACGAACCGTAAAAATTTTAGGAACTAGTATTCGGACCCGTTTGTCCTAGGAAATGAATTTTTAGACATCATACTATTATTCTTGAATTTCCTATTAATTAGATTAGCCCATAGCTAGCCAAAATTTATTTGTGATCGTACATCGCGAAATTTCGCGGTGTACCGAACCTAGCCCAATTTTGAGTTTTAGACTGGAATAAATTTTTGTTTCGAAAATTATTTGAATTAAATTAGTTTCTACCGAAGAATTCATCTGATTTAATCCCGATCAGTCTAAGCTAAGATATTTATTATACTTACCACTAGAAGTGACACATGTCAATAATTTCACCATGTTTACTTAGTAGAAGCAAGATAACAATTAAGTCTTCAATTCATTTTTCCTTGCCTCATTGCCGAAAATCAAAGGGAGAGAAGACAAAAATTTCATCATCTTCCTCATAAGCTTCAAGTACTCCATAGCAAATTTCTTCAACAAAGTCTCCAAACATTCGGTAAAACTCCAATTTTATTCGGTAGATAGCTTTATTTTTCATCCTAGAACATGAATCTAAGTTAAGATTTCTTAAAATCATGTGTTATGTGGTTGATGGAATTCTAGGGATTTTAAGGTGAATTGGGGAAAATCATCTACAAGGATTTTCTACGGAATTAGAAACCCGGTTGAGGTAAGGAATCCCTTTAATTGGTTGAGGTTGTTTGAAACTGATAATTGATAGCTTGGTTGAAATATGATGAGTCTAGGTGGAACTTTTGTGTACATGATGCATGTATAATATATATAAATGTATTTTCATGATGCATATGTACAAAATGTTGTGTTGGTATGAGGTGGTTGTCAATGTGCCAAATATTAATTTAAGTACATGGTATTTAGTAATGTAGTGGTAATTAGTAT
>NC_044919.1:6068164-6081492 GCF_003576645.1 Ipomoea triloba | reverse complement strand
ATCCACTATCTAAGCCTCCTCATACGGGTGTATCTCTATCGCGCTCACGCAAGACTTTAAGGCAAACCTGGAACCTGGAAAACACACAAAGAACCATTAGCAAAAGAATGCTAAGCAACCACCATTCACACCCGCAAGGAGATATAGATATATAATAAGCTTGTAAATAGGTTTACACACCCATATAGAATATAAACACCAACGAACTGTACAATAGTTCAAAACGGATACTCAACAACAACAAGCTGAACAAATCATAAACCAAAACTCATTCAAACGAAGCCAAAGTCCAACGACGAAAGCATAAGACAACAACGACCATGACCAAGATACCAACTGAACACAATCATAAGGGACAATCAATCATAACCGAAAACAACGAGATATCAACCGAATAAACAAAGACTCACAACCAAAGAACCGAAAGGAACCCTCAACTCCAACCACCAAATCCTCACACCAACCATCATACCGAACCCAACCCCACATCAGAAGCCAGGTACACAGGGGTAAAACCCAATCACAGGGACCGAAGTCCAATCACAGGGGTGAATCGACCCAATCACGGGGGTAATGAACCCAATCACGGGGTAATGAGCCCAATCACAGGGACCGTAGTCCAGTCACAGGGACCTAAGTCCAATCACAGGGGTCATCGACCCAATCACGGGGGGTAATGAACCCAATCACAGGGGTAATGAACCCGAATACAAACAATAGTAGCACATATAGCTCACCCAACAAACTCCAATGATACCAACAAACCAACATCACATACTCATACTCCAACCTCAGCCCAAAACAACCAAACAAAGTGTTCATCTCATCTATGAACACAAACAAACTCCCAGGTAATATGAATATCAAGAATCAATATACCAAGAGTACCAAAAGGGAACTAAAGACATGAATAATCTCCAAGACAAGGTAATAAATACCCAACGAAAGGCATGGATGAATACTCCAAGGACATGGCAAAATACTCCACAAAACAATCCAACCATGATCAGAAACAAAGGAGAAACAACAGACAACAACATCACAAAACAGTCTCTGGAAGTAGATTCCTAGAGACCTTGCGGAACACATCAACGGATCTCAGCCCTCCGCCGCACTCCTCCGCAAGAAGGAGGCGGTCCTCCTCAACGGAACACCATCTCCCGTTCAACCCAACCGTCTTGGCCTTGCGGAACTCCCCGGCGGGTTACATTGTACCGCCGAGGACCTCCGCAAGGTCAACTTCAACTCCCAGTTCCAGAATGCCAAGCAGACACGAAGAAATTGTTTCCAGAGGGTAAAATCAGACCAAATACATCAACATTTCATCCAAATTAGAGGCCAAAAACATGGAAATCCAAACCATCAATGATCATACAACACTAGGCAAAAGATCAAGATGAAATCCAACAAATAGATTCAACAAAATAGGCTAATCACAAGGAATTTTCAGGATTTCCAACACCAAGAACATCATATAGATTAGGAGTGAATAAAAATAGTTTTGATGGACATAGTGGTTACCTTGAGTAGCTTTCTCCAACTCCAACAAGCCCTAAGCAAGATCACAAAGCCCCACCTTCACCTTGATCATCTTTTACCCAAAGAACCCCAAAAGAACATTATAAGAATATGCTTAAAAGACTATCAAAAACACAAAATACAAGATGGATTCTTAGCTAGATGAACTTACCCACTCCTAAGCAAACATAAAAGAGCAATCTTTACTTGAAAACTTGTAGGGAAATGGAGATCAAATTTTGGTGCAAGAGGAATGGAAAATGGCGTGTAAGTGATAGGGAGGGAGGAAGAGGAGTGAAAACTTTTAGGGGTTTTGATCTTCTAAAATATATACTAAGAATACATACAATATTTAGGGTGTAACACTTTAATATGAGTTGGGCTTAAGTATATAATATGATGGCTACAAGAATTAATTATATATATACAAGACTAGCAAATTGGGCTAATGAATTCACCCCTTATAATTAATATAGGAATTAGAATCAAGGAAGCCCATAGAAATGTCTTAGGAACATTATATAATATAAGATCAATAAGTTGGGCTTGTAGGAATATTTAATTACAACTATTGTAAGGATCCAAATTGAATAAAAATCCCTTACAAGAATAATTCAATTAATTGGGCTCTTGATTAGAATAATTAAATTAGGCTCATGAATATATATATATATATATAAGTATATATATTAAATTGAAAGAATTAGCCCAATTAGAGTAATTAAATTGCCCAAGGAATTAATTAATGAATCGAAAGGCTTGAACGAATTTACGGGGTGTTACAAGTATAGTTGTTATTGAGTTGCGATCGTTCGTGCCGGTCACGAACCGTAAAATTTTAGAAGCTGGTATTCGGACCCGATTATCCTAGGAAATGGATTATTAGACACCATATTATTATTCTTGAACTTCCTATTCAATTAAATCAGCCCATAGCAGAGAAAATTTATTTTGATCGTACATCGCTAAAATTTCGCGGTGTACCGAACCTAGCCCAATTTTGAGGGTTAGTCTGGAATAAATTTTTGGTTTCGAGAATTATTCTATCCAGATTATTTTCTACCGAAACTTTATCTGTTTGGACCCCAACTGATAAGTTTAAAAGTACACCATTATTTTATTCTATTTTAATTCTTACATGCAAACATTCCCCTCAAAGTACTAAGTGTCTAAAACATGTTTATTCTCCTTGTCCTTTTGGTCTTGCCTTGGCCGAAATACCAAGAGAGGGAGAGAGTGTGAGCTTTCATCTTCTTCATCCTCTTCTTCCTCACTTCAAGCTTCCATAGCCAATCTCCACACAAGTCTTCAACTATTCGGTAAGTTTGCGGTTTTATTCGGTTAAAAAGTCTTGATTTCTTCCCTAAGAACTTGACTGTAGGTAAAGATTTCTTAAATATGTTGTTATGGTGGTGTATTCTACCTAGGGTTTTTCGGTGAAACTTGGGGATAAAGGTTCAAGACTACTTTTACGGTGATATTACACACTTGTGAGGTAAGGAATTCCCTTAAGTTGGAATTAGTCACTTGAATTTGGATAATTGATTTTAGTTGAAATATGGTGTTTTTGGAGCTTTGGGAATATTTTCGTATACAAGTTCATAGCTTGGATATGCTTGTATATGTTGTATTTATGTCTATATAAGCTTATACTTGTGGAACTAGAGAAAGGAAATCAGGACAGATTTCTGTCAGTAACTTCCGTGAATTTCTGGGAAAAATCGGTAAATTATTTTGGTCCAATTTTTTTTTTATACATGTAGTTCTATAAGTGTAGAAGTTGTATATAAACTTTCATAATTTTTGGAGTAGTATAAGTATGGTTTTCGGAATTTTTCCCAAAACTGGTCCAGAGAAGGAAAAATGCTGGACAGCACACTGCCAAGTGAAAAAATGGAATTTTCTGTGTAAATTCGTGAACCTAGGTGTGACACCCCAACCTTACACAAGCTGAGATAGATAAAAACTCAACACAACAGCTGACTATCTCAACCAACAACAGAACATAGCGGAAGCGAATTTAAAACCTAAGGGCGTCATGCCACATCTAGGTAAGATAACACGGCCTAGATGCACAGGCTAACCATAAAAACTGAACTGTATAAACGATAATCCTTAAGTCAAGTCTCAAAACATCCAAACACTAGTCAAGAGTTTATAAAGAAATCTCAAATGGCTCACAGGCCAAAGCATAAATCTAAAACATAACCACTATCTAAGCCTCCTCATACGGGTGTATCTCTATCGCGCTCACGCAAATACTTTAAGGCAAACCTGGAAAACACACAAAGAACCATTAGCAAAAGAATGCTAAGCAACCACCATTCACACCCGCAAGGAGATATAGATATATAATAAGCTTGTAAATAGGTTTACACACCCATATAGAATATAAACACCAACGAACTGTACAATAGTTCAAAACGGATACTCAACAACAACAAGCTGAACAAATCATAAACCAAAACTCATTCAAACGAAGCCAAAGTCCAACGACGAAAGCATAAGACAACAACGACCATGACCAAGATACCAACTGAACACAATCATAAGGGACAATCAATCATAACCGAAAACAACGAGATATCAACCGAATAAACAAAGACTCACAACCAAAGAACCGAAAGGAACCCTCAACTCCAACCACCAAATCCTCACACCAACCATCATACCGAACCCAACCCCACATCAGAAGCCAGGTACACAGGGGTAAAACCCAATCACAGGGACCGAAGTCCAATCACAGGGGTTAATCGACCCAATCACGGGGGTAATGAACCCAATCACAGGGTAATGAACCCAATCACAGGGACCGTAGTCCAATCACAGGGACCTAAGTCCAATCACAGGGGTCATCGACCCAATCACGGGGGTAATGAACCCAATCACAGGGGTAATGAACCCGAATACAAACAATAATCGCACAACTAGTTCACCAACAAACTTCAAAGATACCAACAAACCAACATCATATACTCATACTCCAACNCCAAAGACATGGTAAAATACTCCACAAACAATCCAACAATAATCAGAAACAAAGGAGGAACAACAGACAACAACATCACAGAAACAGCCTCTGGAAGCAGATTCCCAGAGTACTTGCGGAACACACTGACGGAACACCGTCTTCCGCCGCACTCCTCCGCAGGAAGGAGGCGGACTGCCTCAACGGAACACCACTCTCCGTTCAACCCAACCGCCTTGGCCTTGCGGAACTCCCCGGCGGGTTACATTGTGCCGCCGAGGACCTCCGCAAGGTCAACTCCAACCCCAGTTCCAGAACATCAACAGCAGACACGAAAGAGGTATTTCCAGAGAGCAAAATCAGACCCAATACACCAACATTTCATCCAATTTAGAGGCCAAAGACATGGAAATCCAAACCATCAATGATCATACAACACTAATCAAAAGATCAAGATGAAATCCAACAAATAGATCCAACAAAATAGGCTAATCACAAAGAATTTTCAGGATTTCCAACACCAAGAACATCATATAGAATAGGAGTGAATAAAAATAGTTTTGATGGACATAGTGGTTACCTCAAAGAGCTTTTTCCTAATCCAACAAGCCTCAAGCAAGCTCACAAAGCCCCACCTTCTTGATGATCATCTTTTACCCAAAGAACCCCAAAAGAACATTTATAAGAATATGCAAAAAGACTAACCAAACCACAAAATACAAAGGAGATTCTAGGCTAGATGCACTTACCCACTCCTAGACAAGCATAAAAGAGCAACCTTTACTTGAAAACTTGTAGGGAAATGGAGATCAATTTTTGGATGCAAGAATGGTGAAAATGGCGTGAGAGTGTAGGGAGGGAGGAAGAGGAGTGAAAGCTTTTAGGGTATTTTGATCATCAAAATATATACTAAGAATACATACAATATTTAGGGTGTAAGACTTTAATATGAGATGGGCTTAAGTACATATTATAATGGCTTACAAGAATTAAATATATGTCCAAGACTAGTAAGTTGGGCTAAATGAATTCACCCCTTACAATTAATTATAAGAATTAGAATAAGGAAGCCCATAAAATGTCTTAGGAACATTACATATATATTATATAATATATGATCAAGAAATTGGGCTTGTAGGAATATTTAATTACAAATATTGTAAGGATCCAAATTGAATAAAATCCCTTACAAGAATAAATTCAATTAATTGGGCTCTTGATTAGAATAATCAAATTAGGCTCAAGAATATATATATATGTATATATATTAAATTGAAAGAATTAGCCCAATTGGAATTAATTAAATTACCCAAGGAATTAATTATCGGTAGTAAGGCTTGAACGAATTTTCGGGGTGTTACACTCTACCCCCCTTAAAAGGAGCTTCGTCCCCGAAGCTCGAAGCTAACGGGAACTTGAAACAGAACGATTCAAAGAGAACAAGGGATTCAACGAAAGATTGAAAAGAAAACGATTGCTCAACTAATCCTAAACTCAAGAACACACTAACATGCAACTAAACTCAAGAACTTACTAACTTCTAACATTCTAAACTTATAACTTACCCAACCCAAAACTAGCATGCAAGAACTAAACTGGCTACTTACTTAGGTAAAAAGGATTCCTAACAAAGATCTAACATATGCACGGAAGCTATCAACTGAACTGGGTGACCTCCTCATGCCGAACTGCTTGGAACTGATTTCTCATCACATCCCCCATATCCAAGGTCGCTCCTTTGGCCACGTGGTTGGATCACACCGCCTTCACGGACTTCATTGCTTGCCGGTGCACTTCTCTTGACTGGGCGTCCAAAATTCTTGTTGGCTTCTCTTCGTAAGATAGAGCATCTTCGAACGTTACGACTTCCAGGTGGATATCACGAAGCGCATCATGTACATATATCTTCAGCAGCAAACGTGAAACGCATCACGCATCTAGTCTAACTTGGTCGGCATACGACTCCTATTGATCATGGGCAGCTTTCACTCTTTCGTGAACCAACTCAACTTTTCCGATGACACATGTAGACGCTACGATCTTAGGGTCACTTGATTTACCAAATCTTCCCAACTGAACGAGCTGCTACACTTCTTTGCTTTAACCTTTTGACAGCTTAGGCGAACTCCATTTTCTTGAAAGATCCAACTCAGAACCATTGCATAAGGATAATTCGTATTGGGGACAGAAGGTTAAAACTAGTACGGTAGTATATAGAGGAAAACATTTATAGAGGGCATGCTCATTAAGAAAAACGTTGATCCAACAAGGAAAAAGAATGAAAGGTTTAGGGTTCAAGATTCAAGGACAACGTAGGTTAAGATTAGAATCAAAGGTTACCAAGGTTACAACTTAGGAAATAAGGTTGTCACCTTGCACAAGATATTTTCAAGAAGCAAACAATAGTAACGTTTGAAAGATAAAAGAGATTTTACAACCGAGGAAATATCTAGTTCTTTCATTAAGGAAGAGAAATGAAAAGAACTCGGATTTGAGAAAAGATAGGAACGAGATTGAAAACGCGGAAAGAGTTTTACAACGATAGGGTATCCAGCTTATTCAAGGAAAAGGAGGGAATCAGGTTCCAAGAAGAATTAGGAATGAGGTTTGAAAACACATAAATGATTTTCAACGATAGGGTATGCAATTTTCCAAAGGAAAGAAAGAAATTCAATCTTGAAAGGAGGTAAGAATGAGACTTAAGATAAACTGAAGGGACGTCTCAACGAAAGGATATACAATTTCCAAGGGAACGAGAGAAATTCGGTTTCAAGGGACGATAGCAATGAGGTCTAGAATCAATAGGAGGGATGTTTCAGCAAAAGGCATTTGGAGTCTCAAGAAACAAAGAAGAATTTAGTTTCCCACAAGAGATGTGAATAATGATTAGAACATATAGAAGGGATTTCTCAACAAAAGGATAATTGGGATTTCAAGGATGAAAGAGGAATTCAGATTTAAGAAGAATAAGGAGTTTCTCAACTCTAAGCGGTTTCCACAGCTTGACGATTTGACCATGATACTCTGACCGATTGACGAATCTTGACCTTGCTTCCTACGCAACGTGGGTCTACAGTTCGGATACGCTCTACTTCGTAAGGTACGACACGCACAACCTTTGCCACCCCAGGAGAAGTCGAAGGCGATGGATTACTAAAGACTGATTGGTGCAGAACGAGGGATTCCTGAGGAAGCTTCATGAAAAGGTAGGTTCAACTAGGGAGGTATCGCCTGATCTTGAAAGGAGATTCGCCTATGATTACTGGTGATCTTGAAAACCAGGTTTACTTTCTTGTACTTTGAAACATCGAGGTCCTAAAGCCGACGTAACGCGTGCATCTTCTTTAGCATTAAGAATTCTTGCTCTTTTGATTGTTCAGGGTTCTACGAGAAGTCCTTTATTTATTCGATTGGCAATCTTCGTTGTAAGGTGGTTCGGTCAAATCTTGGTGTTCTTCTTGCGATTCTTGCAGGTCAATAGCACGAACACATATCAACCTATTTTTCCACTCTTCATTGGTTCTTCTTGTTGGTCATCCAATGTAACACTCCTCGGGCCGGCTTACCGTACATCCTGAGGAGTCTGGCTTGCCGTACAACCCAAGGTGTTACCGCCACACCCAAAACAAGTTCTATCATCCCCTTGACAGACCCCGCTTCAGGTGCACAGGCTAAAAGAAACTTACTCAACACACACAGTCACTCATTTTGAAATAACATACAAGATATATATATATATATATATAAATATTGACAAAGTAAGTACCGGAAATTTTGCCTAACGGCCAACATAAGTTTAAAGCCATACATGTCCCCACTAACCAAGATCAGTCACTCCCCTGGCTACAAAATATATTTACACACAAGGAATAAACCCCTACAGACCTTCTGTGCATCCTGCTTACACGATCTGGAGATACGTCGGACCCGTAAACTCACCCCAGACAAGATGCCATTCCCCTTCGTACCATGTGATATGGTCTAGGAACCGGGAAGCGACTATGACCATAGACCACTCCTCCCAACTCTCGGGAGGACTCGGGTCCCAAGGGTAAGGATAATAAACTATAAACTCTAGGGGGTTACTTCCTACCAGCACCTCGATGGGGTAAAAACCAAAAGTGGCCTGTACGTCAGGACCCTCAGGAATAGGAAGAACACTATTTACTGCCGGTGAGCTATTGGGAGCTGTAGGAGCATAGCCAGGCGCATAAGGGTCGGCGCCACTCATCTGCTGTACAAAAACGTCGTAGTCCATGCCACGACCTACACCTTCCGACGAACTAGGGGAGTTCGTCGGACTGCAAGAACTAACGCTGAACTCCATCTGAAAGCAACACAGTGAAGTGTAGTTAGCGCGACGGCTAAGCAAGGAGATCCGTGGATCGCCCAAACTTAAATAAAGGTTTTCTAAAACATATATTTTTGATTAAAGTATAACAACACAGTGAAACATATACGTACGTAGAAGAAATCATATCACTTAGTCAAATTGGACTTCTCTTACAAATAGGAAATAATATTTTCCTCCAGTCAAACCTGTAGTTATTCAAACTAGTTTTCAACCGTTCCTCTCAAGGAGCTTTCCATCAATTTCCATCTCATCTCCGCTACAGAGTAGCCATATCTCCTTACAAAAATTCACTTAGTTTCTTCTTCGAAAGTGTGAGGCCTTTGGAGCACTCTAATTGTCTCCCTCTTTGACCACTTGGATCATTGATCGGGGTAGTGGTCGTTCCCCGATCTAACGCTGATCCCTTGGCACCAGGTACGTTAAAATGATTCCCAGTCGGCCTAACCGGGTCCGTTAAAACGAAACCTGCCCGCAATAATCGGGGTATCTATACCTTAAGTGTGCACACCCCCGTGGGAATACCGCATCCGACGAGTTATATAGTACCCAGCGACTAGACGTCGCATAAGTATGAATTGGATGTCATACGGCACAACATTTAATATGTAACAACCGCTGGGCAAGGGCACTTCATGCAGAGCATATGCCACCCGTGGGTTAGTCAAGGTCCTCCTCCTCTTGCTCAGAAACTAAGGTTTTCCTTCTCTTTTCTCTTTAACGACATTGGTTTTAACCATTTCTTTTCAGAAATTTCAGCTTGGCGCAGTCTGAAAGATCGAGCCGGTAAGAATAGTTCCCGAACTCTTTTTCACTTGAAATTTTTTTGGTAGAACCCTAACTCATAGTACTTGATGTTCATAAAAAGTTTTGGTCATCTAGGTTCACGAATTTACACAGAAAATTCCCTTTTTGCCCTTGGCAGTGTGCTGTCCGGATTTTTCTTCTCTCTGGACCAGTTTTGGAAAATAATTTTGAAACCACACTTATACTACTCCAAAAATTATGAAATTTTTATGGTAGCATCTACACGTATAGAACTACATGTATAAAAAAAATTGGATCAAAATACCTTACCGATTTTTCCCAAAAATTCACGGAAGTCACTGCCAGAAACTAGCTTGATTTTATTTCAATATTTTCACAAGTATAAGCCTATATGGCATAAGTATAATTTATACATACACCTTATATACACCATATACAGGCAACTTATACTAAACATTTTTACTAAATTTCACCAAGTCACAATCAACCATCAATTATTCAAATTTGAGCAATCTAGTCCAACTTAAGGGAACTCCTTACCTCCAAAGTAGTTAATATTGTCTTAAAGATGCTTTTGGTGGATTTTCCCCAATTCCTTCTTGAAACCCTAGCTCCCAATTCATCATCATAACAACAAGATTCAAGAAATCAAGACTTAGATTCTTAAACTAGGAAAGGAAATAAAGCTATCTACCGAATAAAATTAAAGTTTTACCGAATCTTTGATGAAGATGTGAAGAAGGATTGGTTATGGAGTTCTTAAGACTTGAGGTTGAAGATGAAGAAAATTCCCTCCTTTTCCTCTCCCTTGTTTCGGCCAAATGGGGAAAATGAAGACCAAAACTTCATTTCCCACTTATATAATAATATTTAGGGGTGGATTAAAGTGACAAGTGTCACAATCCTAGAAATCTTGGAAAAAATATCTTAACATGGACTGTTTGGGGTTAAAACAGATGAAATTTTGGTAGGAAATAATTTAAATAGAATATTCTTGAAACTAAAATTTTATTCCAGTCAAAAGCTCCAATTTGGGCTAGGTTCGGTACACCGCAGAATCTTCGCGATGTACGATCAAAAATAAATTTTTGCTGCTATGGGCTAATTTAATTCAATAGGAAATTCAAAAATAATGGTATGGTGTCTAGAAATCCCTTTTCTAGGACAAACGAGTCCAAATACTAGTTCCTAAATTTAAATTCTTTTTTTTTTTTTACGGTTCGTGACCGGCACGAACGATCACAGCTTGATAACAACTATATTTCCTTATAAAAATCCTTTTGACGCATCGGTCACTCATCTCAGGTATGTCTTAGCTTAAAACATATTTCTCGAACCTTAATCTGATCCGGAAATGACGAGGGGTTACAGTCTACCCTCCTTAAAAAGGTTTCGTCCCCGAAACTTCGGTCTTAACATCTAAGGTTTCAGGGTAAGCTACTCACAATAGAATAGATGTAGCAAATTAGCACATAATTAACTTAGGCATACCACAAGTAGGTTGATCCTACATACCTTAGTCAAACAATTCGGGATACCGTTCCCTCATGACATCTTCCAACTCCCAGGTGGCTTCTTCCACCAAATGGTTGGACCACAATACTTTGACCATTTTTATGGACCTTTTTCGGGTATCTCGGGTCTTAACATCCAAGATTTTCACCGGTCTTTCCTCATAAGATAAGTTCACATCCAGAGTCATCTCCTATAGGAATTATCGTATGCCTGTTATAACATAACCTTAATAATCTTTATAGTTCAATCCAAGAGTTTTACTCACCTCGGGTTGAAGCACATGTGAATCATCGCGTACATATTTTCTCAATTGGGACACGTGGAACACGTTATGAACTCGATCTAGCACAGCAGGTAGTGCTAATCGGTAAGCTACTTCCCCAATTCTTTCTAGTACTTCATACGGTCCAATGTACCTTGGACTCAGTTTCCCCTTCTTCCCAAATCTCATTACTCCTTTTGTAGGAGATATCTTTAGTAATACCTGCCAATAGTGAAACTCTCAGTTGTGGTTTTCTCATTTCTAATAGTCATCCTAATATAAAAATGATTGTCTTACCCTATCACCCTCTTGGAATTCAACTGATTGTCTCTTTAAATCAGCATACGACTTCTGCCGGTCCTGTGCGGCCTTCATTCTTTCCCGAATCAATTTGATCCTTCCTGTCATTTCTTGCAGATATCAGGTCCTAGTATCACAGGACTAACCAAATCTTCCCAACAGGTGCAAGACTTCTCAAAATAGCCAAACCATTAACAAATCTACTCAAGAAAACAACCAAGTATAACTGGAGTGATGAATGCGAGCATGCATTCCAGGAACTTAAGAAGAGGTTAACAACTGCCAGTGTTAACCTTACCTATTGAACCGAAGGTTACGAACTATACACGGATGCATCTCACAAGGGATTGGGATGTGTTTTGATGCAAAATGGAAGAGTGATAGCTTATGCATCTCGTCAATTGAAAACACACGAGGTTAACTACCCAACTCATGATCTGGAATTAGCAGCTGTGGTGTTCGCTCTTAAAATTTGGCGACACTATCTCTATGGAGTCACTTGCAAAATTTTTACAGATCATAAGAGTTTAAAGTACATCTTTACCCAGAGAGATCTAAATTTGAGACAGAGAAGATGGCTAGAGTTGATTAAGGATTATGATTTGGAGATCCAGTATCAAGAAGGTAAGGCAAACAAGGTAGCGGATGCACTGAGCCGGAAATCAAATCATGCCCTTTGGGTATTGCCTGACCAGTTATGTAAGGATTTCCAGAGACTTAATCTGGAAATAAAAATGAGCATACAAGTGGAACAAGAAATGAAATTATGTGCTCTGACGGCCACTCCAACTCTATTCGAAGAAGTCAAACAAGCACAAGGAGAGGACAACTGGTTAAACCAAATCAAGGGAAAAATGATTGATGGAAAACATGGCCCATTTGAGTTATACGCAGATGGTAGTGTGAGATTCCAAGGTAGGTGGGTTATACCTACCGGTTGTAAGAAAATAATGGAACAATTAATGAAAGAAGGCCATTATACACCCTATTCAGTTCATCCTGGAGGGGACAAACTGTACAAAGACCTGAAACAGAACTTCTGGTGGTCAGGTATGAAGAAGGATGTGCGGAATTCGTTGCTAAATGTCTAAACTGTCAAAAAGTTAAAGCAGAAAGGAGTAAGCCAAAAGGCCTACTACAACCTCTAGAGATACCTCAATGGAAGTGGGATTCTGTCTCTATGGACTTTGTGGGAGGACTGCCACTAACAAGGTCAGGAAAAGATAAAATATGGGTAATCGTTGACAGACTTACCAAGACAGCAAGGTTTATTGCCATGAAAGACACCTGGACTATGACTCAGTTGGCAAAAGCGTATGTGAGCCAAGTTGTTAAGTATCATGGAGTACCCAAGGACATTGTTTCGGACAGGGATTCCCGATTCTTGTCTCAGTTCTGGCAAGCTTTACAAGCAGCTCTGGGTACAGCATTGAAATTCAGTACTGCCTTTCATCCTATGACTGATGGGCAAACCGAGAGGACCATACAAACTTTGGAGGATATGTTAAGGGCTTGTGCACTAGATTTCCAAGGATCGTGGGATGAACATTTGGATTTAATTGAGTTTCTTACAATAATAGTTACCATGCCAGTATCCAAATGTCACCGTATGAAGCCTTGTATGGACAAAAGTGCAGGAGTCCACT
>NC_044919.1:6067626-6068139 GCF_003576645.1 Ipomoea triloba | reverse complement strand
GTCCACACCTTCGACAATTAAATTGTTTCCCTTGACTTGCTCCTTCCCTCCTTCCTACCTGCCTTGAGTAGGATCCTGATTGGGTAGGCTTCTGACTCTCCCCCTTAGATGTTCCTGACCTATCATCAGCTTTTCTCTTTTTCCGACCATAGACTTCTTGCTGATCTAAATACACTTGATAATGATCCGATGCTCTGTTGTATGCTTCCCTGAGAGTAGAGCACATAAATGGTGCGATTGCACTTCTCACTCCCCAATCTAACCCCCTTACAAATCGCCTCGCCTTGCTTGCCTCATCGGGTACGATATCTTGCGCAAATCTCATCAACTCCACATACTTACCATGATAATCTTGCACCGTTGTTCCCTGTTGTTTCAACCGCAAGAATTCTTCACACTTGATGCCCTTAATTCGTTCGGTATAGAATTGACCTCTTAATTCCGTTTTGAACTCTTCCCAGCCAAACCCTAGGCCTTGCAGAAGATCTGGTCCCACCATTGACCACCAATCAT
>NC_044919.1:6054240-6067601 GCF_003576645.1 Ipomoea triloba | reverse complement strand
GTAACACCCCTCGGCCGGCTTACCGTACATCCTGAGGAGTCTGGCTTGCCGTACAACCCAAGGTGTTACCGCCACACCCAAAACAAGTTCTATCATCCCTTTGACAGACCCCGCTTCAGGTGCACAGGCTAAAAGAAACTTACTCAACACACACAGTCACTCACTTTGAAATAATACAAGATATATATATATATATATATATAAATATTTACAAAGTAAGTACCGGAAATTTTTGCCTAACGGCCAACATAAGTTTAAAGCCATACATGTCCCCACTAACCAAGATCAGTCACTCCCCTGGCTACAAAATATTTACACAAAAGGAATAAACCCCTACAGACCTTCTGTGCATCCTGCTTACACGATCTGGAGATACGTCGGACCCGTAAACTCACCCCAGACAAGATGCCATTCCCCTTCGTACCATGTGATATGGTCTAGGAACCGGGAAGCGACTATGACCATAGACCACTCCTCCCAACTCTCGGAGGACTCGGGTCCCAAGGGTAAGGATAATAAACTATAAACTCTAGGGGTTACTTCCTACCAGCACCTCGATGGGGTAAAAACCAAAAGTGGCCTGTACGTCAGGACCCTCAGGAATAGGAAGACACTATTTACTGCCGGTGAGCTATTGGGAGCTGTAGGAGCATAGCCAGGCGCATAAGGGTCGGCGCCACTCATCTGCTGTACAAAAACGTCGTAGTCCATGCCACGACCTACACCTTCCGACGAACTAGGGGAGTTCGTCGGACTGCAAGAACTAACGCTGAACTCCATCTGAAAGCAACACATTGAAGTGTAGTTAGCGCGACGGCTAAGCAAGGAGATCCGTGGATCGCCCAAACTTAAATAAAGGTTTTCTAAAACATATATTTTGATTAAAGTATAAACACAGTGAAACATATACGTACGTAGAAGAAATCATATCACTTAGTCAAATTGGACTTCTCTTACAAATAGGAAATAATATTTTCCTCCAGTCAAACCTGTAGTTATTCAAACTAGTTTTCAACCGTTCCTCTCAAGGAGCTTTCCATCAATTTCCATCTCATCTCCGCTACAGAGTAGCCATATCTCCTTACAAAAATTCACTTAGTTTCTTCTTCGAAAGTGTGAGGCCTTTGGAGCACTCTAATTGTCTCCCTCTTTGACCACTTGGATCATTGATCGGGGTAGTGGTCGTCCCCCGATCTAACGCTGATCCCTTGGCACCAGGTACGTTAAAATGATTCCCAGTCGGCCTAACCGGGTCCGTTAAAACGAAACCTGCCCGCAATAATCGGGGTATCTATACCTTAAGTGTGCACACCCCCGTGGGAATACCGCATCCGACGAGTTATATAGTACCCAGCGACTAGACGTCGCATAAGTATGAATTGGATGTCATACGGCACAACATTTAATATGTAACAACCGCTGGGCAAGGGCACTTCATGCAGAGCATATGCCACCCGTGGGTTAGTCAAGGTCCTCCTCCTCTTGCTCAGAAACTAAGGTTTTCCTTCTCTTTTCTCTTTAACGACATTGGTTTTAACCATTTCTTTTCAGAAATTTCAGCTTGGCGCAGTCTGAAAGATCGAGCCGGTAAGAATAGTTCCCGAACTCTTTTTCACTTGAAATTTTTTTGGTAGAACCCTAACTCATAGTACTTGATGTTCATAAAAAGTTTTGGTCATCTAGGTTCACGAATTTACACAGAAAATTCCCTTTTTGCCCTTGGCAGTGTGCTGTCCGGATTTTTCTTCTCTCTGGACCAGTTTTGGAAAATAATTTTGAAACCACACTTATACTACTCCAAAAATTATGAAATTTTATGGTAGCATCTACACGTATAGAACTACATGTATAAAAAAAATTGGATCAAAATACCTTACCGATTTTTCCCAAAAATTCACGGAAGTTACTGCCAGACTAGTTATTTTATTTCAATATTTTCACAAGTGTAAGCCTATATGGCATAAGCATAATTTATACATACACCTTATATACACCATATACAGGCAACTTATACTAAACATTTTTACTAAATTTCACCAAGTCACAATCAACCATCAATTATTCAAATTTGAGCAATCTAGTCCAACTTAAGGGAACTCCTTACCTCCAAAGTAGTTAATATTGTCTTAAAGATGCTTTTGGTGGATTTTCCCCAATTCCTTCTTGAAACCCTAGCTCCCAATTCATCATCATAACAACAAGATTCAAGAAATCAAGACTTAGATTCTTAAACTAGGAAAGGAAATAAAGCTATCTACCGAATAAAATTAAAGTTTTACCGAATCTTTGATGAAGATGTGAAGAAGGATTGGTTATGGAGTTCTTAAGACTTGAGGTTGAAGATGAAGAAATTCCTCCCTTTTCCTCTCCCTTGTTTCGGCCAAATGGGAAAATGAAGACCAAAAATTCATTTCCCACTTATATAATAATATTTAGGGGTGGATTAAAGTGACAAGTGTCACAATCCTAGAAATCTTGGAAAAAATATCTTAACATGGACTGTTTGGGGTTAAAACAGATGAAATTTTGGTAGGAAATAATTTAAATAGAATATTCTTGAAACTAAAATTTTATTCCAGTCAAAAGCTCCAATTTGGGCTAGGTTCGGTACACCGCAGAATCTTCGCGATGTACGATCAAAAATAAATTTTTGCTGCTATGGGCTAATTTAATTCAATAGGAAATTCAAAAATAATGGTATGGTGTCTAGAAATCCCTTTTCTAGGACAAACGAGTCCAAATACTAGTTCCTAAATTTTTTTTTTTTTTTTTTACGGTTCGTGACCGGCACGAACGATCACAGCTTGATAACAACTATATTTCCTTATAAAAATCCTTTTGACGCATCGGTCACTCATCTCAGGTATGTCTTAGCTTAAAACATATTTCTCGAACCTTAATCTGATCCGGAAATGACGAGGGGTTACAGTCTACCCTCCTTAAAAAGGTTTCGTCCCCGAAAACTTCGGTCTTAACATCTAAGGTTTCAGGGTAAGCTACTCACAATAGAATAGATGTAGCAAATTAGCACATAATTAACTTAGGCATACCACAAGTAGGTTGATCCTACATACCTTAGTCAAACAATTCGGGATACCGTTCCCTCATGACATCTTCCAACTCCCAGGTGGCTTCTTCCACCAAATGGTTGGACCACAATACTTTGACCATTTTTATGGACCTTTTTCGGGTATCTCGGGTCTTAACATCCAAGATTTTCACGGTCTTTCCTCATAAGATAAGTTCACATCCAGAGTCATCTCCTATAGGAATTATCGTATGCCTGTTATAACATAACCTTAATAATCTTTATAGTTCAATCCAAGAGTTTTACTCACCTCGGGTTGAAGCACATGTGAATCATCGCGTACATATTTTCTCAATTGGGACACGTGGAACACGTTATGAACTCGATCTAGCACAGCAGGTAGTGCTAATCGGTAAGCTACTTCCCCAATTCTTTCTAGTACTTCATACGGTCCAATGTACCTTGGACTCAGTTTCCCCTTCTTCCCAAATCTCATTACTCCTTTTGTAGGAGATATCTTTAGTAATACCTGCCAATAGTGAAACTCTCAGTTGTGGTTTTCTCATTCTAACAGTCATCCTAATATAAAAATGATTGTCTTACCCTATCACCCTCTTGGAATTCAACTGATTGTCTTTTAAATCAGCATACGACTTCTGCCGGTCCTGTGCGGCCTTCATTCTTTCCCGAATCAATTTGATCCTTCCTGTCATTTCTTGCAGATATTCAGGTCCTAGTATCACAGGACTAACCAAATCTTCCCAACAGAGTGGACTCCTGCACTTTTGTCCATACAAGGCTTCATACGGTGACATTTGGATACTGGCATGGTAACTATTATTGTAAGAAAACTCAATTAAATCCAAATGTTCATCCCACGATCCTTGGAAATCTAGTGCACAAGCCCTTAACATATCCTCCAAAGTTTGTATGGTCCTCTCGGTTTGCCCATCAGTCATAGGATGAAAGGCAGTACTGAATTTCAATGCTGTACCCAGAGCTGCTTGTAAAGCTTGCCAGAACTGAGACAAGAATCGGGAATCCCTGTCCGAAACAATGTCCTTGGGTACTCCATGATACTTAACAACTTGGCTCACATACGCTTTTGCCAACTGAGTCATAGTCCAGGTGTCTTTCATGGCAATAAACCTTGCTGTCTTGGTAAGTCTGTCAACGATTACCCATATTTTATCTTTTCCTGACCTTGTTAGTGGCAGTCCTCCCACAAAGTCCATAGAGACAGAATCCCACTTCCATTGAGGTATCTCTAGAGGTTGTAGTAGGCCTTTTGGCTTACTCCTTTCTGCTTTAATTTTTTGACAGTTTAGACATTTAGCAACGAATTCCGCAACATCCTTCTTCATACCTGACCACCAGAAGTTCTGTTTCAGGTCTTTGTACAGTTTGTCCCCTCCAGGATGAACTGAATAGGGTGTATAATGGCCTTCTTTCATTAATTGTTCCATTATTTTCTTACAACCGGTAGGTATAACCCACCTACCTTGGAATCTCACACTACCATCTGCGTATAACTCAAATGGGCCATGTTTTCCATCAATCATTTTTCCCTTGATTTGGTTTAACCAGTTGTCCTCTCCTTGTGCTTGTTTGACTTCTTCGAATAGAGTTGGAGTGGCCGTCAGAGCACATAATTTCATTTCTTGTTCCACTTGTATGCTCATTTTTATTTCCAGATTAAGTCTCTGGAAATCCTTACATAACTGGTCAGGCAATACCCAAAGGGCATGATTTGATTTCCGGCTCAGTGCATCCGCTACCTTGTTTGCCTTACCTTCTTGATACTGGATCTCCAAATCATAATCCTTAATCAACTCTAGCCATCTTCTCTGTCTCAAATTTAGATCTCTCTGGGTAAAGATGTACTTTAAACTCTTATGATCTGTAAAAATTTTGCAAGTGACTCCATAGAGATAGTGTCGCCAAATTTTAAGAGCGAACACCACAGCTGCTAATTCCAGATCATGAGTTGGGTAGTTAACCTCGTGTGTTTTCAATTGACGAGATGCATAAGCTATCACTCTTCCATTTTGCATCAAAACACATCCCAATCCCTTGTGAGATGCATCCGTGTATAGTTCGTAACCTTCGGTTCCAATAGGTAAGGTTAACACTGGAGCAGTTGTTAACCTCTTCTTAAGTTCCTGGAATGCATGCTCGCATTCATCACTCCAGTTATACTTGGTTGTTTTCTTGAGTAGATTTGTTAATGGTTTGGCTATTTTTGAGAAGTCTTGTACAAATCTTCGATAATAGCCTGCCAAACCCAAGAAACTACGGACTTCTGTGATCGACTTGGGTGCTTCCCATTCAATTACAGCTCTGATTTTTGTTGGGTCCACTGCGACTCCTTCCTTGGTGATTACATGCCCAAGAAATGCTACCTCATTCTTCCAAAACTCACACTTGGACAACTTTGCAAAAAGTTTCTCCTCCCTCAATATCTGTAACACCGTTCTTAAATGTTTCTCGTGTTCCTTCAGTGTCTTTGAGTAGACCAAGATGTCGTCTATGAAGGCAACGACAAACTTGTCCAGATATGGAAGGAGAATTCTGTTCATCAGGTCCATGAAGGTTGCCGGCGCATTCGTTACTCCAAACGGCATGACTGTGAATTCATAATGGCCATATCTTGTTCGGAATGCCGTTTTGGATATGTCCTGCTTCGCCACTCTCACCTGATGATACCCTGATCGCAAATCAATCTTGGAAAACACACCAGCCCCCCTTAATTGATCAAATAGGTCATCAATTCTGGGCAACGGGTACTTGTTCTTTACTGTAACCCGATTCAATTCTCTATAATCGATACACAGTCTTAGACTCCCGTCTTTCTTCTTTACAAATAATACTGGTGCGCCCCAAGGTGATATGCTTGGTCTAATGAATCCTTTTTCCAACAGCTCTGCCAGTTGGGCCTTCAACTCCTCCATCTCTTTTGGTGCCATTCTGTAAGGTGCTTTTGAGATGGGCGAGGTTCCTGGCACAAGATCGATATTGAATTCCACCTCTCTCTCGGGCGGCATCTCCGTAAGCTCATCGGGAAACACATCGGGAAACTCACACACAACAGGGATTTGATTGATCTCAGGTTCTTCTTTCTCAACATTGTGTACCAAGCAGAGGCACACATCACATCCCTTTTTAGCGTACTTCCTCAACTTCTGCATTGTCATTAACTTGGACTCAGGTGGTTTTGCAATCCCTCGGTAGGATATTCTTCTCCCCTTCGGCCCACGCAAAACTACTTTCCTCTCGTTACACTCTATTCGGGCTCTGTATTTCTCCAACCAGTCCATTCCCAATACTACATCCAGACCTTCTAGTTCAAATCGAATGAGATTCCCGAGGAAGTTAACTCCGGTTATTTCTATCGAAACATTCTCATACCCATCTTTACATGCTACTACTAGTCCTGAAGCAGTTTTCACATTCAAATCTAATCTAGCGGTAGGCTCTAGTTTCAATTTATCAGCAAATATAGAGGATATAAAAGAATTAGTAGCTCCAGTATCAAACAATACCAAACCAGGCACTGAGTTTATCGGAAATATACCAGTTACAACGTCGCCAGTTTGAGCTTGCGTGTGGTTGACGACGTAAATTCGGCCTTGGTTCCCCGTGCTGCTTTCTTCCACTGGTGCTTTTCCTTTGTTGCTGGGACCTGCAGAGATATTTAATGGTCTGCCCCTATTGACTTGTGGCGTGTTAGATCCCTTGCTTCCAGTCTCGGTGGGTTTTTGGTTGTTCCTCCCATTGAATCCTCTCCCTGGACTGTTATTCTGTGAGTTCGTCCGGGAATTATCTACCCTGGATTGGCACTCGTTGGCTTTGTGTCCTAAGAGACCGCACTTGTAGCACCTGATCCTCATTCCTTGGCAATTTTCCCCAGGATGATTTCGTCCACACCTTCGACAATTAAATTGTTTCCCTTGACTTGCTCCTTCCCTCCTTCCTACCTGCCTTGAGTAGGATCCTGATTGGGTAGGCTTCTGACTCTCCCCCTTAGATGTTCCTGACCTATCATCAGCTTTTCTCTTTTTCCGACCATAGACTTCTTGCTGATCTAAATACACTTGATAATGATCCGATGCTCTGTTGTATGCTTCCCTGAGAGTAGAGCACATAAATGGTGCGATTGCACTTCTCACTCCCCAATCTAACCCCCTTACAAATCGCCTCGCCTTGCTTGCCTCATCGGGTACGATATCTTGCGCAAATCTCATCAACTCCACATACTTACCATGATAATCTTGCACCGTTGTTCCCTGTTGTTTCAACCGCAAGAATTCTTCACACTTGATGCCCTTAATTCGTTCGGTATAGAATTGACCTCTTAATTCCGTTTTGAACTCTTCCCAGCCAAACCCTGGGCCTTGCAGAAGATCTGGTCCCACCATTGACCACCAATCATCCGCAGCTTTGGTCAGGTAGTATACTGCAGAAGACACCCGCTGCTCCTCGGGACAATTCACAGCGTTTAGCAGTTTGTCAAAGGTTCTGATCCATTCTTCAAGGATCACCGGGTCTTCCTCCCCTGCATAGAACGGTGGTTGTCTAGCTGCTATAGCTTTAGTAACATCAACCCGTGGTTGCACTGGGGCTTGATTATGAGCTTGCTGAGCCATCATGAACTCAGCCATCTGTTCCATTGCCATAGCCATACGGTCCATTGCCGAGACATCGCTGCTATCCCCAGCAGGTACGTTTCGCCTAGGAGGCATTTTACTAGACGACAAACACAAGTTAGTGTCAAAAGGGTAAGAATTCTTAAGAAGTTAACTAGCTAAGCGGTTAGCCTAGTAACTACTCAAGTCTTAAAGGGCAACTTCCCCCTATTTCAACCAGATGCTTCGCTTAGCATAGCAATTAGTCATGCACTATGCTATCAACCCTACTTGCAATACTCATGAGCAATGATTAACACATGCAAGCAATCACAATTACATACCAAATAATTCAATCAACCAGAATCAAGAGATTCTGTAAAGTACAGATGAGGTACCCCCTTTTATGCTGCCTGGTTTCTTGCTCTGCTCCAGAAGCTCATACTTAACCCTAGCTGAAATAGTGACTTAGGGCAGTTTTAACAACTTAAGCTGACTCAAATTAAGGCTTTGGCACAACCTAGGTTATGACACTACCTAGGCTCTGATACCACTTTGTAACACTCCTCGGGCCGGCTTACCGTACATCCTGAGGAGTCTGGCTTGCCGTACAACCCAAGGTGTTACCGCCACACCCAAAACAAGTTCTATCATCCCCTTGACAGACCCCGCTTCAGGTGCACAGGCTAAAAGAAACTTACTCAACACACACAGTCACTCATTTTGAAATAACATACAAGATATATATATATATATATAAATATTTACAAAGTAAGTACCGGAAATTTTGCCTAACGGCCAACATAAGTTTAAAGCCCTACATGTCCCCACTAACCAAGATCAGTCACTCCCCTGGCTACAAAATATATTTACACAAAAGGAATAAACCCCTACAGACCTTCTGTGCATCCTGCTTACACGATCTGGAGATACGTCGGACCCGTAAACTCACCCCAGACAAGATGCCATTCCCCTTCGTACCATGTGATATGGTCTAGGAACCGGGAAGCGACTATGACCATAGACCACTCCTCCCAACTCTCGGGAGGACTCGGGTCCCAAGGGTAAGGATAATAAACTATAAACTCTAGGGGTTACTTCCTACCAGCACCTCGATGGGGTAAAAACCAAAAGTGGCCTGTACGTCAGGACCCTCAGGAATAGGAAGAACACTATTTACTGCCGGTGAGCTATTGGGAGCTGTAGGAGCATAGCCAGGCGCATAAGGGTCGGCGCCACTCATCTGCTGTACAAAAACGTCGTAGTCCATGCCACGACCTACACCTTCCGACGAACTAGGGGAGTTCGTCGGACTGCAAGAACTAACGCTGAACTCCATCTGAAAGCAACACATTGAAGTGTAGTTAGCGCGACGGCTAAGCAAGGAGATCCGTGGATCGCCCAAACTTAAATAAAGGTTTTCTAAAACATATATTTTTGATTAAAGTATAACAACACAGTGAAACATATACGTACGTAGAAGAAATCATATCACTTAGTCAAATTGGACTTCTCTTACAAATAGGAAATAATATTTTCCTCCAGTCAAACCTGTAGTTATTCAAACTAGTTTTCAACCGTTCCTCTCAAGGAGCTTTCCATCAATTTCCATCTCATCTCCGCTACAGAGTAGCCATATCTCCTTACAAAAATTCACTTAGTTTCTTCTTCGAAAGTGTGAGGCCTTTGGAGCACTCTAATTGTCTCCCTCTTTGACCACTTGGATCATTGATCGGGGTAGTGGTCGTTCCCCGATCTAACGCTGATCCCTTGGCACCAGGTACGTTAAAATGATTCCCAGTCGGCCTAACCGGGTCCGTTAAAACGAAACCTGCCCGCAATAATCGGGGTATCTATACCTTAAGTGTGCACACCCCCGTGGGAATACCGCATCCGACGAGTTATATAGTACCCAGCGACTAGACGTCGCATAAGTATGAATTGGATGTCATACGGCATAACATTTAATATGTAACAACCGCTGGGCAAGGGCACTTCATGCAGAGCATATGCCACCCGTGGGTTAGTCAAGGTCCTCCTCCTCTTGCTCAGAAACTAAGGTTTTCCTTCTCTTTTCTCTTTAACGACATTGGTTTTAACCATTTCTTTTCAGAAATTTCAGCTTGGCGCAGTCTGAAAGATCGAGCCGGTAAGAATAGTTCCCGAACTCTTTTTCACTTGAAATTTTTTTGGTAGAACCCTAACTCATAGTACTTGATGTTCATAAAAAGTTTTGGTCATCTAGGTTCACGAATTTACACAGAAAATTCCCTTTTTGCCCTTGGCAGTGTGCTGTCCGGATTTTTCTTCTCTCTGGACCAGTTTTGGAAAATAATTTTGAAACCACACTTATACTACTCCAAAAATTATGAAATTTGTATGGTAGCATCTACACGTATAGAACTACATGTATAAAAAAAATTGGATCAAAATACCTTACCGATTTTTCCCAGAAATTCACGGAAGTTACTGCCAGAGACTAGTTAAATTTCTTGTCAATATTTTCACAAGTGTAAGCCTATATGGCATAAGTATAATTTATACATACACCTTATATACACCATATACAAGCAACTTATACTAAACATTTTTACTAAATTTCACCAAGTCACAATCAACCATCAATTATTCAAATTTGAGCAATCTAGTCCAACTTAAGGGAACTCCTTACCTCCAAAGTAGTTAATATTGTCTTAAAGATGCTTTTGGTGGATTTTCCCCAATTCCTTCTTGAAACCCTAGCTCCCAATTCATCATCATAACAACAAGATTCAAGAAATCAAGACTTAGATTCTTAAACTAGGAAAGGAAATAAAGCTATCTACCGAATAAAATTAAAGTTTTACCGAATCTTTGATGAAGTTGTGAAGAAGGATTGGCTATGGAGTTCTTAAGACTTGAGGTTGAAGATGAAGAAAATTCCCTCCTTTTCCTCTCCCTTGTTTCGGCCAAATGGGGAAAATGAAGACCAAAACTTCATTTCCCACTTATATAATAATATTTAGGGGTGGATTAAAGTGACAAGTGTCACAATCCTAGAAATCTTGGAAAAAAATTCTTAACATGGACTGTTTGGGGTTAAAACAGATGAAATTTTGGTAGGAAATAATTTAAATAGAATATTCTTGAAACTAAAATTTTATTCCAGTCAAAAGCTCCAATTTGGGCTAGGTTCGGTACACCGCAGAATCTTCGCGATGTACGATCAAAAATAAATTTTTGCTGCTATGGGCTAATTTAATTCAATAGGAAATTCAAAAATAATGGTATGGTGTTTAGAAATCCCTTTTCTAGGACAAACGAGTCCAAATACTAGTTCCTAAATTTAAATTTTTTTTTTTTTTTTTTTTTACGGTTCGTGACCGGCACGAACGATCACAGCTTGATAACAACTATATTTCCTTATAAAAATCCTTTTGACGCATCGGTCACTCATCTCAGGTATGTCTTAGCTTAAAACATATTTCTCGAACCTTAATCTGATCCGGAAATGACGAGGGGTTACATCCAAAGTAGTGGAACGCAGCTCTCAACTTTAATCTTTGTGTTTAGCGCGATCAAGGGCGCCTTTGCTTACTTGCTCGGTAGATTAAGTCTTCTACGGAACTCCATTAGCACTACGGGCCAACTCCACTTTGGAAAATTCGGGGATTGAGCTAGCCTTTAGGTTCACTTCGGTTGGTCTTGATATGCGGTTGATTCGGTCGTTTACTATCTTGCTTAGTTTATTCCTTTATTTATTTCTTGCCACCGAGGTTCCTTCCTTAGAGTGCTTGCACGAGACTCCTTATGGCCGACCTGAAAGCTCCTACTTGGCGTGCTTTAACTCTTCCTTGACGCGTCGGCATTTGCTCGTGCCGTTCTCTCATAGCCGAGAGTCTTCGAGTCTTCAGTCTTCGAGCTCCTATTGCTTTCTTCGTCTTCTTATCGCACTTCAGCTGCACGAACTTGTTCTTCAAGTCTTGAGGTGAACGAAGATCTTGCCGACGACGCTTCACACGCGAAGACGCCATTCCCGAAGAACGTAGATTGCTGTCGATAACTCCAAGCTGCGAGTGGATTAGTCTTCTTTGACGAGCCGCCCGATCTTCTGATTGCTTAGACGCATACGGTGCTATCCATCGTTCCGCATCAACTAACTACTTATTCCTAATCTAAGGCAGGCTCCTAGGCAAAACTAAAACGAAGCAACTAAACAAAAGCAATTAAGACTTACCGAGTAGATGAGCCGCAAGCTGCAGACAACATTAAGACTTACCGAGTAGATGAGCCGCAAGCTGCAGACAACAAGGTTAACAAAACACAAACAACATAAACAGCTGCAGACAACAAGGTTAACAAAACACAAACAACATAAACAAACAAAGACAACAAGGTTAACAAAACACAAACAACATAAACAAACAAGGCGTGTCCTCACCGCGATTCACAAACAACATAAACAAACAAGGCGTGTCCTCACCGCGATTCACAAACAACATAAACAAACAAGGCGTGTCCTCACCGCGATTCCTAGAATTCACACATCCTAGGATTCTCAAACATCTTAATTCCTACTGATCAAGTCATAGAGTCTCAAAAGTTCAACCCTAGGATCTCTACTCAGACCTCAACACAGGCTCTGATACCAACTGTGACACCCCAACCTTACACAAGCTGAGATAGATAAAAACTCAACACAACAGCTGACTATCTCAACCAACAACAGAACATAGCGGAAGCGAATTTAAAACCTAAGGGCGTCATGCCACATCTAGGTAAGATAACACGGCCTAGATGCACAGGCTAACCATAAAAACTAAACTGTATAAACGATAATCCTTAAGTCAAGTCTCAAAACATCCAAACACTAGTCAAGAGTTTATAAAGAAATCTCAAATGGCTCACAGGCCAAAGCATAAATCTAAAACATAACCACTATCTAAGCCTCCTCATACGGGTGTATCTCTATCGCGCTCACGCAAAGACTTTAAGGCAAACCTGGAAAACACACAAAGAACCATTAGCAAAAGAATGCTAAGCAACCACCATTCACACCCGCAAGGAGATATAGATATATAATAAGCTTGTAAATAGGTTTACACACCCATATAGAATATAAACACCAACGAACTGTACAATAGTTCAAAACGGATACTCAACAACAACAAGCTGAACAAATCATAAACCAAAACTCATTCAAACGAAGCCAAAGTCCAACGACGAAAGCATAAGACAACAACGACCATGACCAAGATACCAACTGAACACAATCATAAGAGACAATCAATCATAACCGAAAACAACGAGATATCAACCGAATGACAATCAATCATAACCGAAAACAACGAGATATCAACCGAATAAACAAAGATCATAACCGAAAACAACGAGATATCAACCGAATAAACAAAGACTCACAACCAAAGAACCGAAAGGAACCCTCAACTCCAACCACCAAATCCTCACACTAATGATCATACAACACTAATCAAACGATCAAGATGAAATCCAACAGGGGTAAAACCCAATCACAGGGACCGAAGTCCAATCACAGGGGTGAATCGACCCAATCACGGGGGTAATGAACCCAATCACGGGGTAATGAACCCAATCACAGGGACCGTAGTCCAATCACAGGGACCTAAGTCCAATCACAGGGGTCATCGACCCAATCACGGGGGTAATGAACCCAATCACAGGGGTAATGAACCCGAATACAAACAATA
>NC_044919.1:5992996-6053257 GCF_003576645.1 Ipomoea triloba | reverse complement strand
TGCAGGTAGACTTTCAAATCATGGTAAAACTTTATAAAGCTTTTAGATTATCTATGTTTTCAAACCTTTGTCTACTTTTGAGTGACAAATGGATTTCCTTGCTTAGCCGTCGCGCTAACTGCACTTCGATGTGTTTCTTATCAGTTGCAGGTTAGTGTGAATTCCTGTAGCCGATGAGCTGAATAAGATGGATGTTGGAAGAATTATTTCCATATGTATTAAGTTTGATGTTGTATTTTGAGGTTGTAAGTTTAGCCTTAACGTTTGGGTATAGGAGAGATACCTAAGCGTGGCGGTAACACCCAGTTTTCTGCTGGTTAGATGTAAGCTTCCGCAGCATATGAATATTGATTTGTAATTAATGTAAGAGTTGAAAATTGGGGTGTTACACTCTTACCCATCTCCATACCACCATTTACCACCTCCATATTCATATCCATTTAATACACCTAACCATCCCCCACATCCATACAAAACACCACCTCCACCTTTTCAAAAAATTTACCCTTCACAATCACCCAATTTCCAAGAAATTGACTCGTTAAACTCCAAAGAAATANATAATGAATCCCCATGATTACCCACATCATGGAGGACAATCCTATAGGAATCCTCAACCCCAACCATATCCTTATTACCTCCATTCCACCTATACTTACCCTCCACCAACATACCATTACCCACCTCCATACTCTTACCCATCTCCATACCACCATTTACCACCTCCATATTCATATCCATTTAATACACCTAACCATCCCCCACATCCATACAAAACACCACCTCCACCTTTTCAAAAAATTTACCCTTCACAATCACCCAATTTCCAAGAAATTGACTCGTTAAACTCCAAAGAAATATCCCAAAATATAGAGAGTAAGCTTGCACAAATGATGAGAGCGATAGACCCAAGCTATACTCCCGAGTCAAATTCATTCCCTACATCCCACGCAAACACCTACTACCCACATCCATCACAAATTCACCAAGGAAACAACACTACCCATTCCTTTGAAGCACTACCCTTTTTCCCATATAATACCCATATAGATCCTTGTGATTATATCCCACCGGCCACCGATGAAATTGAAATTCTAAAAGCAATAATTGACGAATTCACTAGGATGGCCAAGGAGGATACGGCTAAACTAAGAGCCGAAATCAAGAGCGAACTAAAGGACTATCTCACTACCCTCCGGAAAGAAGGACTTCCGTTAGAAGAAGTTGAAACGAAGATGCTATCTATGATGGAGGAGCTCATGAAAATGAATGAGTCCCGAGCTAACTCCACCATCATAGATGACATCCCCACTTTGGAATCCCATCCAAGGACTATACAAGGGGAAGAAAACGTGCAAGATGCTATGGAAGAGGAGAATGTTGAAGAGAAAATGGATTGTTATGCCCCGGTGCTTGAAGAAGTTCCAATTTTCGAATTGGAAAATCAAAAGGAGGTAGAGATGGAAAGTGAGGATGATGACATTGAACTAGTGTGGGAAGATGAAGAGCCAACATGTGGTAAAATTCCTAATCCTTCTTGTGCTAATATTTTTGAAAATCCTTGTGCTCTTCTTAAAGACACCCTTGTGGATGACTCCCTTCGCATTGATACTTTTATCATATGTGATTATGATTGCTTTAAATTTAGGGAGGATGATTCCATTAAAAGCTTTGATATATTGATTGATGATTGTAAGGATTCTCTTTTGTTTAAATATGAGTATGATTGCTTTAACTTTTTAGAAGATGAATCCTTTGTCTTGGGTGAGAGTGAGTTGGTGAGTGAAAGGGATGATGCTTCATTCTATTCGTGTGAGAGTGTGAGTGATTTTTCTAACCCAATAGAGTGGAGTGATGAAGAAAAGGAGTGTGAGGAAGAGATGGTGGGAAATGATAGGTCTTTCACGTTTGATCTTATGAAAAGAATTGAGTGGAGAGAGTTGACCACACTCGAGATTGAGGAAGGGAGTGAGGAGATATGGTTTGAACCAAACGAGAAAATCTTTAGTGGGGGGAGAGAGGAAAAAGGAAAGGAAGCAGACACCATCCTAAAAGAATTAAGTAGGGTGTTTGATGTTAACATTCATCCAACCTTACATGTTGTTTTTCCTTTATTCATGTGGGTATTCAAGGATGTTTCCCACCTTGGGACATTCCTTGAAGCTAAGGTTCACGGGACGCTTGGTCGGGTCCCAAAGTCTGTGTGCCTTGAAGGATAGGCCACACCATGTCTGGCCAGGAGATGTAAAACCATGGCACACTTGGGAGGCAGTCCAAATGTTATTTTACTGTTTCTTTAAAATTCTCTTGTTCTATGTAGTATGTTTTACTTAGTCTTATTTCAATAATGATTCTATAATCTCGGTTGAGCTAACAAGTACTGATTAAACACCCGAGAGTTATAAGTTGCCCGCAATCAATTGACACACATCATCACTAGCAAAGGAAGAAGGGGGAAACCGAGGTAAGCTTTGCACAAACACGCCTCCACTCCACCACCACGCGTGTGGCTAGGCGTGGAAAACTTCCATTGAGCTACCACGCTGCTCACACGCGTGTGAGCAAGCGTGGGAAAAAACCAGAGAGCTCCCACGCCCACTACCACGCGTGGTAGCATGCGTGGACGGGCACTAGACTTTTCGCGGATTTTCGCGCGAAGTGGTTTAAAACCCTTTCCTTGCTTCATTTCTTTCCCACCTCGAGCAAGAACTCTCCCAAGCTGAAAATATACACTTTCTAAGCATTTCCTTCCAAGTCTCTCAACTTTTCTCAAATATTCTAAGTCATTTCTAAGGTATGAACATACTCTTCTTTGCTATTTACTTGTTTAATGAAGAACTTGTCCTATTTTTTTTAAGAACATCTCCATGGGTTTTTCTTGTATGACATTTTTCTTGAGATATATTGTTATGAGATGACTTGATAGACTTGTATTGAGCCTACATTGCTTTTATAGACTAGAAATTTCATGTTTTAACATCTCTTTGTGACTAGATCTTGAATTGCTTGATTTGGGTATTCTCTTGTCATGATGAGATCCTTGTTGATATAGTGAGCATGGTGGGTAAAGTTTGTAACTTTCCTACTCTATAGGCACTACATTGCTATATTTTACTAGTTAGATGGTCCAATTTTAACTTTCATGTTACTTCCATTTTTCAACCTTGAGCTAGTCTAAAGGTAGAAGATGAAGTTGACCATATGTTGACCTCTTGACTATGAAATGAGCATGGAATGGTATGAGCTAGTTCTTGCATGTATAGGATAGAATTGTTGATGGATATCAAAATGATGGTTGCATGCATTGAATTCTTATGATTTTTCTTTAGATATGTGCAATATTGTTCATAATCAATATTTAAGATTGGCAAGTGTTTTTCCTTGTGTTGCTTTGGTTACCTATGATATAGGAAAAGATGTCTTCGCCATATGACCTTGCACAACAGATTGCTCAAAGGCTCCAAAGAGGGAAAGCTCCTGCAGATGAAAACAATGCCAGGGACGCTAACACTCGTTACATAGAAGTACCCACCGGAACTCAAATTCTGTTGATGACTGCTACCATGCTAGGTCGGTATAGGCAATTGTTAAACTACCCTATTGTGCAAAGGAGGTATGTGGATTTGAGAGTATTGGAGGATTATGAGTGCAAATATGGACTGGAGAGGTTGATTGCAGAGCCATATTGGAACAACCTGCTAAGCTGGAGATAGGATACTTTTATCCCTCTAGTACATGAGTTTATCGCAAGCTTGAAAGTTGATGGAATAGCTGGAGATCTCTACAGCCCCACCATTAAGTTTAGACTCTTCAACTAGGACTATAACATATCGGCCAACCATTTGGGAGTTCTCCTTGGATTCTACAATGAGGAAGACCAGTCGAAGCACTGGTACAGGAGACTGAGGCATGACTTTGGAGACAGAGATATACCGAGGACATATTGGTCGAAGATTGCAAGACAAGGAGTCGAATGGGAAGGGTCAAGAGTGAGAGTCTCTCAGATTGTAAGGGAGGATTTAAAGGTTTTATAGAAGGTGATCGCTCATTCTTGGGAAGGAAGGCCTGAGACATATGACCGAGTCTCAAAGGCGGAGCTGTTCATGCTTTGGAGTATGGACACCGGGAACTCGGTGAACATGAGCGCGATTTGTAGAAACTTGCTTATTGCACAACAGCAATAGTCAGCCAAGGCAATCTTCATAGGCCCCTTGGTGACAAGGTTGTGCGTCTCCCTTGGCAATCAAATGAAAATGAATTGGTTCGAACATCGGCTTCCAGGAGCGCATATAGTTCCTTTATCTCCCGAGGACGTCGCAAAACTTCATTTGAGACAATTAGTGTGAACTAGGGTAGATGAGGAGATGGCGGATGATCACGCTAACACGCCCATGACATCCCCAGGATTCACTCCTTCTCCGATGTCATTCAACTCCCCGTCTCTTTCGGAAATGTACTCGCCGTTGGATTCTTCAATGTATTCCCCACCACCGAGAGAGCCCGAACCGTCCGTATCTCCACCACAACCTGAAGAGCAAGACCCCAACTCCTCTACCTTCAAAATTCCAAGCTGGTTCACCCCGGTCACTGATTGGAGATCCCTCCAAAATTTCCAATAACAATTGCACTTGGAGCAAATGCAAAAGTTGGATGAAATTTCGCAATTGCACTTGGAGCAAATGCAAAAGTTGGATGAAATTTCGAGAGAGATCTTGGAGCAAATGCAAAAGTTGGATGAAATTTCGAGAGAGATCAAGGAAATCAGGAGAGCATGAAGGAAAGAAGAAACTGAGATCAAGGAAATCAGGAGAGCATGAAGGAAAGAAGAAACTGAAGAAGAGAAAAGACAAATCTTGATGATGATGACTTGTGATCTGTTAACTCTGAATAATTGATTGTGGACAATCTCTTTACTTTTGTTTATATTTTTAGCTATATTTCTGTTTATATTTTATCTTGCACGTTTCGTCTAGCCAAAGACGTTAAACGTGGCGCTTATGGGAGGCAACCCACAAATAAGAAGAAGAAGGGACCACTCCACCAACAACCATGAAAGACCAATCTTGAAAGGTATAATTTCAATTCCTAATTTATTTCTTTACCTTTACTCTATTCGTGTTTAAAGGCCGAACTCATATTGCAAAACTTTTCTAAGGATACAAATTGTAAGTATTTCTTTTATCCTAATTCAATGCCCTGTTTTGGTTCGCTTTATTTTCTATGATCGCAAATGAAGAGCTGCATAAAATTTTTGTGTTGGATGTAGTCTGTTTGCTAAAACTGTTTTAGCCCAGTTCACACTTTTAAGTGTGGAAAAGGGGCGTGTGTAGAACCCTTAAACATATATCATTTTTCCTCCGTTCCTTATGGAAACATCGAGGACGATGTTTACTCTTAAGTGTGGAAAGGGTGTATGCTTCTTGAAACAGTTAATTGATTAAGTGATAAGGTATAGGAACCTAGAGGGTGTGTTATTGCCGATACTATCTAGGAGGGCTCCTAACCTTGTGCCAAGGATTGCATGTCTTAAATATGCTTTGGAAGCTTCACTTTGCACCAATTTGCACATACCGACCCAAATTGAAATTTTTTTTTTGATGAAGTGCTTGCATGCTTTCACCTTGTATTTTATTTGGACCTCAATCAAGGATCTCTCGAAGTGGGAGTGTGAATCCTTTGAGTTTTAGAAAGATAAGAATAGCGAAGCTTGGAAACTGAATTAATCTCAGGAGGACATGGGTCAAAAGGAGAGCCTAAGTGAGCTTTGAGTGAAAACAATCCTTAATCCCTAGAAAAAGGTATGAGGGGTTGATATGGTGAAACGTGAATATAGGCAAAAGGCCATTCCTAGAGATAAAAGTGAGGTGAGCCATCTTGTCTGGATAAGGGGTAACCATTGCACTGACCTTCAAAAAAGCATGGATCTCCATGTGAAGTCGGTTGCCCCGAAGAGATCTTGAAAGATGAGAAAATAGAGAGGAGGTGAGCCACTTCGCTAGGATTCAGGCACCCATTGCACTGACCTTCAAAAAAGCATGGATCTCCATGTGAAGTCGGGTAGCCTGACGACGTTATCTTAGGAAGTGAGAAAATAGAGTGATCGCCTAAGCCATGGCGATGAGCGGTCCATGTCCCTGCCCTCACTTATATAATGTAAAGAGGCTTTGGCGTTAGGTTGGGAATTGGCTAAGGGGTGAACATCGGTCCCACTAGTCGGATCGGCTTGAGGCCCCTAGAAAATACAAGGTGAAAACTCTTTTGTCACTTACATGCTTGAAACGTGTGAACAGAAATCTTCTCATGAAATATCCATCTCTCCAGACCTTGACTTCCTCAGAATATTTCTTACATTTGGTTGGCACGAGTTTAGTAGTCTTGGTAGATAGTGTAGGGGATTTCACCCGCTCAACTCCGAACACCTACACATCACTTGATCGGTTAACCGTGAAAGAAAGAATTATCCTTGGTGCTTACATGATTAGTGCTTAGAAAAGTATGCTTGCTTGAGGACAAGCAAGGTTTAAGTGTGGAAACTTTGATAAGCACCAAGGATAGCACTTATAANGAGAGAGATCAAGGAAATCAGGAGAGCATGAAGGAAAGAAGAAACTGAAGAAGAGAAAAGACAAATCTTGATGATGATGACTTGTGATCTGTTAACTCTGAATAATTGATTGTGGACAATCTCTTTACTTTTGTTTATATTTTTAGCTATATTTCTGTTTATATTTTATCTTGCACGTTTCGTCTAGCCAAAGACGTTAAACGTGGCGCTTATGGGAGGCAACCCACAAATAAGAAGAAGAAGGGACCACTCCACCAACAACCATGAAAGACCAATCTTGAAAGGTATAATTTCAATTCCTAATTTATTTCTTTACCTTTACTCTATTCGTGTTTAAAGGCCGAACTCATATTGCAAAACTTTTCTAAGGATACAAATTGTAAGTATTTCTTTTATCCTAATTCAATGCCCTGTTTTGGTTCGCTTTATTTTCTATGATCGCAAATGAAGAGCTGCATAAAATTTTTGTGTTGGATGTAGTCTGTTTGCTAAAACTGTTTTAGCCCAGTTCACACTTTTAAGTGTGGAAAAGGGGCGTGTGTAGAACCCTTAAACATATATCATTTTTCCTCCGTTCCTTATGGAAACATCGAGGACGATGTTTACTCTTAAGTGTGGAAAGGGTGTATGCTTCTTGAAACAGTTAATTGATTAAGTGATAAGGTATAGGAACCTAGAGGGTGTGTTATTGCCGATACTATCTAGGAGGGCTCCTAACCTTGTGCCAAGGATTGCATGTCTTAAATATGCTTTGGAAGCTTCACTTTGCACCAATTTGCACATACCGACCCAAATTGAAATTTTTTTTTTGATGAAGTGCTTGCATGCTTTCACCTTGTATTTTATTTGGACCTCAATCAAGGATCTCTCGAAGTGGGAGTGTGAATCCTTTGAGTTTTAGAAAGATAAGAATAGCGAAGCTTGGAAACTGAATTAATCTCAGGAGGACATGGGTCAAAAGGAGAGCCTAAGTGAGCTTTGAGTGAAAACAATCCTTAATCCCTAGAAAAAGGTATGAGGGGTTGATATGGTGAAACGTGAATATAGGCAAAAGGCCATTCCTAGAGATAAAAGTGAGGTGAGCCATCTTGTCTGGATAAGGGGTAACCATTGCACTGACCTTCAAAAAAGCATGGATCTCCATGTGAAGTCGGTTGCCCCGAAGAGATCTTGAAAGATGAGAAAATAGAGAGGAGGTGAGCCACTTCGCTAGGATTCAGGCACCCATTGCACTGACCTTCAAAAAAGCATGGATCTCCATGTGAAGTCGGGTAGCCTGACGACGTTATCTTAGGAAGTGAGAAAATAGAGTGATCGCCTAAGCCATGGCGATGAGCGGTCCATGTCCCTGCCCTCACTTATATAATGTAAAGAGGCTTTGGCGTTAGGTTGGGAATTGGCTAAGGGGTGAACATCGGTCCCACTAGTCGGATCGGCTTGAGGCCCCTAGAAAATACAAGGTGAAAACTCTTTTGTCACTTACATGCTTGAAACGTGTGAACAGAAATCTTCTCATGAAATATCCATCTCTCCAGACCTTGACTTCCTCAGAATATTTCTTACATTTGGTTGGCACGAGTTTAGTAGTCTTGGTAGATAGTGTAGGGGATTTCACCCGCTCAACTCCGAACACCTACACATCACTTGATCGGTTAACCGTGAAAGAAAGAATTATCCTTGGTGCTTACATGATTAGTGCTTAGAAAAGTATGCTTGCTTGAGGACAAGCAAGGTTTAAGTGTGGAAACTTTGATAAGCACCAAGGATAGCACTTATAAGGGGTCTCTATTAGATTAAAAGTGCATCGTTTTGACATCCAATTACAACAATTGCATGCATTTCAGCTCAAATGCGATCAATTTCTTCTAACAACATTTCCAGAAAGAGTCTTGAAGTATTTCACAGGTTGGAGAGGGATTTGAAGCTGAAATAGAGCAAAAGACAAACAAGCCGAAATGTAGTAGCGCCCCACGCAGCCTCACACGCGTGTGGCTGGGCGTGGAATTATTCCAGAGAGCCACCACGCCACTCACACGCATGTGAGCAAGCGTGGTCGGGCTAATGGCTATTTTGGGAAATTTGTTCCTTTTCTTTGTCACTTATATAAATCCCTTTTGCCCTAAACCTAAGGAGGAGGTTTTTTAGATCAGAAAATTGATAGAATAGGATAGTTAGATCTAGAGGGTTTTCTCCCTTTTGGGGGAAAATTCCTTCCATTCATAGTTAGAATAGATCAAGGGCAAGAAGGAAGATTGGGATTCAAGATCAAGGTTGTAAGACCCTCTTTTTCAAGAGGTGGTAACCATTCTCTTCAATTTCTAATTCGATACTTGTTTCTTTGAATTTCCTTTTCCTTTTCTTGTTTCTTAGTATGCTAGAGTAGATTAGATAGGGGATTGGTGGCCCCATGGTAGATCTATGTGGATGTTTAATATTATTGTTTTGATTTGTGAATTTCTTGCTTGTTGGATGTTAAACTTGTGTGGATGATGTTCTTTAAGCTTTATGCCTTTTGTGGCCACATTAGGTAGCAAACCCAAAGGAAGTGAGTGTGCGCGCGATAGCGGCCACCCACGAATCTCACTCACCCACATCTCCGCTCTTAGTCCGAAAGGACAAGACCCGAGAGGAGTGGTAGACAAAGTGCTCGATGAAATGCCCCAACCGAATGAGGATGTGGGAGTCCAAAGTGTGACGTCACTTGGTAGTGTGCGATGAACTCCCTAGTCTATTCCACAACTTGTATTCACAAAACCAACCAAAGATAAACCACATAGAAAAGCCTAAAGCCCCAATCTCCTCTTTACTTTTCTTTACTTCACATCACCTTTTACCAACCTTACTCTTTTACCAATGAATCCAACTCCTAGCCATTCTAGTAACTCTTTTCCTTCCACCTCTTAGATGCCATCATACCCATTCGATTCCCATTCGTCATCCTTGAGAGACACGACACTCGGGGAGTCTTGACTCTTCGTTTTACAACTTTACACCTTCACATTCGCACTCACCCCATACAAACCACATCGTCAATATCCATGAGGTTGAGTCGAGCTGACGACAGTAAACTTAGCGCTTCATGGGAGGCACCCCATGTTAGCCTTTACTTTTTGCATTTTATTTTACTGCATTTTTCTTTTTATTTAAGTTCGGAGTAGATTATGGATTTTTCTTTGTTTACAGGGTGTTCTCTGGGGGTTGTTTTGGTGTGAGATATGCTTTCTTTTACCTTTGAGAGAGTAGGGAATGGTTAGAATTGAAGAGGTTAGGTTTTGAAACAGTTTAGAAGTATTTTAGGGTATATTTTGGACTAACTTGTAGGTGAAACCGAACTTGGGCGCAAAAAGAACAGCAGTGCGCAAAGAGGAGCCTGGATCACGGCCAGGCTCACGGCCGTGACCCCGGCCGTGATGCCGAGGCGTCGTTTTTCAGCGGAACAGAGCAAAGCAGGGCTCTGGGTCATGGGCCACATCCCGGCCGTGACCCAGGCCGTGACCACCGCCCAGAATTTCCAGTACGTACAGAGCAAACGAGGGCTCTGGGTCACGGGCTACCTCCCGGCCGTGACCCAGGCCGTGATAGCATGGGCAGAATTCCAGTGCTGTACAACAGTTTAGAGGCCTCTAGGTCACGGGCCACATCAAGGCCGTGTCCCAAGCCGTGATGGCGGTCCTTGCGAAAGCAAAAAAAAAAAAAGAGTAAAAATGAAAAAAAAAATGTTATGTTTTCTAGTTCGTTTTTTCTCGTTCGTGAGGCCTTGTTTGTCCATCAGGGACGATGTCCAGTTTTAGTGTGGGGAGTACTATTTCTGATGAATTTTAGATGATGTTTGCTTGAAGGACTTAACCTGCAGCTGAAGGTATAGTATGCTTTCTTTGTGTTGTGGCTGTGACCACTGTACTTCCTGCTGGTTTGTGGTTTTTTCTGGTGGTACTTGTGCAGCCCAGCTTGTCAAGGATGATTCAAGGTTGAGCTTGTGATAATTTAGTCTCTTGCCAATAGTTGGGTTAACCTCTAACATAAATGTTCCCCATGTGTGTTATGCATTGCTAGTGAAGGCTTATGTGGGATTCCGGTGATATTTGTTCTATCATAGCTTGTCTCAGTGCTCTCATAGTGAAGTCTAGAATTTGCATGCTTTGAAGTGATTTAGGGCATTGTTGTTAGCCCAAGCCTTTAAACCTACCCTGTGTTACATTTATTTTCCCTAGCTGTCCCCTTTGAGCCTTGTTTTTGTTTAATAAGTGCAAAAGCACTTAGCCCCGTTCTTTATGTTGTTTTTCTTGTTAACCCATTATTTGACCCTTAGCCCTAAGCCATATATTTTCCATTCACCCTTAGAGAGAATGTAGCATTTGTTCTTTAATTTAGATGAGATTTATCTTTTTGAGCTTATTCTTGATAGAGTTTTTCCTGTTATCTTTGTTCTAGTGTGGGGGTGTGGTGAAGGAGTTGATTGGTTATTGTGAATTGAAGGAAAGAAATGGTTTGTTGGTTGAAAGAAAAGAAAAGAAATAAAGAGAAAAAAAAAGGAAAAAATTGAAAAGAAAGAAAAAAAAAAGGATGAATTAAAGTACATGTCAGGTTGCTTGAATAAATGTCCTCACCCCCACTAGTTTAGAATACTCTTGTGTTTTGCTCTCTTGATTCATATTTTCCATATCTCCTCTAGGTTTAATTGTGAATAGGTGTGAAATTCTCTCTCATTTGTTTATTTTTCCATATCCTTTCTTTGTTTAGCCACTCACCCTTAGCCCCATTACAAGCCGAATAAAGACCTACTTGATCTTAGCATGCAGTTTTAGAGTTGATCTATGTGAGTATGAGGGCATGTCTATGGGAGTTCATCTTAAACCAAGTCTTGCATAATCTTAACTGAGTACATGTGCATACAGGGTTTAATCTACCTAATTTCGGGTGCCCGGTTATTGGCCTGAGAGTGGAACTCACTTGTGATTCTGAGATGATTCTTGAAGCAGGTTAGGTTGTACAAGTTGGTTGGTGGTGTGTTCGGTTGAGCAGGAAGGTAGTGTGATCAGTTGCAGTGCATGGAGGGTGGATTATCCTAGGTAATTGCTTGAGGACAAGCAAAAGTTCTAGTGTGGGGGAGTTGATATCTGCTATTTTGTACAATTATTCACCCCTTATTCTAGTTGCTTTGAAGGTTATTTTCTGTATCCTAGTGAAATTGGGAATTGTTTGTGTGTTATATTGTCCAAGTGTTGAATTATCTACAAGGAACTACAAAGGAGGAATTTTGGAACATTTTGGACAAGTTTTGGAAGAAAAGGAAATTACCCAGGAAGAATAGGAAACAAGAATAAGACTTGGAAAAGAATTGGAAGTTGCCTCATGGGCCCAAGGCCCAGCTATCTCCTATATATTCTGGGGTTCCCTTACAGAGTTCTGAACCCTAGTTTTAGATTATTTTCCCCTTCTCTTTATATTTCCCTAGCATAGTTTAGATTAGTATATTTAATTTCAAGCTTGGAATCTTGGATTGAAGTTGGATTTGTTCTTTATTAGTTAAGTTTCTCTTCCCTTTTAATTCTTGCAATATTTATGGTTATTTATTCTTGCTTTGTTGTGGTTACTTCCATCATGCGGAAGTAATTCGTTTATGGGTTTGGATTAGGGGTCCATTGTTAATCTTGATGTTCAATTTATGATAATTGCATAAAAGGATTGAATCTTTTACCCAGGGTTTATGTTGAGTTGGGGATTTCTTTCTACTTGTTATTGGTTGATGGCCACAATTAATTGCTAGTCTGGGAGAGGGATTCATTCCAACGAAAGTTGGATGGAGACCTCGAGCCTTACCAATTTCAACCTAATTTTCCTGCTATGAAAGTAGAGGTAATTTTGGGGGCTTACAATGCTTAGGAGCTTAAGGTTATAATTGATGCATCACGACAATGGGGCAATTGCAGCCTAATTCACTTATTGATTACGAAAGTAGCTGAGTTGAATTCTTTTGTGCATTGCCCATAAATCCCTTGGTTAATTATTCTTTCCCTAATCCTGAGTGTGTTAGAACATCAAGGTTACAATCCCCCTAATCTGGCACATACCTTTATCATATAGTTTTCACCTTAATTAATTGCTTTCTTTTATTCCACATCATTCAGTCTCTGTTACTTGGATTCTATAAATTCATATTCATATACTCTAGTGCCTGGTAACTCACACAGTTTCGTGTCATAACACCAATCCTCAGCGGAACGACATTACACCCTTTTTACACTCATCATTTGTGCTCATCACATCCATAAACTTGACTAGAGTCTAGACTCTAGAGTACTAGACAAAGAAATCCAGACTCAGGGTTTCAATTTTCAAATTTCAATTTTAGATTGGTAGACTGTAATATTAATATACAGCAATTATTTCCCAATTCCTAGTCCATCATTATCAGGATTTCTATAAACAGGGCTTCCACTTGACCACCAGTATATGATAACTGATAAAGTTATCAAACTAGGGTTTGTAAATTGTTAAAATTTCAAATCTATTTTATTAAACTAGGGTTTGAAAGAAACATGAAACGAGTCAGTGCTCCCACCAGAATATCACAAATTCACAGAATATCACAAAATCGCTAACAAGTATGCGACGAGTCAGTGCTCCCACCAGAATATCACAGATTCACAGAATATCACAAAATCACTAACAAGTATGCAAGATTGCAAGTAATGCAACGAGTCAGTGCTCCCACCAGAAATCCAGAATATCACATAATCGCTAACAGCCTAACAGATCAAACTATCAAAGTTATTAAACTAGGGTTTGAATACCTACTTCCTTTCTCACAAATACCCCGGAGAACAAGGGCTTCTAGCACAGATATCACCATATGAAACAGCCGAACGGTCTCCAACAGGCACCAGTAGGGCGTCGGGCTTCCACCAGTCGAACTCGAACAGAACCAAGTCACCAACGGCCACCGAGTGGAACTGTGGAAGTCACCAACGGAGAACGAGAGAACTTAGAGTCTCAGACTCTTAGAGAAGTCGAGAACGAGAACAGAGAGGGATCGCGATTCGCGACTGAGGTCTGAGAGAGTGAGAGAAGTCTCAGAGAAATGAGAGAAATTAGAGAGGTCTGAAAACCCTACGATTAGTCGTGATTGCGCAAATGAGGAGTTACGGAAGTCTCAATCCTTATCTAAGGATATATATACTACAACACCAAACAACGTCGTATAATACATAGCATATCTAACCCTAGTTTTGATCGGGTATTCGGACGGTTCGGATGCAATTTTGGACCATCCAACCCGCAGCCACTTAACCGACGTCGTTTCAGACCTTCGGTTCAATTTTTATTGGTCGGGTTCGGCCCGGTTCGGCAGTTGCTATTCGGCCGGCGGTTCGGTCGGGTTCGTCGGTTTTTTCAGGTTTTGCTCAGCCCTAAGTATTACTTAGCATTTCTTTGCTAATATTTCTAACTCTTTTCTAGATATGGAGTAGAACCTGCACGTGAGAGCGCTAGTTTGTAGTTCTATTCCTCCGTTATGTTCTAGCTTAGTGATTTGGTGATGTTTAAACTTTTGGGCCTGCGTGCCTTAGACATTATGATTGCAATAACATCTTTAGATTAAGTTGGATTTGAGGATTTTGAGACTTATGTTTGAATTCGCCTTAGCATCTAGGTTGTGGTTGAACCTGGATGTGGCGTAGGCGTAGCACCCCGCGTTGGTATATATATATATATATGTATATATATACATATATACATATATATATATATATACATACATATATACATATATATATATACATACATATATACATATATATACATACATACATATATACATATATATACATACATACATAGATACATATACATACATACATACATACATACATATATACATATATATATATATATACATATGTATATACATATATATATACATATGTATATACATATATACATATATATACATATATGTATATATCGGGATTTTATACTTTGGATTGTTTTGTGGTCAGCCTTAGCACTTAGTTTTGTTAGTTGCCTAAGTGTTTAATTTTGTTAGTTGTCTAAGTGTGGCGGTAATACCCTCAATAAAATTTTGAAAGGCTTTTGTGTTTTAAATCTTGTCTTAAGATTCACTTAATCGATTGGTGAAATCAGAAAAAAAAATGGGCCATTTTTGGGGGTGTTACAAGGACCTTCTTTCACGACCTCTTACATCTCGTCGCGTAGAGCCGAGAGGTGCGCCTGGAATTGAATTGTGTATGATGCTAGTGTGAACTCTATTTCCAATTAGGTTTGTGCATTGCAATTGATTGATAAAAGTTCATGTTTTCTATGATGATTTGTTTGAAGTCTTGTGAGTGTGGCCAACTCTAGAGATTGTCTAAGGCAATGTGTTGCTAGATTCATTGTAGCTCCCAATCATAGGTGTTTTCTTGCGTTATACTCTGAAAGGCCTAAGTGAGAAATGAGGTGAAGACAACATGTTTGATAAAATACCTGTTTGGTTAATGGTCACCTAAAAAGTGCTTCATGCCAAGAGAATTCTTAGTAGACCGATAGGTGAAAGGTACTAGTAAAACCTCACTTGAATATCATCATTCCAATGTACATAGCCTAAGTCCTAGACACTTGAAGCATCATGCATTAGCTAGCAATTCCATTCCTTAGCGTCTTTACTATTTTCTTTTGAACACTTATTATAAGATTTTCCTACTACAACATGCTCTAATCAAACCTTGCACTTAGTGACATAGTACATGACATGTGTGATCTATATTCCTTGATATAAAAGCCTATTAGCACTTCCAAATTTTCAATCCGCAAGAGAACGATATACTCGTGAGTGATCCCAATTCTTTGACACAAACAAAACATAAAACATTTATCACTCTGATACCACTTGTTGGTCCCGATGAGGGGTGGCGTACAAGTCTAGAGGGGGGTGAATAGACTTGTAGATTTTAAAAGCTTTTTTGAAAGGTTAAAGCAACCGAGTGGTAACATTAGCTTCTCGTGAGTATGGACATCAGAAATTTTATTTAACCCTTTTAAATAGTTTTACGTAATTTTATCTTTATCAAGTTTTAGGTTTTGTTGTAATTATGCAATGTAAGCAATAAATAAATATATATATAGAGAGAGAGAGAGAGAGATTTTTATAGTGTTTCGTCTATAACCAGCCTACTCATACTCTTCTTCTCCTAAAACTCCTAAAGAGGTTTGCACTATTTCCCAGTACAAGTCCCGAACATCCACGCTTTGAACAGAGAGCCAGTCATGAACTCCAATACCAGGTTATTCAACTCTTTGACCGAGTTTACTCCGCCTCTTTCTACTGCTACTAAGTAGAGATTACATAGATTGAAGAAATGAATTTGTCATTCTCCAACTAAGGATCTTAACTTTGATAATCTTAGGGGTGGAAATAGGTCAGGCTAGGCCATGACCGCACACGGCCCCCAATTTTTTTTAAAAATATTTTATATATAGTTCAATATTTTTATACTTGATAAATATTTTTTTAATATATATATATATATATATATATATATATATATATATATATATATATATATATATTGGTCTTAATTGTAGGTGAAAATAAACTTTTTGAAGTAATTGATATTGAAATTTAGATGAATAAATTTTATTTAAATATGCACGAATATGTCACTAATTTTGAATTAAATTTTGAAATGTATTTTTTCTTTGTTGAATTTTATGCATTATATTTAGATAAAAAAAATTATTACTTTTTCACTTTTGTCACAGAATACAATCTATATGGATTTGGATTCAATTACCTTAGTTATAGATATTTTCTAGATCTTTTATACTTGTATCTTTATATTTCATAGTTCTTTTTAGATTATGTTTCTTAATTTTATAAATAGTGAAATCTCTTAAAAATTAAATCTCTTTGTATATTATAGTGAAATCTAAATGTTAAAAAAATCTTTCTTCCCCTATGTTCTTGTCTTTTTATTATTATCTTTGTTTTTTTCGTTTTACTGTATTATATTTAAATTGCAATTTTACTATATTATATTTAATTAGATTGCATCTCGAAACAAAAATAGTGAACGTCCAAATTAAATTATTATACAGGGCCTATATTTTGAATGAAACGGCCTTGTATTTAAGCATAGGCCTGCTATGGAAATTTAAAGCCAGTGCCTAGACTTGGGCCTGTATGTAGGCTTTGTATTTGGCTCAAGCCTGAGCCTACACTTAGTGTGGCCTGGCCTGAAGCTTTTTTAAAAGCCTGTATAATATATCAATCATTATTGTATGGACCATGGTCCATGCAGCTATGTGGACCATATTATCAAATAATGTACATCTAATATAAAAATAATGTATTTTTAGTATATTAAAAATGTACATTCTATTCAGGGGATGTACATTATTTATGTATTGAATGTACATTATATTATATAATATACATTAAGTACACAAATAATGTACATTTAGTATACCAAAATGTACTTTTTGTTATGGTCAACACAATAATTAGCCATAATATATAAGCCTTTTAAAAGGCTTCAAAGTAGGTACTAAATAGGCTTTAGGCCTATTTAAGGCCTATATTTATACCTATAAAAAATTTACAAAAAATTCCTAATACATACGTACCTAATACATACCAAAATTTATGTATCATATTATAAAATTATAATTAATCAATAAACCAAAAAACACACGTCTCGGATATTGACGCCGACCACAAGCAGCCAGTCACATCTCAGATATTGACATTGACGGCAAGAAGCAGTTCGGCAGGAGTACAGGTAGTATAAACGTCTACTAAAGTAAGAACTAAGAAGACCGCACTAACCTCACCGCTTTGCCGTTTCGCAATCGTTGCAAGGTCACACTGCCGTCTAACACCTCGCCATTTCGCAGATCGCCAACTTAAAACCTGCAAGTTCGTTGTTTCGTAGATCACAGATCTCCATTTCGTCGCAAGTGATTAGGATGGAGAATGGCCAAATGGGAATATGGATTAAGTGATGGTCGAATGCCCGAATGGGATGGGCGACTGATTAAGGGCTTGTTTGGTTATCAGCAGTTAGAGTTTAGCGGTAGCGGATTGTGTTAGCGGTTATCAAACAGCGGATTGTATTAGCGGGTTTGACCAGCGGATTGTATTAGCGATTTGTAAAAAGATGTTTGGTAAAATTAACTGTTTAGATTAGCGGTTGACATGTAAAATGACCTAAAAGGACATTCATATTGTTATTATTATTATTATTATTTTCATCATTATTATGTAATAATAAAATAAAGTTTATAATAACAATTACAACAATAATCACAACAACAACAACAACCACAACAACAACAACAACAACAACAACAATAATAAATAATAATAATAATAACAAAAATAAACAAAAAATATATATATAACAAAAAAATAAAAAATAATAAAAAATAAAAATAAAAAAAGAAAGACAAAGGGGAGCCGTGGCTCCCCATTGTAAATGAGATGTGGGATCTCAAAGATCCCACATCGAAAACATTTGAAAGAGGAGCACTTGTATATAAGAGGAGCACTTGAGCCCCTCTTCCAAAAATGAATGCATGCGTTTGAGATTTGAGAAGCCGAGAGGCTCTCATTAATGAAGCCTTAAAGGCTTCTCAGTTCAGTGTTTTTTTTTTTTAATAATTATTAGAAGTAGGGGTGTTTTGTGGAAATATTTAATAATTATTAGAAGTAGGGGTGTTTTGGGGAAATTATATTTTTCCCAAAACGTCAAGCTTAAACACTGCTAATAATTTTTCCCAAAACGCCAAGCTTAAACGCTGCTCTTAGCAGCGTTTGAGTTTCCAGCGGTTTGGAGCAATCCGCTAGCTAACCAAACATTTTTTTCGGCGTTTTGACCAAGCGGATTCGCCAATAACCAAACATGCCCTAAGTGATTAGGGATTTTAGGGTTTAGGTTATGAGTTACCAATATATATATATATATATATATATATATATATGAGTTAATACCACTAGAGGTCCCCCGACTTTGATGGCACCGCCACTTTTAGTCCTCAACTTTTAAATCAATCACTTTTAGTCCTCCGACTTTGATAGCACCGCCTCTTTTAGTTCTTAACTTTTAAATCAACCACTTTTAATCATCTTACTTTTTGTTTCTAGCCACCTATGGTCCTTCCTTTACAATTAGACATCTAATGTCATTTTCTCAAGGGCAATTCAGTTATTTCATAATTAATGTATTAAGTACTATGTTTTCTCATCAGAATAATTGAAGAAACTCTATTCTCCACTCTCCTTTGTTAACACTAAATTTTGGACCAAATGACTGAATTGCCCTTGAGAAAAATGACATTAGATGTCCAATTGTAAAGGAAGGATCTTAGGTGGCTAGAAACAAAAAGGAGTTATTTCCATTTCGGATCCTATTGTTATTGGGGCATTGCCAATTTTAGTCCACTTCATTAATTTTTGTCACATTGCGGCCAATCTTATTTAGTCCTTACCACTTTTAGTCCACCGTTAAAATTTTCGTCAAATGGCCGTCCTAAACAGGGGTATTTTTGGTCTTTTCATGCTTTGGTCATCTCCTTGACCCTTTGCAGTTGTTTTCCTTACACATTTTCATCCAATGAAGAGGTCCAGCGAAAGCCATGTGAGCTACATTACAAAGTCATGGCTTTCGCCGGACCTTTTCATTGGATGAAAATGTGTAAGGAAAACTACTGCAAAGGGTTAAAGAGATAATCAAACCATGGAAAGACCAAAATACCTCTATTTTGGACGGTTATTTGACAAAAATTTAACGGTGGATTAAAAGTGGCAAGGACTAAATAAGACGGGCCGTAATGTGGCAAAAATTAATGAAGTGGACTAAAATTGGCAATGCCCTAATAACAGTAGGACCAAAAATGGAAATGACTCAAACAAAAAGTAAGAGGACTAAAAGTAGTTGATTTAAAAGTTAAGGACTAAAAGTGACAGTGCCATCAAAGTCGGAGGACTAAAAGTGGTTAATTTAAAAGTTGCGGACTAAAAGTGGCGGTGCCATCAAAGTTGGAGGACCTCCACTAGTATTTACTCATATATATATATATATATATATATATATATATATATATATATATAACATGCTAGGCCTGCAAGCTTGTAGGCCAGGCCTTTACATATAGGCTTGAGCCTATTTAAGTAAATATACTTTAAAATAGACCTAGGCCTGGCCTTTTTACTAAACAAGTCAGGCCCTAATCAGGCCCGCAAATTATACTGTATACCATGGTTATGACTGATACTACAATTGTGTTGAACGGATACTGCAATTGTGTTGAACTGATACTATAGTTGTGTTGAAAGGGAACTGCAGTTGCGTGGAACAAAGATCGTTTCATCCGTTCAACACACTGTAGTATCAGTTCAACACAACTGCAGTATCCGCTCAACACAATTGCAGTTCCAGATGGATGAAACGGCATCTGTTCCGCACAACTGTAGTTCCCGTTTAACTCAACTGCAGTATCCGTTCAACACAACTGTAGTATCCATTCAACACAACTGCAGTATCAACCATAGTGCATGGTCCATGGTATAACCACTGAATTAGACCAGGTAGGCCCTATGAAGGGGCCTAACCTATTCCTACCATTAGATAATCTGGATCTTCCCGTTTGAGCAGCACTAAAAAATAAATAAATAAAACTCAGAACAAAAAAATGAATAATAATATTTATTTTTTTATAAACAGCAAAAGTTCACTGTCTTTATAAATGCATGAGACGTGTAGCCCTGAATCCATGAGATAAAGAATTACCTTTTTAATGCTAAAATCTGAGGTTGAACGGCTCATGAACTTGAAAAGTTGAAATGATTTTAATGGCTAAATGTCTGCCCTTTCACTGCTGTACGTACTCTCAACTTTTTTCTCTCTCCTTCATTTTCGTTTTGAAAGTTGAATTCAAACTGCAATTTGCTGTAAAAGAGAGTGAGAGAAAGAGCATATTTGGTGGCTTGCTGTTACTCCTTCCATCCTCAACAAGTTTCACAGGAGACATCAATTTGGTGTTACTATTTCCATTTTCGACAACCTCCACCATAGACATTGAAGAGCAGTAGATCGGTTTGCTGCTAACTTCTTCCATCTTCGACAAGCGCCACCGGAGACGTTGAAGAGGTAAGGAAATATATATATATTTTTACATTGAATGAAAAAATGTTTGCAATTTCGTAGCTTTAAAACATAAGAAACAAACAAGATTTGACTTTCATTATTAGCATTGCGGACCTCCAAAAGTTGTGAAGCAAGCATGAAACTGAAACACCCCCGGTCAGCCCTTTCTCTCTCTCTCTGTTTGATTTGTTTTACTGTAATATTAGGAAATGGGCGGAGACGATGGTATGATTGAGCTGTCCATCTTATTCCATCAGGTCTGTACCTCTTAATATCTGATGATTGTTTATTTAAATTTGCGAGTGATTATAGTATAGTAATTTGGTGAAAATTATATTATAGGATGGTATTAGCAGCATAGTGAGATGTAGGCGTGACAAAATGATGAAAGGTTTACTGGTAGCTTATTGTGACAAAAAGCAGGTGGAGTATGGAGACATTCGGTTCCTGTATGAGGGGAAGCGGCTCCCGGTGAAGAAGACCCCGAATGAGGTATAAATAATATATATATATATATATATATATATATATATATATATATATAGGATCGCGTTAAAGTGCGTACTGGCCGCCCAGGAGAGAATTGCGGACGAATCACAGCGCGCCAAGTGTCTGGAATGTAGTTGCACCTAACGTTATAACATATATATATATATATATATATATATATATATATATATATATATATATATTTTGGTTTAGGTGCGGCCGTGCTCTCCCGTGCGGTCACACACCACTCAATGTTACGAAATACACCACTCAATGTTAAGAAACACACCACACAACATTGTGGTGTGTTTCTTAACATTGAGTAGTGTATTTCGTAACATTGAGTGGTGTGAACCGCACAGCCGCACCTGAACTTGAATATATATATATATATATATATATATATATATATATATATATATATATATATATATGTTTTTATACTACATTAATGTAGGTGCACGTAGTGTTATAACTAGGTATACCCAGGTGCATAAATGTTAACAAGGTAAATTACTTGCACCTGTAAGTAAAAATAGATGCACACTTGCAAGTAAAATGTATTACAAGTGCAAATAAATTGTACAATGAGCATCAATACTAAGTGCACCTAATGTTATAACTATGTGCACATAGGTTGCACCTAGGTGCATGAATGTTAACAAAATAAATTACTTGCACAAATGCAAATAAATTGTATTGCAGATGCAAGTAAAATATATTACAGGTGCAAGTGAATTGTACACTGAGCATCAATACTAAGTGCACCTAATGTTATAACTAGGTGCACCTAGGTTGCACCAGGTACATGAATATTAACAAGGTAAATTACTTGCATTTGTAAGTGAAAATATTTGCGAAAATAGGTGCATGAATACTCGCACTTGTAAGTGAAAATAGGTGCTTTTGTAAGTGAGACTAGATGTACTTATAAGTGAAACTAGATGCACCAAAGTTCCAGTTATTTACGAAAAATGCCACCGCATTATTTTTTTAAAATTGCATCTGATTCGTTGATCTAGACACGTGGACAGTTGTGATTTATCCGCAATTCTCTCCTGAACGACAGTAGGCACGAGAGTGCAACCCTATATATATATATATATGTGTGTGTGTGTGTGTGTGTTATATGAGATCACTTGTTTAGGTAAGATTCTAAGATCAGATCTTGTGCATCCATGTAATAATTTAATGGTCTAGATTGATTTAAGATTCTAAGTTGAAGTGTGTGCGAATGGTGATAAAATGTGTGCGGACGGTGATTAAATGTGTGCAAACGGTGATTAAGTGTGTACGAACGGTGATTAAATGTATGCGAACGGAGTGGGTGTGTCAAACAATCTAGACCATTAAAAATTTTAAATTGATGTACAAGATTTGATCTCAAAATATTTTAATGGTCTAGATTGATTAAAATTCGAAATTGAACTGTGTGCGAACGGTGACTAAATGTGTGCGAATGGAGTGTGTGTCAATCAATCTAGACTATCAAAAATATTATATGGATGCATAAGATCTGATCTCACGATCTTACCTAAACAAGTTATGCCATTGGAACCCTACCCTATATATATATGTGTGTGTGTGTTGGGGGATCATTTATACGAATTCAGAACTCTCTCATTTTCTGTTACTTTAAATTTGTGTATAGATGGGCATGAAAGATGGGGATGAGATCGAAGCATTTATGAATGTTCAGGGAGGAGGCCTGCTCGCCATTTGATGATTGGATTTCAACTTTCAATTTTCAGTCTTCAGAATGCATGTATGTGTTTGTCCACTTCTAATTATCCTATGTAGTAAAATTGGAACTAAGGTAGGTGTAAGAGGAATTAATTTCAAGAATAGTAGTTTGATTATTCACATCTATCAATTTTTATTATCAACTTTTAATTTGATCATAATTGATTTATTAATTATTAACTAGTATTTTTACTCGTGTGGTGCATGAAATGAATTTGTTATAATATATTAAGAATATTTATATCGATATACAATTATATAAATTATAACATCAAATATTATATAGTACAATTGAAGATATGTTTTGAATCGATTATGTTTTTTGATGTTATCCTTGTTTGAATTCCAGCAAATAATTGCTTAATTAATAGCTAATGTGTAGATGTACGCATGCGGTGCTGGAATTTTAGAGATTTTCTATATCATTGTTTAGGATTTTTATAAATTGGGCAGATATGCTCGTTCTCTAATAACTCAGTTATATGAATCAATTGATATTCTAACTCATATGTATGGAAGAACTGGTTCTTTCAGCCCACCCAACGTGACTTTTGTTGATAGTCATGGCATATGCAAGCATCAATGTGAATTATTTATGTTGGAATTTGAAGGGCAATCTCGTATCAAAAAGAGTGAGAGGCATTCGAGGGATAAGAACTTTGGTTCCTTTATGTGTCCCATTAACTATTCTTGCTTCAACAATGTGATATGCCAATCTTGTGATGATGAGTTGCATACCGTTATAAAGACCACGAGAATGGTCTATCTTCTGCAATAACGTAATAGGTGCACCGACCTTTAATTAATGTCAATGAATGATTAAGGAAATCATACAATCTCAAACTATTTAAGAATTTAGGAGTGTATGCTTCTACTAGATTTTCACCAACTGGTTCTACCTTACACAAAGAGTTACAACTTAAATATGTCCGTCCTTTTGCAATATTCATGTAGCACATGTACTGATTAATTTGATTAACGACATCTAAAGTCAGCGAGCGGATCACTGACCTTCCGGCTGCGACTCATTAAGCGTGTCATATCTTGAGCTTGAAATTTTAAAAAATCACTTTTAATGTAATCAAAGCATTGAGTCATAACAATATTGACACTGAAATTTTAATTTTATAATCTATATGTATATATTCTGTGATTTTTTTCCATAAAATTAGTTTTGATAGTCAAACTGTAAAACATATTAATTTTACCAATCACTAAATTTCAAAATGTTTCAGATTCCCAAGTATATATAAGTAAAACTCACATCTAAAGCCTAATTTTTTTTGTCAATATTTCATACATATACAGTAAGTCTCTGACTATTGTGAGAAGTTAGTAACCTTGAGTCTAACATACAACATAAAGCATTGTGCGATAGTGGGTAGTAACTTTGAGGTAAGACCATTCAAGCATATAAACATGTTTCGAGCTTGTTTCTATGCTCTCAAAACTGAAATCATCATACTGGCATCAGGCAATAAACAACAATATATCACAATGTATGAATCATATATCTAAACTGTTAATCCAAATTTCACTCCAGATTACCAAATAGAGTGTATGGCTTTTTGGAATGATGTCCATCCAAACTGTTGAAATGCAATGTCCATAACCGTTGATTGGCAGACTACTCATGCTTCATATTTCATCAAAGTATCTGTTTCTTATGATATTATGATTTATAACATATAACAATCGACAAATAAACTATAGTATGAGTCGTCCTTGCATGCAACAAATATCACAAAAATTCAGTGTTGTAAAATAAGTGTATAAATGCAATATGTAGATAATTTGCATTGCATTATATATCATTAATTTAATTACTTGTTGGTTAGTTATTGCAAGATCTTGAGGTACACTTATATTTTGATATTCAGTAAGTATAACTATATTAGAGAAAAATTTACCTGGGAGTAATAGGATAATTAGTTGAGTGATTGTTGGTTGACCGTAGAGCGTTGATATTCTCTGGACAAATAACTGTTGAAAAAAATAGCATAAAATGACATTTTAGTGGCTATATTGTGGTACAAACATATGTGGGTCCACTTTCGATTTGGGTCGGGTCAAAGTAGATTCGGGTTCTTCGTAGTTAGACAAAAAGATTGATATACTGTACGCTCAAAACAGATAATGAGTGAATGAGAATTTGGTTCTCAGAGTTGACCTATTTGAGTTAAAAAAAATGGAGAGAAAAAGCTTTCAAGTAGCTTTTGTCCCACATTGGTTTGGGAAGTGGGTTTGCACTACTTATGCAAGAGTCTTTTTAAGGCTTATTGAATTATATAGCATAAAGGCTCTCTCTCGCGCGTAGGGGTTGCAAATCAAATCCTAAAATGAACTTGAAAAGGCTTGACTCGTGTGCGCCGACACCTATAGGCACGAATGTTGTTCAGAAAATTGGCGGGACTAGTGTGATTGCATTGTAGGGAAATATATGTACTGTATTATTACGATTAGTAATTTTAATCTAGAATTGTATTACGAATAGGAACGTAGGGAATAATATATTTTATTAGAAATTGTATTACCATATTTTAATGTACAATTGTATTACGAAGAGAAATTCTATTACCATATTTTACAATATTAAGCAAACCTTAATTGCATAGAAGTTTTTTGCGGAAAGTCAAAGTTGGGGATTTTGTTTTTATTAATAGTATAGATAGAATTGCAGGGAAATATATGTACTGTATTATTACAATTAGTAATTTTAATCTAGAATTGTATTACGAATAGGAATGTAGGGAAGAATATATTTTATTAGGAATTGTATTACCATATTTTAATGTACAATTGTGTTACGAATAGAAATTCTATTACCATATTTTACAATATTACGCAAACATTAATAGTATAGGGGTGTTTTGGGCAGGAAATTAAAGTTGATGATATTGATTTTATTAATAGTATAGATTTTTTTATATTTCGTCATTTCTTACTAAATATTAATTTAATAAGCATTTAATTTAAAGGTGAAAATATAAAATTTAACATGTTACTGAGATGGGAAAATTTGATTCACAAACTTCATATACTAGGTTCATCATTAATGGTAATGTGTGAAGAACAAGTTTATGCATAAGCTAATTTGAAACAAACTACTGATAAATCTTTGCTCTAAATTGAGGCGATTATATCTTTTTTTTTTCAACACGTAAATCTGGAGACGGATTCTACTAACTAATGTTTACATTCTTACCATTAAATGTAATGCACATTAAACAAATATTTAACTAAATGATCAAATTTGAAATAAAATCAATAATCAATAAACCAATTATGGTCAAATTGAAAATCAATAATAAAAATTGATAAAAAAACAATTATGGTCAATGGGCCATTTCTAAAATTAACTCGGTGTAAGATGTCTTTACTAGAATGTGATTCTAGATTATTATAATGAAAAATACACTTTTGGTTTATAAATGGTAGGAGACTTATTTTAGAAATTTCTGTTTTTAGTTATCTAGTTGTTAGGGCATCCACACCAAGAGATATTACTTGGTTATTGTAAGCTCAAGAATCGGTTCATAATTTTGAAACTGATGTAGGTGATTGATTTTTCATGTTTTTTTACTCCGGCAAAATACAAGACCATGTCAGAAATAAAATAAAATAAAATAAAAAATAGAGAAGAAGCAGCATTGCGCGCCTCGCGTTTGGCACGCACTGCCGCCCCAGCGAGCACGTTGGGGCGAGTCAAAGTGGCCGCCAACTTGCAGCCACTCTGACATTTAACTTTCCTTTTTTTTTTCAAATGTCAGATTTTTTGTTTTGTTTTCCTTTTCCTTTTTTTCTAATCTCTTCTCATTTTTCTTTCCTAATCACACTTACAAAAACTTCTAAAAGACCGCGAAAAAACTCCACTAATAAAGATGCTCTTAGTAAAGTCTACGTTGGTTTTATTTATTAATTGGTTTGTCAAAATCTATCCTTCTTTAGAAATTATATTTGATCGAAAAGTCACTACTAAAAATTAAAGAGTTAATTCCATTTTTTTGTCTTAGATTTATAGGTGACAATTCACTTTTAGTCATTTTTTATTAGAACATTTACTTTTGATCCTAGTATTATTGTGACATGACCATTTTTGGTCCTTTATCAACAAATTAGTTTAAATAGGCAAAAACTTGTGTGAGACCGTCTCACGAATAAGGATCCGTGAGACGATCTCACACAAGTGTGGCCCTTAAATATTGTTAAATACAAAGACATTTCGGTTTTCAATTATGAATGTTTTCAAAAAAAATAAACATAAAAAATATAGCGGCTTAACATACTTTGTATAGAAAAGATTGAAATGTCTTTGTATTTAACGATATTTCAATAATTTTGTTGATGTAGAACTAAAATTGGTCATACCACAATAATGCTAGGACCAAATGAGGACATTTTAATAAAAAAGGACTAAAAATGGATTGTCACCTATAAATCTAGGACAAAAATGAAATTAACTCAAAAATTAAAGAACTAAAATGAACTAAGTCCTCTATTGTACTACTGATATGTATACATACGATAGAGTAGAAGAATAAGACAAAAACTTTGAATACTCATAATCATAATTAATAATAATAATAATAATAATAATAATAACAATAATGAGACAAAAACTTGTGTGAGACCGTCGGATCTTTGAATAATAAGTTCAAATATTCAATTCATTAATCAAAGATCCAACTCGTTTCACGGATTGAGACCAGTGAGACCGTCTCACACAAATATTTAACTAATAATAATAATAATAATGATGATAAGTAGGTTTTCAATAAATAATAATAAGTAAATAATACGGAGTAGTAATTAAAGGAAAAAGCGTAAAGATATATAATAAATAAATAATAATAATAATAATAAGTATGTTTTCAAAAAATAATAATAAGTAAATAATACGGAGTAGTAATTAAAGGAAAAAGGTTAAAGATATATAATAATAGAGTTTATTACCAAAATGGTCCCTCGACTATTGCGAAATTACCAATTTGGTCCTCAACAATTTTTCTTGACCAATTAAGTCCCTCGACTTTGAAAAATTTAACCAATTTGGTCCTCCGTTTATTTTTCTGTTAAACATCCGTTAAATCAGGACCAAATTAGTAATTTTGCTATAATCAAGGGACTAAATTGATAATTAATTTTTTGGATAAAATACAAATAAGTCATCTACTATTTGGAAACAAGCAATTAGGCCATCCAACTCAAATAACCCCAAATAAATCATTGAACTCAAAAAAATAAAGCAATTGAGCGACTAAAACCGAAAAAAAAGAGCAATTAACCCATTTTAAAAATTTCCGGCGACAAATTTCGGCATTGACAATCATTTCCAATGGTCGCCGCCGGTCGCCATTTATGGCGAGGGCGACCAAAAATGGTCGCCCTCGTCGGGAAGGCGAGGTCGCCTTCCCCAGAAGAAGGCGACCAGAAACCGCCGGTTGCCGGAAATGGTCGTGGGTGACGGAATTTGTCACCGAAAATTTAAAAAATGAGTTAATTGCTTTTTTTTTTTGGGTTGCAGTGGCTCAATTGCTTTATTTTCCTGAGTTCAATGCCTTATTTGGGGGTTATTTGAGTTGGATAACCTAATTACTTGTTCCGAAATAGTACGATGGCTTTATTGTAGTTTATCCCTTAATTTTTCACTTAAATGGTCCCCTGACTATAGCAAAATTACCAATTTGGTCCTAATTTAACGGATATTAACGGAAAAATAAACGTAGGACTAAATTGGTTAAATTTTTCAAAGTCGAGGGACTTAATTGGTCAAGAAAAATTGTTGAGGATCAAATTGGTAATTTCGCAATAGTCGAGGGACCATTTTGGTAATAAACTCATAATAATAAGTGTGCAATACTCAGAAAAAGGGAAAAGGTTAAAGATATATAATAATATGTGTGCAATACTCAGAAAAAGGGAAAAGGTTAAAGATATATAATACTATGTGTGCAATACTCAGGAAAAAAGGTGAAGAAATAAATAGCGCGGGTGTGCAATACTCAGAAAAAGGGTGAAGAAATAAATAGCGCGGGTGTGCAATACTTAGAAAAAAGGGTGAAGAAATAAATAGCGCGGGTGTGCAATACTCAAAAAAATGGTGAAGAAATAAATAGCGCGAGTGTGCAATACTCAGAAAAAAGGGTGAAGAAATAAATAGCGCGGGTGTGCAATAAATAGCACAGCTTAAGACTCAAACCGTCAACCTCTTATGCATGGTACTGTAAACGCGTGTGTTTGCCATTTCACCATTTGGAGAGATCCAAATTTCCTTTCTCCAAAAGTGTATACAAAGTGGAAGAATGGAGAGGAGTTAGATAATTGGAAAGATGATTTTAGTAAACAAACTTTCTATTTGTCACTCTTCCACTCTTTCATTTCTCTATTTTTTTGAAAAATCCTCCATTTTTCCAAGTTAGTAAACAATCCCTTACTCTTCTATTCTTTTTTATGATGCTCCAGAACTAGAAATGCTATCGTCTTTCACCCATTACTCCTATAGTACTTATGGGCTGCTTTCTAGAAGCTACAAAACATCTCCTTTCTAAAAGATTACACATTGGATGAGTGCCTAACGTCCAAATACAGGGACCCTAAAAAAAACAACCAAATACAGGGATGTATTGATAAAACCCCACCCGCCCATTTTCATTTCGTGGAAGTTCCTGGCAGAAGAGAAAATTAGCCCGAGTGAAATAGATGTAGCTAAGGAGAAGAACTAACTTGGAAATCAGACTGAGAGATCAGCACATATGAGATCGTGACACGAGAGATCAAAGAGGCACGAGAACAGTTGGAGATCAGACTGAGAAGAGGCGTGAGAGCAGGATATCAGAGGAGAAGTGAGAACATCCGGAGATCTGAGAGCTGAGCAGATTTTTTTTTTTTTTTTCTTTTTTAGAGCTGAGTAGATTGAAGATTAGAGTTAGGGTAACAGCAAATTTGAAATATGAAAACAAGTGAAGGTGTAGAATAAGTCATAAAAGTATATATAGGAAGGGATTTTGGAAAAATTAATCACAATCAAAACTTGGTACGAAACGAAAGGATCACATTTATTTATATACTAGTTTTTCACGCGTATTAAGCGAATGAGATAGTGCTCAATGTTTATTTTTAAATAAGTATTTCGAAGTATATCAATGCAAGATTATATAGGAGATGTTCATGCATATGTAATTGAATGTTGAATTTATTTATTTAAATCGATAATTCAAAGTTTATGAATACAAGATAATATATGAGAGATTGATTATAATTGTCACTGAAATAAATGTTTGCAATTTTCTAAAAATGCTAATCTAAATAGTCTAAAAATGATAGTATAAATAAATACTACTTTTTCGTTTGAATTTATCATGTGCTATGAGATGTGTGTCGTATATTCTCGATCATGTGAAAGTATTGAACAAAGTATTAATATTTATTATATCTGTAAAAAGCTAATGAGTAGTACATTTTGTTCTAGTTTCATAACTTGTTTACTTGATAGTAACAACAATAACTTTGCAGGTAGTCCGAATACATATGCTGCAATATATCTAATTTTATCAACAGTTTATACATCCATTTTGCACATATTTATTTTGAATTTCATATTTTTGGAATTAGTATGAATGAATGTAATACTTGATTTTGTGTGTGCATGTGTGTGTGTGTGTGTTTTTTTTTTTTTTTTTTTTTNAGAAATAAATAGCGCGGGTGTGCAATACTCAAAAAAATGGTGAAGAAATAAATAGCGCGAGTGTGCAATACTCAGAAAAAAGGGTGAAGAAATAAATAGCGCGGGTGTGCAATAAATAGCACAGCTTAAGACTCAAACCGTCAACCTCTTATGCATGGTACTGTAAACGCGTGTGTTTGCCATTTCACCATTTGGAGAGATCCAAATTTCCTTTCTCCAAAAGTGTATACAAAGTGGAAGAATGGAGAGGAGTTAGATAATTGGAAAGATGATTTTAGTAAACAAACTTTCTATTTGTCACTCTTCCACTCTTTCATTTCTCTATTTTTTTGAAAAATCCTCCATTTTTCCAAGTTAGTAAACAATCCCTTACTCTTCTATTCTTTTTTATGATGCTCCAGAACTAGAAATGCTATCGTCTTTCACCCATTACTCCTATAGTACTTATGGGCTGCTTTCTAGAAGCTACAAAACATCTCCTTTCTAAAAGATTACACATTGGATGAGTGCCTAACGTCCAAATACAGGGACCCTAAAAAAAACAACCAAATACAGGGATGTATTGATAAAACCCCACCCGCCCATTTTCATTTCGTGGAAGTTCCTGGCAGAAGAGAAAATTAGCCCGAGTGAAATAGATGTAGCTAAGGAGAAGAACTAACTTGGAAATCAGACTGAGAGATCAGCACATATGAGATCGTGACACGAGAGATCAAAGAGGCACGAGAACAGTTGGAGATCAGACTGAGAAGAGGCGTGAGAGCAGGATATCAGAGGAGAAGTGAGAACATCCGGAGATCTGAGAGCTGAGCAGATTTTTTTTTTTTTTTTCTTTTTTAGAGCTGAGTAGATTGAAGATTAGAGTTAGGGTAACAGCAAATTTGAAATATGAAAACAAGTGAAGGTGTAGAATAAGTCATAAAAGTATATATAGGAAGGGATTTTGGAAAAATTAATCACAATCAAAACTTGGTACGAAACGAAAGGATCACATTTATTTATATACTAGTTTTTCACGCGTATTAAGCGAATGAGATAGTGCTCAATGTTTATTTTTAAATAAGTATTTCGAAGTATATCAATGCAAGATTATATAGGAGATGTTCATGCATATGTAATTGAATGTTGAATTTATTTATTTAAATCGATAATTCAAAGTTTATGAATACAAGATAATATATGAGAGATTGATTATAATTGTCACTGAAATAAATGTTTGCAATTTTCTAAAAATGCTAATCTAAATAGTCTAAAAATGATAGTATAAATAAATACTACTTTTTCGTTTGAATTTATCATGTGCTATGAGATGTGTGTCGTATATTCTCGATCATGTGAAAGTATTGAACAAAGTATTAATATTTATTATATCTGTAAAAAGCTAATGAGTAGTACATTTTGTTCTAGTTTCATAACTTGTTTACTTGATAGTAACAACAATAACTTTGCAGGTAGTCCGAATACATATGCTGCAATATATCTAATTTTATCAACAGTTTATACATCCATTTTGCACATATTTATTTTGAATTTCATATTTTTGGAATTAGTATGAATGAATGTAATACTTGATTTTGTGTGTGCATGNTTTTTTTTTTTTTTTTTTTTTTTTTTTTTTTTTTTTTTTTTTTTTTTTTTTTTGTATTTTTTTTTTTTGCTGATTTTATACTAATCTTGGAGTATTCATGTTTCTATTCATGTAGCAATCCACGACATCACGAATATCATTCGTAGGAAATACCTTGTGTACATACCATCTTGCACACTGTCTTGGATTTCTCCCATCATTTTCTATAATATCATTATGTGCTACATTGAGATAGTTTGCAAACAAATCAAACATATTGTCTTCATGTTCTTGATCAGTCAACTCTGGTGCCTTGGGTTGACTAGCTTCCTTTGGTGCTGAAAAAGTAGAAAATACATTTTTAGAGGGGTTAGTAAAAGTTTTGAAAGTGGGTGCTATACCTTTCCCCTTGTGTTGATGTTCCTCCCATACTGCTCATAGAGCCAAACCGATTGACTGTTCTTCCCCATGTTTTGGAAGCATTAAGTATCGCTACGAAGAAATGAGCATCACACTTTTGTTGGGTTCAAATTTTACGGGTAAGGGATGCATTTTTCACTTGATGATTTTTGAGCTCCTTTAATTCCTTGAGAACTTCTTGCAACATGGTAGCCATAGAATCGTTTGTGCTATTATTCACACGTGCACTTTCCAAGTCAACAATTACTTAATATATTTTGGAGATCATTGATTTCTCCTCCATATAGTTTTATTTCCCTTGAATTTGGCACAACTTAATTTCGGTTTGCACTAACTTTAATAGTGTATAGATGTTCGAAATGAGATTTTTGCCAAGATTATTAAATATGTGGATTGAGAATTTGGAACATAAAACATAAGACTTTTATTAAGAGATTTCAACGATACATGAAGGATTTAAGCATTTTCCTTCACTTCTTCTTGCTGAGGCACATGGTGCTTTCGCTAGCTTTAGAACTTGTACTGGTGGGTGAGATACTACTGGATTGAGCTGAGAGATCGGAGTTGTTTGGTGGAAAATATAGGGGCTCACTCAACTCATATTCCTCCAAGTAGCTTAGGTAGTCCAAATCCTTATCTCATTGTGCTTTCTTGACTTTTAACAAATTTTACTAGAATTTTATTATTTAGAGCATTAGTAGAATTAGTCAATTTTTCATAGGCTTGAGAACACAATGGATCGTAGCCAAGTCCGGCATTATCTCCTGAGGGTTTTTGCATATTTACCATTTTATCCATTATTTTAGATCAATGAGTAAATGTGTCTATAACTTCCCTTAGGTTTTGTTCTCTCACTTCCCTTACTTTACACTCTTCTTGAAGTTTAATATTTTCGGGTTTCAAGTTTTTCATTTCAAATAGAGCATTTTGTAGTTTCAATTCATTTATTTTTTTTTTAAGAATTAAAGAATTATTATGCTCCTTGATCTGGAATGAGTGTCCATAAAGGTTTGACAATCTTTCATTAAATGAAAGATGGACTCTTGTGAAAATAAAGAACTTACAGAGTCAAAAGATTTACTTCATCCTCTTCTACTTCATCCGCCATTAAGCACATATCCTGATAAGATAACCCATTTGAAATACTCATGCAAAATAATGCATTGTCATCTTTTAAGCTGTCAGTTTCATCAATAGAAGATTCATCAAACCTACTTGTCTCCAAAGGGTCACTAATTAAGGCTTTTCTTTTGTCCTTTTTTAAATATCCTTTCTTTGACTTTGGTTTCCTCTTGCTTGGTGTCAGATTGATTTTTGCTCACCTTGAGGTATGGACATTCTGCCATAAACTGTCTTGGTTTTCTACAATTGTAGCATAAATTCGAATCGCTCTATGGATTTTCTTTCATTGGTCTTTTGGACGAATTAGTTTGAGGAAAATTTTTGGTGTTGTTCTTCCTCATGAATTTCCTAACAAACAAAACAAAATTTTTGTCAGATAATAATTCACTATTTTTTACTGAACTTGATGTTGACGGTTGTTCGACGATGAGTGCGATATTTCTTTCTTCATGTTCTTCATCCATCCTTGATTTCATATCGAATTCGTAAGCTTTTAGATCACTAAAAATCTTATCCGTTGATTGCGTTTTTAGATCTCTATGATCTCGCATCGCCGTGACTTTCATATCCCTACTAGACGGGTAGTCCTGATGATGTATAGATGGGAGTGTAAAAGAGGGTATGAATTGCCGTTCCGCTGAGGATTGGGGCTATGACACGTAATTGTATGAATTAAGAGTACTAGGCACTAGAGTATGTGAATCAACTATAATCAAGCAACTAAAACTGAATGATGTAAATTAAAAGAAATCAATTGACTAAGGAGTAAACTGTATGATAAGGGAATGGGCCAGATTAGGGGGATTGTAACCTTGATGTTCTAACAATCTCAGAATTAGGGAAATAATAATTAACCTAGGGATGTATGGGCAATGCACATAAGAATTCAATTTAGCTACTTTCGTAATCAATAAACCGAATTAGGCTACAATTGCCCCATTGTCGTGATGCATCAATCATAACCTTAAACACCTATGCATTGTAAGCCCCCAAAATTACCCCTATTCTCATAGTAGGAAAATTAGGTTGAAATTGGTAAGGCTCGAGGTCTCCATCCAACTTTCGTTGTAATGAATCCCTCTCCTAGACTAGAAATAACAAGTAGAAAGCAAATCCCCAAATCAACATAAACCCTAGGTAAAAGATTCAATCCCTTTATGCAATAATAACAAATCGAACATCAAGATTAACAATGGACCCCTAATCCAAACCCATAAGCGAATTACTCACGCATGATTGAAGTAAACACAGCAAGGCAAGAATTAAAGATGGAAAACATAACTGCAATATTAAAGAATAAAAAGGGAAAACTTTACTAACGATTCTTGAGAGTAATTTCAATCCAAACGATGATTCCAAGCTCGAAACCGAATTCAATGATGTAAATCTGCCGTATTCTATGCTATGGAAAACTTTAAAAAAGGGAAAAATTGCACTAAACTAAACTAGGGCTCGGGATACCCAAAATACAGAAAAAGCGCGCAATAAACTAGGGCTCGGGATCGGGGCCGTGATATGGCGTGGCCAGCTGCTGTCCGCGGTGGGGATCACGGCCGACATCACGGCCGTGAGGCTGGCCATGATGCGGCTTCCTGGTCCTCTTTTGACTCGTTTCGTGCTCCGTTGCTCCTGTCTGTCCCGGGGTAGATTCCTTATGCCTCAAAAACTAATCCAAGATGATCGAAAATCCTTCATTTGCTCCTCATTTGTGAATAAACTAAGATTGATCAAATGTAACACACAAACGAGCCTTAAATGTATCAAGGTAAAGGAAATAAGCAACAAAACTCCTAAATCGTGGGTCAAATAAAGGTGTAAAATCATGTGTATCAACTCCCCACACTAGAACTTTTGCTTGTCCTCAAGCAATTACCCATGATAATCCACCCTCTAGGTATTGTAAGTGATCACACTTCCTTCCTGCTCAACCAATCATTCCACCAACCAACTTGTACAACCTAACCTGCTTTAAGAATCATCTCAGAATCACAAGTGAGTTCCCCTCTCAGGCCAATAACCGGGCACCCGAAATTAGGTAGATTAGGACCCTGTATGCACATGTACTCAGTTGAGATTATGCAAGACTTGGCTTAAGATGAACTCCCATAGACATGCCCTTCATACTCACATAGATCACTCTAAAACTGCATGCTAAGATCAAATAGGTCTTTATTTAGCTTGTAATGGGGCTAAGGGTGAGTGGCTAAACAAAGAAGGGGTATGGAAAAATGCACAAAAGAGAGAGAATTTCACACCTATTCACAACTTAAACCTAGAGGAGTTATGGAAAATAGGAGTAAGAGAGCAAAAATAATTGAAAACAAAAGAGTATTCTAAACTAGTGGGGGTGAAGATTTTTATTTTAACAACCTGACTTGCACTTTTATTCATCCTTCTTTTTCTTTCTTTTCAGAAACCTTTTCTTCACTTTCAAACTTCTTTTTCAAACTTTTCTTTTCTTTCTTTTCAACCAACAAACATTTCCTTTTCTTTCATTCAATCAACCAATAACTTCCTTTACAACACCCCCACACTAGAACAAAGATAACAGGAATAACTCTATCAAAAGTAAGCTCAAAAAGGGAAATCTCCTCTAAATTAAAGAACAAATGCTACATTCTCTCTAAGGGTGAATGGAAAATATATGGCTAAGGGCTAAGGGTTAAATAATAGGGCTAAACAAGAAAAACAATACGAAGAACGGGGTTAAGTGATTTGCACTTATTAAACAAAAACAAGGCTCAAAGGGGACAACTAGGGAAAATAATTGTAACACAGGGTAGGAGGTTTAAAGGCTTGGGCTAACAACAATAGCCTAAATCACTTCAAAGCATGCAAATTTTAGACTTCACTATGAGAGCACTGAGACAAGCTATGACAGAATAGGTATCACTGAAATCTCACATAAGCCTTCACTAGCAATGCATAACACACAAGGGAAACATTTAGGTTAGAGGTTAACCCAATTATTGGCAAGAGACTGAATTAAACACAAGCTTATCCTTGAATCATCCCTGACAACCTAGGCTGCACAAGTGCCACCAAACAAACCACAATCCAGCAAAAAAGAAAGTGGTCACAGCCACAACACAAGGAAAGCATACTACCCTAAGCTGAAAATTGAATCCTTCAAGCAAAGTTCATCAAAATTTCAGTTTTCACAATTTTGTCAGAAATAGCACCCCCCACACTTAGTCTGGACATCGTCCCTGATGGATAACCAAAACCCCACGAACTAAAAAGACAAGAAAATGAACTAAAAGGCAGGAAATATGATAACAGAATTCAAGTCTTAAACATCATACAATTCAAAAACGAACTAAAAGCAAAAATAACAGAAAAATAAAAGAGTAGAGTTTTAGGAAGTTCACTAAACACATCATCCCATAGAGGGAGAATCATAAGGTGGGAATGGCGGGTTATGCCCACGCATCCATTCGTAGTAAGCATGGGCCTCAGCGCGGCTCTGAGCATTTGCAGCCGCCATCTCATCCAGCCTGGTGTCTATATGATCGAACCGCATGCTCATGGCCGCCAACTGGGCCAGAACCTGCTGCTGGAAATCAGCCGAAGAAGAACCCTCGCCTACCCCAGCATGGGTAGGTCCTGCAACATTAGGATAGGCCTCATAAGCCTCCTCCTCTCTCCTGGCATCAACCACATCAGCCATCTCATCAGTACGGGCTCTCTTGGGCCCAATCTTGTCACGCATCCTCGCCACAGCATCAGCTGTGAGAGGCTGCATGCCAGGAGCCCTGGGTCTATCCAAAACAATCCGCTGGGTAGCACGGAGGATCCTCGTCAGATAAGGGCCTAGATATAACGCCACTCCTCGAGGTTGATACTGGTTCTTAATTAAGTTCCAAAGCACCACTCCCATGTGAAGTTTGACACGCTTGACCATGCCATATAGACAGAACAGGTCAGCGTGGTTGACAGAACTGGTGGCATCGAATCGGCTGATGATTGAATGGCCGAGCTGATATTGCATGAACTTGTTCTCTTTCTTGATGAAAGAAGAGGAACGGCTGTGAAAGCTCCTGTATTCTGTGGTGCCATCTGTGAGTTCTTCCCAGAACTGTTGGATGTTGGGAACATTAGCAACTCGGTCAAATTTTTCCTCTTTTGTGAGCTGCTGGACCGGGCCGAAACCCATCAAATCACTCAAATCATCCGGGCTGAACCGGAACATCGTATGGCCTATGTGGAACTGCACACACACGCTGCTAGTGAGGCCATCAAATTTCTTTGTAAGTTTCATTGTGGTCATGACCTCAACTAGCACCAACTTAAAGGTTTCCTCTTCGAACTCCATCAATAAGTATCTCCACTCCAGGAGATCCACCAAAGCTTCTACCTCATCTCGGATTCCGAACTCATCCGCAACGTCCAAAGAGAGGACGTACGGCCGGAATATCTGCCTTTGGGAGAAGAACTGAAAGCGCTCAAAGTTCTTCGGGTTATGGAGTGGTGTGTCTGGAACCTGTTCAGCTGGGGGTTGCCTTTGTGCAACGGATTTCTTTTTCTAACGTGGAGGCATCTGCAAATAACTAACACCAAAGATATCCATGGGGTGAGGGTTAGGCAACTTGAAAGCACAATGGATTGCATGATTGTGGAGTAGATTGTATGACTAAGTAAAAGAAAGTTTAAACTCTAAAATTTTGGTTTTTTTTTTGAATAAAAACTAACCTAGATTTCGGCTCAAACATCGCAAATTGCTCAAGAATCATCGCCAAACTGTTAACAACTACTCCACAATCCTAAAACTATCAAGAATTCCATCCAAAATCAATATTCAAATCAACTTCAAGTGGGTATTCAAAGTTTCACCCAAATCATCAATGTGAACACCATTAAAGTACTAAGCAAGCTTTAATAACATGGAATCAACAATAGTAACCCTAAACATGCTTAAACTAACAATATTCAACCATTCAAATAAAGATTCAAGTAACCCTATGAACATCATTAATAAATTCGAAAATTGCAATGAAATTTAAAGAAATTGAAGTTCAAACCTTGATTAGAGGAGGAAGATGATGATATGGGGTAGGAAAGTGCAAGCAATCACAAGCAAGAGAGGCAAATATGGTGTAGGGAGATTGGGGGTAGAGAGAAATTGGGAGAGGGAGGGTTAGGGTTTCAAATTGGGGAAAAATGGATGGGGAAACGCGGACTGGGTTTTATAACCCAGTCCGCATCACGGCCAGGGTCACGGCCGGGATCGGGGCCATGACTCTGAGCCTTTATTCTTGTTTTTTACTTTTTCTTACGGCTTTGCATCACGGCCTAGGTCACGGCCGGGAAGTGGGCCGTGAACCAGAGGCCTCAAAAGTTTGTTCAGCACTGGAATTTTCTTCGAAACATCCCGGCCTGGGTCATGGTCGGGATGGGGCCCGTGACCTAGAGGCTTCAAACGTGCTCTAAGCACTGGAAATTGGTTCGAACCATCACGGCCTGGGTCACGGCCGGGATGTGGCCCGTGACCCAGAGCCCTCAAAAACCCTGTTACACACTGGAAATCTGGTGAAACCTCCCGGGCAGGGTCACGGCCAGGATGCAGGTCGTGACCCAGAGCCCTCAATAGCCCTGTACGTACTGGAAATCCTGGGCAGCTATCACGGCCTGGGTCATGGCCGGGATGTGGCCCGTGACCCAGAGCCCTTCTTTGCTCTGTTCCGATGGAAAACGACGCCAAGGCGTTACGGCCGTGAGCCTGGCCGTGAGCCAGGCTCCTTTTTGCGCACTTCTGTTCTTTTCGCGCCCAAGTTCGGTTTCACCTGCACGTTTGTCCAAAATATGTCTTAGAGCACTTCTATCATGTTCTAAAGCCTAACCTCTTCAATTCTAACCATTCCCCACTCTTTGAAAGGTAAAATAGTGCACACATCTCACCAAAATAACCCAAGAAACACCCCGTAAACAAGGAAAAACTTCTAACTCTACACTGAACTAAAAATAAGAAGAAAAGTGCAGAAAAATAAATTACGAAAAGTAAAGGATAACATGGGGGGCCTCCCATGAAGCGCTGAGTTTACTGTCGTCAGCTCGACTCAGCCATGTGATCATCAAGTGTAGATGGGAATAAAGAGATCCCAAACTACTTTAGCCATCTCTTCTTTTGGTTCTGGAACATTGAAATACTTCAACCTTTGGCCATTGACCACGAATGGATCACCAGTAGTACCAACAATAGTAACCGCACCAAATGGGGATTGCTCAACCACCTTAAACGGTCCTGACCATCTAGACTTGAGCTTCCCAGGGAACAGTTTCAATCGGGAGTTGTATAGCAATACTTGATCACCGGATTCAAAATTCCTCCTTAGGATCCTCTTATCATGAAAGTACTTTGTTCTCTCCTTGTAAATCTTGGCATTCTCATAAGCATCCATTCGGAACTTCTCCAACTCATTCAATGACAATAACCTCTTCTCTCTAGACAAATTCTCATCCAAGTTTAACTTCGAAACTGCCCAATATGCCCTGCGCTCGTACTCAACTGGTAGATGACATGATTTCCCAAAAACAAGCTTGAATGGGGACACACTAATAGGAGTCTTGAATGCAGTCCGGAGAGCCCATAATGCATCATCTAATTTCAGTGACCAATCTTTCCGGTTAGGACTCACCACTTTCTCCAAAATTGACTTGATTTCTCTGTTTGACAGCTCAACTTGTCCACAGGTCTGTGAATGATATGGTGTAGACAACCTGTGGTAAATCCCATACTTAACCAAGAGCTTCTCCAACAGTTTATTGCAAAAATGAGTCCCATTATCAGTGATAAAGGACCTAGGCATACCAAACCGGAGAAAATATTCTTCTTCACAAACTTGACCACAGTTTTTGCATCATTCCTCGGAGTTGCTATTGCTCCCACCCACTTAGACACATAATCCATTGCCACCAGAATGTACTCATTACCGAAAGAAGGAGGAAACGGACCCATGAAGTCCATTCCCCAGACATGAAATATCTCATCCTCTAAAATTCCTCTCTGGGGCATCTCATGCCTCCTACCAACAGTGCCAGTCCGCTGGCAGTTGTCACACCTGCTCACAAAGTCTTTAGCAGTAGCAAACAAAGTAGGCCAAAAAAATCCTGACTGCAATACCTTCAAAGCAGTACGATTAGCATTCATGTGTCCCCCATAAGGTGAAGCATGACAATGATAAAGAACACTGTCAAACTCCTCCTCAGGAATGCACCTCCTCACAATACCATCTAGACCTCCCTTAAAAAGTAATGGCTCATCCCAAAAATAATCCCTCACATCATGAACAAATCATTTTTTCTTATTGTAATCAAAATCTTTTGGAATGTAACCACTCACCAGGAAATTGACTATGTCTGCGAACCATGGTATGGAGGTATTCACAGTTAACAATGTCTCACCTTTGAAGGTGTCATCAATGGGCAACTCATCCTTCTTTCGGCTTTCAAGCCTGGACAAATGGTCAGCAACAACATTCTCTGTACCCTTCTTGTCTCTTATCTCCAAATCAAATTCTTGTAACAGGAGAATCCATCTAATCAACCGTGGCTTGGCATCCTTTTTCTGGAACAAATACCCCAAAGTTGCATGGTCAGTGTTGGGAGATATGTTTGGGCCTGCATATTTGGGCCAAGCCAACCGGCCCAGAATTATGTATCGATTCAATTTGGCTAAGAGCTCGGTGGAGGTCCAGAGTGCAAATAGCAGCCCAATATGTATAGGAAGCCTAATCAAAGTTGTAAAGATATGATTATGGAAGAATGAGTTGAAGCAAAAATAGTATAAAGCATTATTTCCCGTCTCACTTGGTAAGGGTCTAGTATATTAATCATATCTTAGCATAGGAATGTCCGAATCAAACGATTCTTATGGCATTGGAAATAAGACTCAGAGGGCTACAACTCTTATGTTACCTCCAAAGTGTATCTCTGAAGATAAAATGATCAAAAATAGCATAGAAGGCAAGACTGTCCCATTTCCTACCTCGTTTGGCGACTGTTCGTATTTTAATCATATCTAACTGTAGGGCTATCCAAATTGAGAGATTCTTGAACTGGTGGAAAGATATTTCAGAGGGCTATGATCTTCATGAAGACCAGAAAGCCATCAAAGGATTTCATGATGGTAAAAAATGGAAGGCAAGACAAGGACATCACATTTTCCCCAATAGTGTGTGATAATATATTATATCTCAAGTTGAAAATAAAACCAAGGAACAAGTGGTGAAAGTGGAAGACAATTAGACATGGTGGTGGTTGATTAAAGGAAGAGATATCATATTTTTATTGAAATCATTAGGGAGAAAATTACATTTCACACCCCAAATTTTGTATTATTTACAAGATTGAACCCCAAACTCCACCTATAAATACCCTACTCATGTGTCATTCCCATCATCCCAAAATCACTTACATCTCCTCTCTAGTAGTTGCTCTTTCCTCCTTAGCAAGAGAAAAATTCTCAATTGTTTTCTCTTTGCTACATTAAAGAGAGAGTTGTAATAGTTTCGTTATAGTAAAACACCTTTAGCCTTGCCCGTGGTTTTTACCCTATTTGGGTTTTCCACGTAAAATCCTTGCGTCTTGCTATTATTTTATATTATTTTTCTCCCTTTATCATTTGCTATTTTGCTCATTTCGAGTAAGAAGAGTCAATCTTGGTAGAGTGACCTTACATGTCTAGGAAATCTTTAGATGAGACTTGGTATTTAAGTAGTCCATCTGTGACTCGCCTCTCTCAAGCAAAACCAAGGTGAAACACTCAACAACAAATCCAAACAAGTTCCAGAATCAAAGAAGAATCAACCAGACAATAGATAACAAAACAGCTTACTGGAACCAGAATTCCGACTAAACTAGCGGAACTCCCAAATGGAACAGCCTTCTCCGCCACCCCCCTCGCATGAAGGAGACGGATCCCCTCGGCGGAAGACCCTCTTCCGCCAACCCTCACCATGACACTCTTGCGGAAGACTCCAGCGGGACACATTATTGCAGAAGCCACTCCCACCCACTTGATCATCGTTTTCCTAAAGAAAGATCCCAAAAGAACACTATAAGAACTTATAAAAAGATTATGAAAAAGAGATGATGCAAAGCATATTCCTAAAGATAAACACTTACCCAAGCCTTAGAAATCCTAACGGAGCAATCTTGGTCTTGGATCTTGAAGAACAAAGGATAATGTATATTGTAGGGTTTTTAGGAGTGATAGTGGTAGGAAGAGTATGTTTGCAGGGAAATGAAAAAGAGTAGGAAGGGTTATTACAAGCCCTTTTATATGGATAGGTAAAAACATTACATACATAGTGTATGTATTATATTAGGGTAAGTAGACTAAATAATGGGCCCTTATAAAGAATGGGTCTTACATTATTTATTACAATACTAGTAAGNACTTGGTAAGGGTCTAGTATATTAATCATATCTTAGCATAGGAATGTCCGAATCAAACGATTCTTATGGCATTGGAAATAAGACTCAGAGGGCTACAACTCTTATGTTACCTCCAAAGTGTATCTCTGAAGATAAAATGATCAAAAATAGCATAGAAGGCAAGACTGTCCCATTTCCTACCTCGTTTGGCGACTGTTCGTATTTTAATCATATCTAACTGTAGGGCTATCCAAATTGAGAGATTCTTGAACTGGTGGAAAGATATTTCAGAGGGCTATGATCTTCATGAAGACCAGAAAGCCATCAAAGGATTTCATGATGGTAAAAAATGGAAGGCAAGACAAGGACATCACATTTTCCCCAATAGTGTGTGATAATATATTATATCTCAAGTTGAAAATAAAACCAAGGAACAAGTGGTGAAAGTGGAAGACAATTAGACATGGTGGTGGTTGATTAAAGGAAGAGATATCATATTTTTATTGAAATCATTAGGGAGAAAATTACATTTCACACCCCAAATTTTGTATTATTTACAAGATTGAACCCCAAACTCCACCTATAAATACCCTACTCATGTGTCATTCCCATCATCCCAAAATCACTTACATCTCCTCTCTAGTAGTTGCTCTTTCCTCCTTAGCAAGAGAAAAATTCTCAATTGTTTTCTCTTTGCTACATTAAAGAGAGAGTTGTAATAGTTTCGTTATAGTAAAACACCTTTAGCCTTGCCCGTGGTTTTTACCCTATTTGGGTTTTCCACGTAAAATCCTTGCGTCTTGCTATTATTTTATATTATTTTTCTCCCTTTATCATTTGCTATTTTGCTCATTTCGAGTAAGAAGAGTCAATCTTGGTAGAGTGACCTTACATGTCTAGGAAATCTTTAGATGAGACTTGGTATTTAAGTAGTCCATCTGTGACTCGCCTCTCTCAAGCAAAACCAAGGTGAAACACTCAACAACAAATCCAAACAAGTTCCAGAATCAAAGAAGAATCAACCAGACAATAGATAACAAAACAGCTTACTGGAACCAGAATTCCGACTAAACTAGCGGAACTCCCAAATGGAACAGCCTTCTCCGCCACCCCCCTCGCATGAAGGAGACGGATCCCCTCGGCGGAAGACCCTCTTCCGCCAACCCTCACCATGACACTCTTGCGGAAGACTCCAGCGGGACACATTATTGCAGAAGCCACTCCCACCCACTTGATCATCGTTTTCCTAAAGAAAGATCCCAAAAGAACACTATAAGAACTTATAAAAAGATTATGAAAAAGAGATGATGCAAAGCATATTCCTAAAGATAAACACTTACCCAAGCCTTAGAAATCCTAACGGAGCAATCTTGGTCTTGGATCTTGAAGAACAAAGGATAATGTATATTGTAGGGTTTTTAGGAGTGATAGTGGTAGGAAGAGTATGTTTGCAGGGAAATGAAAAAGAGTAGGAAGGGTTATTACAAGCCCTTTTATATGGATAGGTAAAAACATTACATACATAGTGTATGTATTATATTAGGGTAAGTAGACTAAATAATGGGCCCTTATAAAGAATGGGTCTTACATTATTTATAAATAATGGGCCCTTATAAAGAATGGGTCTTACATTATTTATTACAATACTAGCCTTATAAAGAATGGGTCTTACATTATTTATTACAATACTAGTCTTATAAAGAATGGGTCTTACATTATTTATTACAATACTAGTAAGTAGAAGAATGGGTCTTACATTATTTATTACAATACTAGTAAGTAGGGAATTGGGTCTTACATTATTTATTACAATACTAGTAAGTAGGGAATTGATCCTTCAAGAATAAATAAATTGGGCCATTACAAAATATTCTTACTTATAAGAATTGTAAGGATCCAATTTAAAGAAATCCCTTATAATAATTAAATCAAGAATTGGGGCTTAGAATAAATAATTAATTCCGGAATAAGAAATATATAAATCAATTTGAAGAATGAAGGCCCAATTAAATTAAATAGATTACACGGTAGGAATAATTACCGGTCTCAAGGCTTGAACGAAATTACGGGGCGTTACATGGTCGACAACATGAATGGATCTCTTGACCTATGTCAAGACGGGAGTATTGATAAGTGCCAAAAGTAGCCATGTTTGAGGGGTAATTTAGGAGTGAAATATGCTATATTAGATGTCCATTAGGCCTAAAAACTTGTTAGATTAGGACAATTTCATTGCATATAGGCCTAGGGACTAATTGTATGTGTTTCTATATAATTTGCACAAAGCAAAAATTTTGCAGGGCATTCAGGCGACACCTCAGTAAAAAAAGCGTAACCGAAGCTAGGAATGTCCGAATGAGGCGAGGCAAGTTGCTATGGAATCGCATCGTCGAGAGCTACAACATAGAAGAAGACAATAGAAGCAAATTTTAGGTCCACGTTGCCCACACGCGTGGTTGCGTACTGGAATGCTGCCACACGCACCATCACGCGTGGTGGCCGCGTGGACGAGACAGAGCGCAAAAATTTTTAGGTCGAAATTTCGGAGACTATTTGAGGGGCCTTGATAGGATTTTTCTGTAATACCCGGTTATTTTATAATATGGTTCATAATTATATGAATTTATTGTTAGATATTATGTGACCAAAAAAATATTTTGACGGTATTTTATTAATATTATTTTAAAGATATTATAGTTTCCTAATTCATATTATCTTATGAATATTATATTGAGTTTAATATTTTTCCAATTTGAGTAATCATAATATATCAGATGTAGTATGTACGTATACCCCATCATATATTCATAATTAAATTCCTAATCCTAATTATATTATCCATCTACATATAAATACCGTTCCTGAGATAACCCTAATTCTATATATTTCTTTCCTCCTCTGTGTCGCCCTTCCCTCTCTCTCTCTAACAAATAAAACCCTAATTTTCTCCCTATTCATCATCAATTAGTCCCAAACTAGCAGACAAGGATCATCAAGAATTTCTTGTGGGTGCAGTAAAGTTTTGGCTCTAGAGTAAGTATCACCAAATTATTACTTTTTCTTAATAAAAGTATTATTATTTATTCCTACATGTTTATTTTGAATTGTATATGAATATATTTTGTGTGGTATATAGATTATGGTGATTTTATGATAATTAGAAGGAAGGATTAAATTCATTGTAGCCACTGTTTGAGAAAATTCTGACAGGCGCAGTTTGAAATCAAAATTCGTGAAAAATACTTTTTGATCTCCGATTTGCCTGAAATTTTATTTAGAGATCCTAGAATTATTACATTTGATGTATATAAAATTATTTTGTTGGAGATATGCTTCATTATTTTTAGAAAAATTTCGTAAAGTTGTGGCAGTGTGTTGTCAGTTAAATTTCTGTGCAGCGCAGTGTTGGGAATAATTTCGAAAAAATACTTTTAGACATTGGATTGACCTGAAAATTTTTGTGTATAATCTAGACTTGCTGTACTTATTATCTAGAAAATTTTCTATTAAAATATGCTACCAATTTTCCACAGAAAATTCTACAATCCATGGAATAATTTCTGAAATTTCTGTCAGTTTCTGTTTCTTGTGTCTTGTTGATCATTTGAGCCATGGAGAAGTTGTTTACTTGAGATTATATGCATATGTGTTGGTTACAGAGTTTGGAATGTTATGTTAATGGGAGACATATGAATATTTTGAGAAAATGCATACATTTGTATAAGAAATTCAAGTGAATGGTATTAGTAGTCTATGTTTTGGTTGGCTTGAATTTTGAAAATCTACCATCTTGGAGTGACATATGAGAAATATTGTTATTAATATTTATATAAAGATGAAGGAAAAAATGTTTAGTTGGGTTGTGATGCCCTTAATGAATTATAAGATGTGTAGTATCCTGTTATGAAATTCTGGATACTTGGGTTAAGACCCAGTTGGTTGTATAATGAGCAGTAGAAACGTATCCTGTCTCCATATGAATTTTAATTTTGTTATTTTGAGGAGTGGTTAGCGGAGTCTACCACTAGGGTATTTACCCTGTTGAGTAGTAGTCATTAGAAACGTATCATGACTACTAGGACTAGTTACTACCCATTGGGCTTGGAAACCCAGTGGGGGTGTGCACACTTAAGGTATTAGTTCTGTTCCACTTAAATGGGATGTTTGTGTAGTGTTCAGTAGAGAGATTACTGTTCACTAGGGCTTATTAACTAAGACCCTGCCCATTATTTGAGATTAAATGGGATTTTTGTGTAGTGTTCAGTAGAGTGATTACTGTTCACTAGGGCTTATTAATTAAGACCCTGTCCATTATTTGAGATTGAATGGGCTTTTGTGTAGTGTTCAATAGAGAGATTATTGTTCACTAGGGCTTGATGAAACAAGACCCTGCCCATTGTATTGAGATTGGTGTTCCTCCATGTATATGTACATGTGTATATTAATAGTGATTTTGAAAGATATATTACTATTGAAATGTTCCTAAAATTTCTATTATGAGAAATATTGATTTGGAAATTATGAATTATGAGTATTTTATGAGAAATATTGATTTGGAAATTATGAATTATGAGTATTTTTGAGAAATTATGGGTTTGGAAATTATGAATTATGAGTATTTTTGAGAAATTATGGGTTTTGGAATTCTTGAATATATTTGGAGAACTGTGATTATGGGTTTTGGAATTCTTGAATATATTTGGAGAACTGTGATTACTTAGAATATTGTGAGTATTGCTTATTTGCATCTTTATGTTCCAATAATTTTAATTTACACATTTATACATATTATTATCTACAAGTTGTGCTCCAATGTGCTATGTGTATGTAAATAGTTTTTTAGGAGGTGAATTAAATCTTACTTAGCTTTGCGCTAACTTTGGATACTCTTTGAGTATATTTTAGGTGCATCTGCATGAGCATGGATTATGAGAGCGATTCGCCACTTCCTAGATAGTTGGTTAGAGTTTCATTTTTCTTAGATAATCTAGAGGTTGTATTTAAAAGAAATGTATTTAGTTCATTGTACTAGTATAAGTTATGGGTTATTTTTAGTAGTTGTTTTAGCCTGTGCGTTTAGATATAAGTTGTATCTAAACGTGGCGGTAGCATCCCTACTTTCTATCGTTTTTGTTTTGGGCTTCCGCAATTATAAGATATTTTTAATTAAATAAATCCATTTTTAATGAAAAATTTTAGTTATGAAAATGGGGGTGTTACATTTTCAAACAACTCCCATTCTTTAGACCTAATTTTCTTTAGCCTCTTCCGCTTTGGGGAAATCCCCAATTTTCTTTCCTTATATTAGATTAGATTAGATTAGTTTCCTTGAGATTGAAGATGAAGGATGAAGAGGAAGATGGAGTAGCTCAATAGTTCCTCAGGTATAATACTCAACTCTTTATCTTGAAAGATTGCAACTTTAATATATTTGTTTTGGTTATTTTTCTTTGTTTGATCTTGGATTTGATTATGTTTGAGTAGATTAGTAGAGAGGATTGTTTGCCCCACATTAGCCATTGAGATTGATGATTGAATTCTTCCATTTGTTCGTGAAAATGAAGTGGGTTTAGTCTTGTGTGGTTGAAGTTCTTTGTGTTTTGCTTCTATTTCCGGCCGGGATAGATAGTAGTATAGACTTTGTGAAAGTGATTGTGTGTGCGATAGCGGCCTCTCACGAGTCCAACTCATCCACATCCCCGCCCTCTATCCGAAAGGATGAGGTCCGGGAGGAGTGGTAGGCAAGGTGTTCCACGAGTCCAAGTGTGACGTCACTTGGTATTGATACCGTGACTCCCGTGACCATTCCCGAACCTCATTTTTCAACCACTATAATGTGGTCAATCATATAGGCTAACTAAGGCGACCCCCTTGTTCTTTTAAAACTTTTTCCTATTAAATTCACTTTTGCAACCCCCAATCCATGACCCAAATGTCTCCTAGTGATTCTCGTAAGTCTTGCCTATTAACCTCCTAAATGCCAACACTAATTCGCTCCAATTTGTTATCCTTGAGAGACACGACACTCGGGGACTTTTCCTCGTTTTACCACTTATCCACCTCACCACGAACAACTACACATCAAGTATTCGATTTGATGGGCGATGGTGTATACCTATAGCCTGTCAAGAAGTAAAAAGAAGAATTATGGAAGAAGGACACAATACTCCCTACTTTGTGCACCCTGGGGGTGACAAACTATACAAGGATTTGAAGAAGCATTTTTGGTGGCCTAGAATGAAGAAGGAGGTAGCTGAATTTGTGGCTCGTTGTCTGAATTGTGACAAAGTTAAAGTTGAAAGAAGCAAGCCTAAAGGATTAGTACAACCATGGGAAATTCCACAGTGGAAATGGGATTCAATCTCTATGGATTTCGTTGGAGTTTTGCCTATGACAAAAGCGGGGAAGAATAAAATTTGGGTCGTCGTGGATAGATTCACTAAGACTGCCCGATTTGTAGCAATGAATGACACTTGGAGCATGGAGCAGTTGGCCAAGGCTTATGTTAAGCAAATAGTTAAGTACCATGGAGTACCCAAGGATATCATCTCCGATAGAGATTCAAGGTTCCTGTCACAATTTTGGAAAGCACTGCAGAAGGCGAAGGGTAAGAAGTTGAAGTTAAGCACAACATTTCATCCAACCACAGATGGGCATATCGAAAGGACTATTCAAACCATAGAGGACATATCCATTTTGCTTATACTTCATTCCAAATTTCACGAGGTTAGGACTAAATTGTGTTATTTTGTAAGGGGTTTGTTTGGAAAGCTTTAGGAGTAAAGAATAGTATTTTCATGCAATTTGGCGAGCTTTGAAGTCAAATAGAGCGTTTTTGATGGATTTGGTGTCAAGGGTAGCTAAGGAGAAGCTATGGAGATAGATGCATCACTTCCATTGGAGCCTAAGAGTGGTATTTTCAATGGTTTTGATCATATGGACAAACCAATGCAAAAGTGGAACAAGTGTCAAAAAGCTGAAATTCTTGCATAGATTGACCACTATATGGTATTTTGACGATATCTCAGCTTAAAAAATCCAAATTGAGTGATCCTTGTGCCATTGGAAAGAAAACTCAAAGAGTTACAACTCTTATGAAGACAATAAAGCTTCAAAAGGAAGCCAAAGGGGTTAAAATCGTATTGAAGTTGAAATTCCAAACTTACAGATTTCATCAAAATCTGCCAATGTTCGTTATTTTGACTATATCTCAGCCTAGGAATGTCCAAATGAGATGATTTTTGCGCCACTTGAAAGAAAGCTCGAAGGGATACAACTTTTGTGAAGACAATAAATCCAAAAGATGATGTTTTGAAGGTCAAAAGACACGGAAAAGTTCACGGCCGTGTCTTTTTGGCAGATTTACATTGAGAAATGCAATTTATAAAGAGTTGGGACACGTCCACTTACACGTCCGTGTAATTGTGATACCCCCGTAATAAATTGTAGCACCCCCATTTTCATAACCAAAATTAAGATCAAATTTTGCTTAACTTTCTTTATTTCTTAATAATTCACTAACAATATTGTGGAAACTTTACAAAACTAAATTGAATAGGGTTGCTACCGCCACATCTAGACCTATCAAGACTATCCATGCTCACAGGGTAATAAAACCAAAAAAAATATTGTCTAAGTAAACCAATATCTATCTATTACAATTTCAATCTTTCTCCTTGAAATAAATCTATCACTTTGATCAATCTTATATCCATGCTCTTATCCTTCATCAACCATTATTACCTGAACAAAATATAATTTCCAAAAACATACAAAAACAAACGAGGTTAGCAAAACATTGCTAAGTAAGGGTTTACTCCACCCTGTAAAATAAGTTTTGGATTTTTTTTTAATAATATAGTAGATTTGTCAAAAAAATTATTTTGTAACCTTACAAAATATTATACTTTTCAAAAATACATATCTGGAGATATACTTTCCAAAAACCAACTTTCATACATACACATGGAGAATTAATATTTATAAATGGAGAATTAACCATCTCTTCAAAATCCACTTAGAAACTAAACAAATACCTATATGTACACCCCTAGTAGATTCCAAGCCATGGGGTAGTATATGATCCAAGTAGCTACTCATGGCTACCTCACCCTTATAAAATTGAAAACTGGATCACAACCTATGTGATACACCCTCAAGGGATTCCAAGCCCAATGAGTGGTAATTGGCCCAAGTGAACAGTAATTCACTTTTACTGAACACCACACAATATCCTGGTTTCTCAAAAATAATAATTTCTCCATAGATAAATACTTTCCTCCAAAACTAATATTTTCTCCATAATATAATTTTCTCCAAAATATTTTCCATTAAAATATTTTTCTCCACAAATAAATATTTTTTAAACACAATTTTCCTCCATATAATTTATCCAAAATCATTTTTAATTCACAATATAAAGGTAGTAGAAATTCTCACAATACGGATTTATATATTACACAAAATCATTCCAAGCCAAATATTATACTATGGACCATATGGCAACCAAATATATATATTAAAATAAATTATTTTTTAAAAACATTACGTACTGTTTGTACTCCAAAAGGGAAAAAAATTATTTTCCAAATCAATTCATATATACTACACGTACTCATATATTCATACACAATATATATATATATATATATATATATATATATATATATATATATAGCTTTCTTTTCTTTGTATAAGACGAAATACACACAGAATGTATATGTAAACACTAAAATATATTCTTAATGTTCTATTTACATAAACTGCTATACCATACGTATTCATACACATGAATATAATTAAACATATAAATATAAATATATCACACGTAACATCATATAATATATATATTTCCATACTTCAAGAGAGGTATCCATACTCCATAGGAAATTTATAATAATATTTTACAGAGTAGAATAACGAAGTGGACATAAGCACTTACTTGTTTTTCTTAGATATCTTCAAGAAGTTTCAAGCCTAGGAGAGGAGGGGATAAGCACTTGTTTTTCTTAAAAATCTTTAAGAATGAAGTTTCAAGCCTACTCTTGAGGGGAAGGAGAGAGAAGAAGAAGAATTTTTTTTTTTTTTGTTGTGAGTACTATTGACTCCATTATAATGTAGTATTTGTTCATAGCTACTTTCTCAACCTACTGAAACACAAAGAGTTCACAGTTGCCTCCACTGAGGCTCAAACCCACTCCCATCATCCATGTGGGAGTGTAAACTGGGACACCGCGTGCCACTAGACCACAGGGTCTTTGGCGGAAGGGAGAAGAAATACTTACCCAATAAATTCCTTGCCAATCATAATTAAAACTAATAAGACTAATTGATAAATGGTAGCAATTAGAAATATTAGGATAGGATGATTTTTGTGGAATATTATCCTAACATTTGACCACATGCTACAATATACATAGACTCCTTTATATCCGCATTTATACTAATGCATATTAAATAATATATATATATATATATATATATATATATATATATATATATATATATATATATATTATAATAATTTAAATCAAATGCGGCCTGCACAGTAGGTGAGGTCGTGTGGCCCAACATATGCCGCTGGATTGAGTTGATCTAACGGTGGAGGTTATATATTAGGATTTAGGAAGTTTAATTTGCGTAACTTAAGTGGGGGCTTTATGGTAATTGTAAGTGGGGAAGGTAATGTTAGGATACAGAATGCACCAACAAACGTATTATTAAAACACACCATTCAACGTACTAAAATGCACCAGTTCTTAGATTAAAACACACCACTTAACCACCACACACCAAATGGAACTACTCTCGTAAAGCTCACGAACAATTGTATTAAAATGCACCACTAGACAAATTAAAACACACCATTTCCCAGCATACCCAAATACACCAAGTCAATTCAAATGCACCAACAAACGTATTAAAACACACCATTCTACGTTGTAAAATGCACCAGTTCTCATATTAAAACACACCAAATGCAACTACTCTCGTAAAATTCACAACTATGTGTATTAAAACACACTAGTCTACGTTATAAAATGTACCAGTTCTAAGATTAAAACACATCACTTAACCACCACACACCAAATGCAACTACTCTTGTAAAAAATCACAACCATGTGTATTAAAACACACCATTCTACGTTATAAAATGCACCACTGGACAAATTAAAACACATCATTCCCACCATACCGAAATACACCACTCAATTCAAATGCACTAACAAAATTAAAACACACAATTATATGTTACAAAATGCACCAATTCTCATATTAAAACACACCTCACACCAAGTACACATACTATTGTGAATTACACGAATATTATCTCAAATTTGAACCAGATTAATGTTGATAATGACAAACTATTGTGAATTACTCCATTCTCGTTCCTCTGTTGGAGTCGACCTCTGTGTAGCCTTAATCACGGAATCTGATTGTATATATATATATATATATATATATATATATATATATATTATAATTATCTAAAGCTCATAAAATATATATGTTTACATATCTATATATAACTTACATACATAATATATATATCTTTAATTATAAATCTTCCTATTCTCCAAATCATACTTTATATATATAGGCGTCCATTTAACGGTCCGGGGTCCACCCACGTTCGCTCCGGGAGATACGGGAGTTGGCCCAGGGGGAATCGTCACTTGTGGGAATTGAACCCGGGTTCTCCAGAAATTCCTCCCCGCAAAGAGCACTCACTTGCCACTTGAGCTACCGCACTGGTTATATGTATATACATTATATATAGATATGTAAATATATATAAATTAGTATACATACGTTATATACACATTTAAATGAATCAGCTTTGGATAATTATAATATATATATATATATATATATATATATATATATATATATATATATATATATATAGAGATATGTACCATACAGTATATATATTATATTATATATGTATGTACATATCAAAATAATAATAATAATAATAATAATAATAATAATAATAATAATAATAATAATAATAATAACAATAACGATAGTCTTCATAAACTATCCCAAATAATTTAAAACATCATATTAAATAATTATACCATAAAATAGTTTATCAATGTACTTATTTAACATTGGACAAGGATTAAGAGAAGAAACTTGAAATAGCTTGATGGTAAAGCTTTGGAATTCAAAAGGAATCAAAGTATTAGAGTTCAAATCTCCATGCTATCAATACTTATTTTCCTTATTATTCCTTATTGTAAATCGGGGTATCATATAAATTATTCCAGAATTACCCCAATTCTTGAATTAAAAATATTTCCCTAGGATGGGTGACCCCCTGGGAAGTTCTCGTGTTGCATCACCACCTTCTTATTAATTTTTCTTTTAAACCACTAAACCGCTAAGGGTGAGAAATACTATTCTTTTAAACCGCTAAACAGCTAAGGGACAGAAATTGCGCGGTGAGAAAGGTAATTCCAAATCAAAACCCAAATCCTTATGCTAGTATATATATATATATATATTATGGTGGTGGAAGATTTAATGAAGAATGGGCTTAAATCTTTATACATAACAATTCTATGTACAACAATAATTGTTGGGCCAAATGATTCATCTCTTAAATAAATGAATACATAGAATAAGGAGAAATGCCATAATATTAGTAATTAAATGTCTTAGAAAAATGTATATATATATATATATATATATATATATATATATATATATATTTCGCATTATCTAGAGATTCCACTCTCTCTCTTCCCCTACTCATTGTTCACGCCATTTTCCTCCCATTCCCCTTCAAAGATTGGTCTTCATTTCATCTTCAAGATTTCAAGCAAAGATCCTTCTTTTATTGTTCTTCAATTCAAGATTTCAAGCAAAGATCCTTCTTTTATTGTTCTTCAAGAAAGAATTTCAAGCAAAGATCCTTCTTTTATTGTTCTTCAAGAAAGATTTTCAAGCAAAGATCCTTCTTTTATTGTTCTTCAAGAAAGATCATGGTAAGATGATCCTTCTTTTATTGTTCTTCAAGAAAGATCATGGTAAGATCCTACCTTTTCTTGCATTTCCTCCCCTTTGTTGACTATCTTTATGAACTCTTTCCCTCTCCTTGTGGTGTGTTTTGGGTTAATAGATGATCAAGAAGTATGGTTGCTAGGATGAGCTTAGGATTGATGGTTGTTTGTGGAATGATAAGCTTCAAGAGATAATCTTCCATGTTACACTAAAACCTACTTTCACTCATGAATATATGAATATTATTTGGTGTTGTGGATTCCTGTGGAATTTCTTGGGGTTTAGCCTTTGATTTGTTGGATTGTGAACCTATATTGTGGATCTATGCACTTGTGTTCATTATCCTTTCTTCTTGATGAGTATCAGTATTTGTTGTTATGGATTCCATGTATTATTTGACCTCTGAGATGTGTAATCTGGGTAGTCTAATCATATTTGGTATTCTCGAATGTTTATCGTGTGTTTCTGTTATGGTCTGGGAGTGGTATACTAGGATTGCACTTTCGGTGCATTCAGGTGGTATAATGTGTCCCGCCTGGGTGATCCGCAAGTGTCTAGTGGTCTGGGTTGGCGGAAGAGAGGACTCCGTTAGGGAGCCCCGTACCTTCTCACGGAAGAGTACGACGGACCACAGTGATCCGCTGGAGCGTTCCGCTAATTAGGACAGTGGAGGGTGACGGACTAGTGTGTTCCGCTACTGTGTTCCTTCAGTTCATTTTAGGTTCTGTTCCAGTAACTATTTTATGGTATGTTGACTCTATTTATTCATCTTTGATTGTGGAATGTGTCCTGAACATATTATTGAGTATTCTACCTTGATTGTTGAGTAATTATCCATGATCATTGGTCATTTATCTTGACTTATTGAGCTAGTATTGTTGGTTGATTCTTTGGTTATTATCATGAGTATGTCCTGTGTTCATATTCTGAGCTGAACATTGTTGGTTGAGTAATTCCTTTGGGAATGAATCTGAATTTGGTATGTGGAGACCTTGAGTCCTGTCCGACTTAAGAATTCTTTTCCATCTGTACTCTTTTAAATCCTTTGGGTCCTAAATTCATTTGATTCCTTATAACCTCACTATTATTATTTTTGACCCTTGTATTATTATTATTATTATTATTATTATTATTATTATTATTATTATTATTATTATTATTGTTATGTTTTCAACGTACATAATATATAAATATTGTTGGTACATATATATAGATATGTTATATGGATAGCTATTGAAATTTCAAGTAGAATATTTAGAGTAAATTAGGTATGTATATAATTTGTGTACGTAGGTTATAAGGATATATTTATTTAATATATATTAATAGTTGGGCATATATATATGTACACGTAGACTATGATATATAAATATATAAACTCTATATATTCCTTTCATAAATAAATCATATATATAAAGTACTGTATGGAAATAGGGATATATATAGTCTAACGTGTGGATGTATATATGTATTATATTCATATATAACTTTATATATGAAAGTAGTATATATATTTTATGAGAGTAGCATGTCTATATAATATATATGTAATATCTTTTCCTTTATTATTTCTGAATCAAAATTATTATGATTGGCAGTTACCTAAGTTTTAATTCTAAATAAGTTATTCTTTATTTTATATAAGTCATGTATTTATGAGGATGAAATAATTTTGCCTTTTCCTTCTTCTTCCCTTAGCCGAGACCATCATCTTTAAAAAAAAAAATCTTCTTTCTTCTTGATACACATTGCCGTTCAAAAAAAAAAATCTTCTTTCTTCTTGATACACATTGCCGTTCAGTAAAAAAATATATATATAAAACTTCCATCCTCCTTCGTTCAGTAAAAAAATATATATATAAAACTTCCATCCTCCTTATTCAAACATTCCTCAAAAGGTTGAAGTAATCCTACAAGTCTAGTAAGTTATCTAATTTAATTGTTTTCATTTTGGGTAGTTTAGTTGTAGGATTTTGGTTGAGAATGTATGTTTATGTGTATGTTGTTTCTCTTGTATTTTTATTTGGTTGGATGATGGTGATGGGTGATAGAAGGGGAGCGCGTGAGCAACTGAAGGTTTAGAGGAATTTCGAAGAAATAAGCATTTACAGTAAGTTTTTATGTCCACTAAAGATAATTTTTACCTCGTATTTGAAATTGTGAAAAAATATGATTTAGATGGATTCTCTTTGAAAGTTGTGATAGAAATGTATTTTATTGGTGAATGATGTGATGTATATGATTCATTGTGTATATTATTTATATATCTATACGTATAGTTAAATTTTATGTATTGGTTATATATCTATACGTATAGTTAAATTATATGTATTGATTTTCAAAACTATCTTTATGTATACTAGTAGTATGCTGTATGCATGACCAAATGATATTTATCTTAAAAAAAAATATTAAATGTAGATATTATCTATTTAGTATGTGCCGTATATATATATATGTATAATTTTTTAAATAGAATTATATATAATATATAGACGTACGTAATTATATATACATGTACCTACCTATTTAAATATGAATGTGAACCTATCTAATTGTCTTTTATATATATATATATATATATATATATGCATATATAAGCAAATTGTCGTAGGAATATATATAGTGTTATTTTTTTAGATTTCTATTCTTCATAGATGATACTGGCAACGTATATATATACTAGATTCGTGACTTGTTAATTTATAAGTGAGTGTATATATGCGTGTATTTTTTTTTAGTATATTTAATTATGTACTATCAAATGTCAAAGGTGTATTTCACAATGGTTGATTGGTAAATTTAATTGAGATATGAAGTATCAATATTTTTCTAATTTGTGAATTTGGAAATAAGTGTATTTAAATATTTGATTTTGGACAATTGAGTTNTAAAAAAATATATATATAAAACTTCCATCCTCCTTATTCAAACATTCCTCAAAAGGTTGAAGTAATCCTACAAGTCTAGTAAGTTATCTAATTTAATTGTTTTCATTTTGGGTAGTTTAGTTGTAGGATTTTGGTTGAGAATGTATGTTTATGTGTATGTTGTTTCTCTTGTATTTTTATTTGGTTGGATGATGGTGATGGGTGATAGAAGGGGAGCGCGTGAGCAACTGAAGGTTTAGAGGAATTTCGAAGAAATAAGCATTTACAGTAAGTTTTTATGTCCACTAAAGATAATTTTTACCTCGTATTTGAAATTGTGAAAAAATATGATTTAGATGGATTCTCTTTGAAAGTTGTGATAGAAATGTATTTTATTGGTGAATGATGTGATGTATATGATTCATTGTGTATATTATTTATATATCTATACGTATAGTTAAATTTTATGTATTGGTTATATATCTATACGTATAGTTAAATTATATGTATTGATTTTCAAAACTATCTTTATGTATACTAGTAGTATGCTGTATGCATGACCAAATGATATTTATCTTAAAAAAAAATATTAAATGTAGATATTATCTATTTAGTATGTGCCGTATATATATATATGTATAATTTTTTAAATAGAATTATATATAATATATAGACGTACGTAATTATATATACATGTACCTACCTATTTAAATATGAATGTGAACCTATCTAATTGTCTTTTATATATATATATATATATATATATATGCATATATAAGCAAATTGTCGTAGGAATATATATAGTGTTATTTTTTTAGATTTCTATTCTTCATAGATGATACTGGCAACGTATATATATACTAGATTCGTGACTTGTTAATTTATAAGTGAGTGTATATATGCGTGTATTTTTTTTTAGTATATTTAATTATGTACTATCAAATGTCAAAGGTGTATTTCACAATGGTTGATTGGTAAATTTAATTGAGATATGAAGTATCAATATTTTTCTAATTTGTGAATTTGGAAATAAGTGTATTTAAATATTTGATTTTGGACAAGAATTTGGAAATAAGTGTATTTAAATATTTGATTTTGGACAATTGAGTTGAAATAAGTGTATTTAAATATTTGATTTTGGACAATTGAGTTTTGAGCCGAAGGGTTAAAATGTTTTGGTTGGACAATTGAGTTTTGAGCCGAAGGGTTAAAATGTTTTGGTGGTTAAATATATATACATTAAAAGAAAATTTTATGAAGAAAGTCTTATGGAAGACATGAATTGTTCCCTTCGTGGGATATGGATTGTTCCCTTCGTGGGATATGGATTGTTCCCTTCGTGGGATATGGATTGTTCCCTTCGCGGGATATGGATTATTCCCTTTACGGGATATTGATTGTTCCCTTTATGGGATATTGTTCTTCCATAAGCGTACCCTTTTCTCGAATCCTTCTGTTCCTGATGGCAAAGTCAATACTGGTGCAGAAGTCAATCTCCTCTTCAGCTCTTGAAAAGCTTCTTCGCAATTCCCATCCCGCACAAACTTGGTAGTTTTCTTCATGAGGTTTGTCATTGGTCTAGCAATCTTGGAGAAAAGGTTCTTCTGAGAATATCGCCAACTAAAGGAGTTATGCGATTTGGGAAAAAGGGTAAGCTTAGCCCGAGGTTTATTGGACCATATGAAGTTTTGGATAAAATTGGAAAAGTGGCGTATCAATTAGCCTTACCGGTGGAGTTGGATAAGGTAGTGATTGTGATACTAATTTTCATTGTATGAGAATGGAAAGAAAAAAAAACTAAGTTTTTGTTTTGTAATTATAAGGTACATGATGTGTTTCACATCTCTCAATTGAAGAAGTATGTCCACGACGCATCGCATGTGATTAGGCCGGAGGTAAAGGAGAAATTTATTTTGAGGATTTTTATCGCTTGATTTATCAAGGAGAATAATAAAGTATAATTACCTTGCTAGGTTGTAGAAATGGATGAATCTCTTACGTATGAGGAACAACCTGTAAAGATATTGGATTTTAAAACTAGGGATACACGGAGGAAATCAATAAAGTTGGTAAAAGTGTTGTGGTCTAATCACTTGACTGAAGGAGCTACGTGGGAAGTAGAGGAAGATATGCGGCAGCGTTATCCTGCCTTGTTTGTTTCAGGTACTACCTCAAGTTACGAGGACGTAACTTTTCTTTAAGAATGGTAGATTTTAACACTCTATCTTTAGGCGTTATAGCAAAGAATTATAAGTTTTAGTTTTGAC
>NC_044919.1:5979891-5991719 GCF_003576645.1 Ipomoea triloba | reverse complement strand
AATATATATAGTGTTATTTTTTTTAGATTTCTATTGTTCATAGATGATACTGGCAACGTATATATATACTAGATTCGTGACTTGTTAATTTATAAGTAAGTGTATATATGCGTGCATTTTTTTTAGTATATTTAATTATGTACTATCAAATGTCAAAGGTGTATTTCACAATGGTTGATTGGTAAATTTAATTGAGATATGAATTATCAATATTTTTCTAATTTGCGAATTTTGAAATAAGTGTATTTAAATATTTGATTTTGGACAATTGAGTTTTGAGCCGAAGGGTTAAAATGTTTTGGTGGTTAAATATATATACATTAAAAGAAAATTTTATGAAGAAAGTCTTATGGAAGATATGAATTGTTCCCTTCGTGGGATATGGATTGTTCCCTTCGTGGGATATGGAGTGTTCCCTTCGTGGGATATGGATTATTCCCTTCGTGGGATATGGAGTGTTCCCTTCGTGGGATATGGATTGTTCCCTTCGTGGGATATGGATTGTTCCCTTCGTGGGATATGGATTGTTTGCTTCGCGGGATATGGATTGTTCCCTTCGCGGGATATGGATTATTCCCTTTACGGGATATTGATTGTTCCCTTTATGGGATATTGTTCTTCCATAAGCGTATTTAATTAATTAATTAATTTATTAATTTATAAGTGGATTATATTTTATTATAAGAATATATATGTGGTTTTCGAAATGGTCGAAAGATTAAATGTTAGTGGTTAATGTTTTAAAAAATTAATTGAGTAAATCTTTATTCTTGGGTGTTTGCTTTACGGGGTGGAGTAGTTTCTTACTTAGCAATTTGCTAATTTTGTGTTTTGTGTTGTTTTGAATTCTGTGATAACAGGAAGTAATAGAAGCTTGAAGAGCGCGCCAATAGACCGTATTAGGTGGATATTATGTAATAAGGTTTTGGAGTTAGACCATTTTGGGAGTTCATCATTTTATTTGGGTTGTGGTGGTTTAGCCTTACATCTTGCTATAGTTAGTTTAGGTGTGGCGATAACACCCTTTGGTTTATGAGTACATTAAACAGTTTATTTTCATATGTTGGAATGTGACTAGTTTCTAAATAAAGGTGTTGCCTATTTCGGCTTTATAATTTTGGAAGGTTTCCATATTTAAAAGTGCTATAAATAGTAACTTTTGAGAACATAAAAATTGGGGTGTTACAATTTGGGTTGCCAATCACCTGGTAAGTCTTGGAAGATGTAATCTGTTGTGTGTTGTAGAGTTACTAAGCTTGTTTCTTGTAATCTTTTTCTACATGCTTAAGTCTCTGATTTGTTTGTTTGTTTTATTTATTTTTCCTTGTTCAGTCTTGAGTATATATTTGTAGGTTGGATAGTGTAGTTGAATTTCAGTAATTTGGGTGTTTGAAATGAATTTATGCTTTAGCAAGTCCACAATTTTCTGTAACTTTCTTGTGTTCATTATAAGTTTTTTTTTCTTTTAATTAATATATTTTATTTCTTTCACTTTTGCAGGGGCATTGTCATCCCAGTATAATGACAAAAGTTAAAAGCACGAGTGAAACAGGCTAAAAATCTCACTCTTAGTTCAAAAGCATTTTATGATGACAAATTTCTAGTATTTGCCCAACGCCTTATCAACATGTTTGGATATGACATGGCACTACCAATGAATACTGGTGCAGGAGTAGAGACAACTTTGAAGTTGTCAAAGAAATGGGGATACATTAAGAAAGGAATACCGAAAGATGAGGCAAGGATTTAGTCTTCCTATGCTAGTTCATATTAATTTTAATTATTATATATATATATATATATATATATATATATATATATGTATATATATATATATATATATATATATATATATATTTATGCTTAGAATTAAAACTTCTTCAAGCTTTTGGTTTATATTTGGTAAAGTAGATGTGGAGAGAGGCTTAGTTTCAGGATTCACTATTAGTTTCTTCTTATAGTAATTCTATGATTAAACTTTGAATGGAAAGCATTAATCACTTTGTTTTTCCTAAGAGTGCTTGTTAGAAAGGATACTAAAATGGCTGATTCTTTGACATATAATTGCCTCTAAATACTATTTTATGTTAACATGCATAGCTCTCTTGAAAATGATATAACAAATATGTAACACCCCGTAATTTCGTTCAAGCCTTGAGACCGGTAATTATTCCTACCGTGTAATTTATTTAATTTAATTGGGCTTCATTTTTCTAATTGATTTATATATTTCTTATTTCGGAAATAATTATTTATTCTAAGGCCCAATTCTTGATTTAATTCTTATAAGGGATTTCTTTAAATTGGATCCTTACAATTCTTATAAGAATATTTTGTAATGGCCCAATTTATTTATTCTTGAAGGATCAATTCCCTACTTACTAACATTGTAATAAATAATGTAAGACCCATTCTTTATAAGGGCCCATTATTTAGTCTACTTACCCTAATATAATACATACACTATGTATGTAATGTTTTTACCTATCCATATAAAATGGCTTGTAATAACCCTTCATACTCTTTTTCATGTCCCTGCAAACATACTCTTCCTACCACTATCACCCCTAAGAACCCTACAATATACATTATCCTTTCTTCTTCAAGATCCAAGACCAAGATTGCTCCTTTACGATTTCTAAGGCTTGGGTATGTGTTTATCTTTAGGAATATGCTTTGCATCATCTCTTTTTCATAATCTTTTTATAAGTTCTTATGGTGTTCTTTTGGGATCTTTCTTTGGGAAAAAAATGATCAAGTGGGTGGGAGTGGCTTGTGAAGGAGGAAGAGTTTGCTTGGTTTGAAGTGTGCTACAAGAGGTAACCATCATGTCCACTAAAACCTATTTTACACTCTTGATCTATGTATTGTACTTGGTGATTTGGAATCCTGTGGAAATTTGTTGGTTTAGCCTTGTTCTTGATAGTTTGTAATCTCTGTTGATGGATTATTGAACTTGTGTTCTTGATACTTTGCATCTTGATGAGTATGAACCCTTGTTGTTATGGATTCCATGTTTATTTGGCTTCTGAGATGTGTATTTTGGACAATCTGATCATGTTTTTGTGTTCTGGAATGTATACTTCGTATTCTGATCTGAGTCTGTGAGCTGAGTAGTGGGTTTACCCTTGCGGAGTACCCTAGCGGTATAATGTGTCCCGCTGGAGTCTTCCGCAAGAGTGTCACGGTGAGGGTTGGCGGAGGAGGGTCTTCCGCTGAGGGGATCCGTCTCCTTCCTGCGGAGGGGAGTGGCGGAGAAGGCTGTTCCGTTTGGGAGTTCCGCTAGTTCAGTCGAAATTCTGGTTCTAGTAAGCTATTTTGTGATCTGTTGTCTGGTTGATTCTTCTTTGATTCTGGAACTTGTTTGGATGTTTTGTTGAGTGTTTCATCTTGGTTCTGAAGTTGTTATCCACGTCTTTTGATTCACTCTCTTGGCTTATGGGTTGGTTGAATCCTTGGATATATTCTCTGAGTGTATGTTGTGTTCATAACCTGAGATGAACACTGTGAGTGGATTGTTCTTGGGGTTGAGTCTGAGGTTGGATATGGAGTTGTGGATCTTTGAGTATCTTTTGGGTTGTTGAGGGTGAACTAACTGTGGGCATCTTTGCCTCTGTGTTTGGGCACCATTTGCCTCGATGTTTTGGGCATCATTGCCTCTGTGATTGGGCATTCTTTGCCTCTGTGATTGGGCATTCTTTGCCTCTGTGATTGTTCACCATTTGCCTCTGTGATTGGGCACCATTTGCCTCTGTGTTTTGGACACCATTTGCCTTTGTGTTTTGGGCACCATCTGCCTCTGTGTTTTGGACACCATTTGCATTTGTGTTTTGGGCACCATTTGCGGTTTGATGGCTGGTATGAGGGATAGTATTTTAGTTAGAGGGTGAGGTTTGGTGCTTATCCTTGGTTTGAGGTCTGTTTGGTTCCTTATTGTTCTTGAGTTGAGTTGCATCTCATTTGTTATTCGTTATTCCTTGATATATTGCGGTTTGGTGGTTTCTTGTGAGTAATCGGTTGAGATATGATTCAGTTGATATTCCGTTATAGACTTGTTGTCTTGTGCAATTATGTTGGATGTTGGTATTACTTGGAAAGTCATTGGTTTATTGCTTATTCAGCGTGTTGTTGTTGAGTATCCGTTTTAACTAAAGAACAGTTCGTTGGTGTGTATATTCTATATGGGTGCGTAAACCTATTTACAAGCTTACTATATATTTATGTTTCTCACGAGTGTGAGTGGTGGTTGCTTAGCAGTCTTTTGCTAATGGTTTCTTGCATGTTTTCCAGGTATGGAGTAAGTCTAAGCGAGAGCGCGTTAGAGCTTATTGTTATGAGGCCTACTTAGACTAGTTTATGTTTGTTAGACTTGGGTTTTTGGGCCTGTGTGCCTATGTTGGATTATATACCTTTGACTAGACTTGTTATGACGTTTTGAGGATTTATGTTTTATTCAGTTTCAGTTTTTGGATAGCCTGTGCATCTAGGCTGTGTTTTTCTTACCTAGATGTGGCATGGTACCCCTTAAGTTATAAATCGCTTCCGCTATGTTGTGTTTGATAGTTGAGATAGGCATCTTTTATGTTTTAAGTTTAGCCATCTGAGCTTGTGAAAAGTTGGGGTGTCACAACATGTGCTACAACTCATGCTTTTTTGAAAGCCTTTTTTTTTTTTCTTTTTTTGACTATATTTTAATTCTTCAGCTTGACAACTAAAATAGTTGCTCTTAAGAGGTTAGTTTTGCTTGACATGATATGTTAGTTGTTTCTCCCTTCCCTGATGTCAACCACCTTTGCAGAAAGATTCCATTAACATCTATCTTTGTTTGAGAAACCCCTTGAAAGGGTTTGTAAGAAAGTAACATTTCCATTATGTATTTATGTGCTTTTATATAATTAATTGATAAGTTGTTCAGTTTATTCTATTAACTGCAATCTTATTTGACAGGAATTCATACTTGCCAGTTCCAAATATGCTTTGCCGAAGGTATGTTATCTGCCCCTACCACAAATAGGGAAAATGAATGACTTGTTTTCTTTTTCATTTTGCATTTAAATTTGACCTATATTTTATTTTGAAATGAATGCACAAAGTATGCTTGATTGTGTTTGTATGATATTGTAGCTTTTATTTTATTTTCTTGTTCTTCTATGTAGACCTCTAGAGAGATTGTGTTTGTATGATATTGTAGCAAAGGACAGAAATGGAATTGATGTTGACAAGTGAGTCAACATTGAAAACTAGATTGGTCTTCATAGTCTATTTATTTTCTCTTTTACTTTAGTCACTTGTTTTGATTGTTGGCATGTGATTCTTAAGATATCTGTTTGGCTTTTAGGTTTGACTACATTGTTCGTGACAGCCGAGCATGTGGATTGCTTATTGTGAAGACTATTATATTGTTGTTTAAACTTCAATTAGCTATTATTACTTAGTAAATGTGGATTGATAATGTATTATTACTCTAACTTTATGTGTACTGATAATGTTTTGGAGTTATGTTATATTTTGGAATTAATTGTGTATTAGTATATCATTTTAGTCTTACATTAATATTTTAAAAGCTAATATTACTATTAAAAACAATAATTTTAAATAAATTTAAAAAAATAAAAAAAGCGATTGAATCGCGAGAAAATACAAGTTTTGCGACGGAATATTTATTGCACTAAATGCGACGAAATCACAACGGAAAATAAGTCAAAATGCGACGAAATATTTGTTTTTAAAATGACAACGGAATTAGCGTCGGAATACATTCCGTTGCCAAAATGCGACGGAATTGCGACGGAATTATTTCCTTTGCAAATTTGCGACGCTTTATTCCGCTGCGAATTTCGTCGCCAGATTTTGCGATGGAAAAGAATACGATAAGCTGATAGGCGACGGAACGAATTCCGTCGCGATTCCGTCGCAAAATGTGATTCGCGACGGAATTTTGCTATTTCGCGACGAAATTTTTCCGTCGCGATTCGCGATTTTTCTTGTAGTGTTTGCTAATATTTTCTAAACTGTTTTCCATGTATGGAGTAGACTGAGCCGCGAGATCGCTAGTGATAGATCCACTTTGCCCTATGATTAGTTTAATGATCAGTTTGGTTGGATTAGACATTTTCAGGCCTGCGTGCCTTAGACTATGATTATGTATTGACTTATACAGCTATGTTTACCTTTGATGGATTAGTTTGTCGATTTTTTGCCTTAGCATCTAGGTTCAGACTTACCGAGATGTGGCATGACACCCTCTGAGTACTAGTATGCTTCCGCTTAATTCTGTTTTTAGTTCTGAGATTTGCTAGCTTTTATATTAAGTTTAGGGGTGTCACAGTAAATGACCATGTCACTCCTGCTTTGTTTATATTTAAGCTTGTTTTGAGCATTTTCAACTCGGTTTTGACCCATGGTTGAACCCTAGCCACTTGCTCTTTCACTTCCTTTCATATTTTTAGATTAGATTAGGCTAAACTTTAGGTTTCTAAACATATTTGAAGCTTGTATTCAAGGATTCAACATTTGGATTTCAAGATTTACCACCCATTTCACTAGAAAAGTTTTCTTTCCCTTATCTTTTTTCTTTTGCAAAATTTATGTTTATTACTTGTGCTTTTGTGTTCTTTATGCTATTTAATAATGAGTAGTTAGTTTATGATCTTGAGTTAGGGTTGTATTATTCATCTTGATGCTTCATTGTGTTTGTGAATGTTTTGTGTTTGTATCTTGCTTATGATTGATGTAGACATTCATTGGCATGTATTTGGAGGATTCCTTGCCTCAATGAGAGTTGGATGATGAATTCAAGCCACCCCTTGCGTAAACCCAATTTGCTTCTATGAAAATAAGGGGAAATTGGGGGGTTTAAGATGCTAATTGTGCTTGAAGAACTTGGAGTTGATTCACAACGAAAATGCGGCAATTCCTTGTTCTAATCCTTGTATATTAGCTCACTTGAGTGAGTTATAGACTAGGACTCCACGTGCATACCCGCTTGAAGCGTCTCGATGATAATGCCCCCTAACTTGCGTCCTTTTTCTTTATTTTGTGTTTATCTTTCTGTATATGTGTTAGTCTTACTATTTCCTTAAAATTGTTGTTTGCTTAGCTTTGATTTCTTTATGTTAGTGACTAGTTGTGATTGCGTATTTCGTGCCATAAACCCCAATCTCCTGAGGATGACATTTACACCCGTACACTCACCATTACTCATTTTTGCTGCAATAAAAAAATTGGTGCCGTTGCCGGGGATTTATAATTTGGTGGTTTTATGTGATTGCTTGCTTTGTTAGTATTAGAGTGTAATTAGGGAGTCTTAGGAGACTAAGCTTTTCTTTCTTTTTGTTTGTTTTTATTGCTTAAAGAGCTACTTGTCTTACCTTACTTGAGTTTTGGTTGGAGGATCTTTACTTTGTGCATCCACTCTTAATTGAAAAGGAAGAGCCGTTACAACTCAATTAAGAACTTTTAATTATGGAGGGGTATGATTTCCAAGAACAAAGAATGCCATTGCCTGATTTCATCAAAATGGGTATAAGGACCTTTCTTGGTGGTCCACTGATAAGCGCCAAGATAGTCAAGTTTTGGGTCATTTATAGGACAAAATTGTGAAGTTTCGACGTCCATTTATAACAATTTCATGCATAAAGACTCGGATGTGATCAAAATATCTCTAACTCAACTTTAGAGCATGTTTTTAAGTCAATTCCGCATAATAGAACGGGATCCGAGGCCAAAACGAAGCAGCAAGCGAAGAAGCAACCGGGCAGGATCCATTCACGTAGGCATCACGCTTGAAGGAGGCGAGGACCACTTCTAGTATGCGTCCACGCCCCCCTTCACGCGTGAAGGTGGCGTGACCAGGCCATCAGGGGCTATTTCGAGATTTTTGACTTCATGATGGCTATTTAAACCCTTCTCCTAAAAATTGAAGGGAACCCTAGTTTTTAGATCTGATTTCTCTTTGTTTTCTCTCGTATTGGGGGAAAACCCTATTTTACCTTAGATTAGATTGATGCAACCAAGGTAGAAAGCTAGAAGATTGAAGGCAAAAATGTAATAGGATCCATTAGCTATGGATGATAACTCTTCTTTACCTTATCTAGTTTGAATTCGTTTTTATTGCTTCTAAATCTTTTATTGCTTTCCCTTATTGTGTTCATATAATGTTTGCTTAGAGTAGAGAGGGGATTGGTGGCCCTGAAATTAGTTATGTGATTGATTTAATTTGTTGAGGAACTTTCTTGAAATTTGTGAGCTTGATGTTTTTAGATTTATATGCTTGTGTGGATGATGTTTGATATGCTTTGTGCCTAAGTGTGGCCACATTAGGTACCAAACCCTATGAAAGTGAGTGTGTTCGCGGTAGCGGCTTCTCACGAGTCCAACTCATCCACATCCCCTGTGACACCTCTAAATTTTTCACGCTGAGATAGGCATAAACTTAATATAAAAGATAGCAATCTCAAAACTAACAATATAACAAAGCAAAAGCATACTAATACTCAAACGGGTGTCATACCACATCTAGGTAAATCCAACCCTAGATGCACAGGCTAAGTATCCATAATACTAACCCATAAGGTAAATGTAACACCCCAATTTTCAACTCTTACATTTATTACAAAATCCGTAATAAAACGCTGCGGAAGCTTACATTTTATCAGCAGAAAACTGGGTGCTACCGCCACACCAAGAGTGAATTCTATCACCTCTTTGACAACCTCCACTCTAAGTGCACAGGCTAAACTTACAACATCAATATACAACATCAACATCAAACTTAATACATATTGAAATAACCCTTCCAAGGTGTCTATTCTAGGATAGAGTAGACTTCAACCTGTACCTCCATCCTCTTCAGAGCTCATCGGGCTACAAGGGCCCACGCTACACTGCATCTGATAAGGAAAACACATCGAAGTGTAGTTAGCGCGACGGCTAAGTAAGGTGATCCGTTGTCACTTAAAAGTAGACAAAGGGTTGAAAATATAATAGTTTGAAAGCTTGTAAAGGTTTTACCCATGATTTGAAATTCTACCTGCAACCCAATTATTCACAGCAGATAGTATAGTAGCGTATATACGTTAAATCATGTAAAGCTTTTCTCAGTTAAATACAATGGCATAACTGCCGCTCAAAATCATTTCCACGTCTTTCAGACGAATTTGCAAACATTCTCATTTCCAGGAATTCCATCATTTTCACGTTACACGCGTGAATTTTCACAACCATACTTGACATCTTCACAATATCCCGTTTCTCAGACATTACTCGACTAGTTTCTTGGAATTAGTATCACACATCTCATCATAGTCATTGATTCAACCATTACTTGTGAAAAACTCGACTTAGTTTCATTTCAAAGTATGAGGCCTTATAGGAAATGTTGAATATTCCTTGTCGTTGACCGATTGAACCTGGAACATGGGCTTGCGGTCATTACCCAAGTTCTCTTCTCGGTCCCTTGGACGATGGTTCATTAGAATGGCCCCTAGTGTGGCCCCGCCTAGGTCCATTAAAGTGACACCAACCTGGAGACGACGGAGTCAATACGCTTAAGTTTGCACACCCCCACAGTCTAGTCATACATGAGTGACGTAGAGACTCGGCGAATAGACTTCGCCTAAGTACGAATACAACCGTACATATTTCAATGACAACCTTCGGTAATTATAGCCCGAGGTAAAAAGAAAACAAGGTCCTCGTAACTTCTTGAAACTAAGGTTTTATTCATTTTAGACATCATTTTCTCATCATTCCCACGTAAAGTACCACTCACTAAAAGTGATATTTTCCTTTTAAAAAAAAAAGGTTTTGACAACCGATGTACCAAAATAGCATACGTTCTTCAACGTAAGTTTTCAGAAACATTTTTACTTGCCCAAAGGCTTTTCTTGCCCAAAGGCTTTTCAAGCATAGCTCAAGTACGAGCAAAATTTGGAAGAAAACACAGCTGAACACGAGCTGGTCACACCTCGGACACTTATATATTCTACTAATACTTCATGTGTCCATTCCCAATACTTACTCCTTATCATGGATTTCAATCCATCTTACAATCCAATCATCATCGGTGATCCATAATCATGGTTCCACCATTAACTAATAATAGATAGTTGTTCTTATCACTATCGTCATCAATAACTTCCACCATGATCAACACCATTAGATCATAACTTGAGGTAAAGTCATTGCCTAACCATAATCCAAAATCGTTCTAACAACTATTTCCCCAAGATTCATCATATACAATCTTTATCTCAATATTTCCATATAACACTTTCCTCAATATATATCATAATGTTATCATTACTTAAATTCCTTTAAACCATAACTTATTCACCAATAGAGAGATTTCCAATTCTCAACTAACTCCCAAAGGAATAATTCTTCAAATAATTAGTCACCCCTTGATAGTACACTAATTACCATTCAATCTATTCATCCATTCATTAAACCTTAATAACTATCAGCAGTCCTTAATCTCTATAATTAGAGCTTAATTACCTCCTGAACTCCACTGTTAATCTATAATTAGAGCTTAATTACCTCCTGAACTCCACTGTTAATCTATAATTAGAGCTTAATTACCTCCTGAACTCCACTGTTAATCCATCATTAGAGCTTAATTACCTCCTGAACTCCACTGTTAATCCATCATTAGAGCTTAATTACCTCCTGAACTCCACTGTTAATCCATCATTAATATCAATCTAACCTCATTATTAATCACAACATAACCAATAATTCTCGTAATAGTCCATCACAATCCATAATCGATATTTAGTCACCCATAATCCATAATCATGGTTCCACCATTAACTAATAATAGATAGTTGTTTTAGTAACTACTAACCTTGCAATCCATCCTCGACAACCAGTCAACAACATTATAACATCATTATCAAGTCACCATTATTAACCATAATCCATAATTATCAATTACTTATAGACTAATCAAAGCCATTACATTTAGAAGCCATTATTGATCCATTCCAACATACTCTCACCATCATTATCTTAACCCATCAATATTGTAATCCTTACTTATTTATGATGCCCATAACTCATATTTAGTCCACAATTTCCCACCTTCAACCACTTACCCATCTATACTTAACATAAATCTTTAGTCCTTAGTCCAACATTATCCTCATCACTAGGCTTCAACGTGAACCAAATCACCAATCTATATCATAATCTCAGCATCCTCTCATTACTCAATAATCACCATAATTAATCATTAAGTACTCTTAATCATCACCTTAATCCACCATCATTAATTAACAAAATTCATTATTGCCCATAAATCACCATTAAAATTTAAGTACCCCTTAAATCCATCGTTAATATACTCATAAGCTATTAGTCATCCAAGAACCACCATCTCATAATCTATTTGCCAACATCCATATTCATAACAACTTTAACAATACCATTAATGAGAACTCACCAACACAACTTTTTGTACATATATATTATGTAAAATACAATTTCATATATATTATACATACCACATGTACATAACAAATTTCACTTAGATCTCATCATATTTCAACCAAACAATCAATTATCCAATTTCAAGTGACTAAACCAACTTAAGGGATTCCTTACCTCAATCGGGTNATCCATATTCATAACAACTTTAACAATACCATTAATGAGAACTCACCAACACAACTTTTTGTACATATATATTATGTAAAATACAATTTCATATATATTATACATACCACATGTACATAACAAATTTCACTTAGATCTCATCATATTTCAACCAAACAATCAATTATCCAATTTCAAGTGACTAAACCAACTTAAGGGATTCCTTACCT